>NW_003852403.1:16368827-16378061 GCF_000181295.1 Otolemur garnettii
AAAAAAAAAAAAAAGAAAAGAAAAGAAACCAATGAGGTCCCACAGAGGCGGGTACAGACAGAATTCTGGAAGCCACACACTTTCAAGGACATCACCACACCCTGCCCATACCAGACACCCCAGGACTTTGCTGTAGACCCTTAGTAATAAGACAATTTCCAAATTAATAACCAGAACCTAACAACTGCAGGTAAGAGCATATGTGAAATGAGCACTAATTCAGAAAATCCAGGCGCCCCTGGCACAGCTCTTTTTAACCCCAACTCGGAATGCCTGCACCCTGAGTCAGTCCTGAGCCCTTTGGGGAAATGGATAAGCTCCAACCCTGGGAGGGGACTCAGCTCTTTAGAAGCACACTCCCCACCCTTTCCTCATTGGTAGGTAGAGGCAGTTGGGAGATTGTGGGTGATACTTCACTTATTCCAGCAACTTCCTTTTGCTGCCAGCATCCTCCCCCTTCTCCACTAAAGCCGACAGATGTCTGGGGACAGGAGTCTGTCCTGGGCTGCTCGGCCCATGCTGAGACAACACCACCTCCAGGAAACCTCTGGCCCACCTTCTTCTCAGATTTCAGCGAGGATGGATGCTGCGAGGTGTCTGTGGTTTGGTTCTTGCTAAAGTCTTGAACCCTTTCTCTGCTTGAAGAGGAAGGTTTCAGACAAGGGAGAGGCTCGAAGATGAATCTTTATAATAAGTTCCCAGGGAGGAGGAGGTCACAGGTTAAGCCACAGCTGGTCCTCTGCCCTGGAATCAGGAAGTCGGAGGGTGAGAACTGGGATGACCTCTCCCTCCATTGGTACCCATGATGCCTGTGTTCATTTCTGGCAATTAATTTCTTCAGCATGTTATGGAACTGGACGTGTTGGCTACCCCACACCCCTATCCAACTTCCTCCTCGCAACGGTGGATAGGATTTGGGTGATACAAGTGCATGCTCCTGGGGAGAAGGTTCTGTGGTTTTCACCAGAAGCTGAACCAGTTCCTTGACCCCAAGAGTTGAAAAGACCATGTCTGGCTTGGCGCCTGTAGCTCAAGTGGCTAAGGTGCCAGCCACATACACCTGAGCTGGCGGATTCGAATCCAGCCCAGGCCCGCCAAACAACAATGACGGCTGCAACCAAAAATAGCCGGATGCTGGGGCAGGCGCCTATAGTCCCAGCTACTTGGGAGGTGGAGGCAGGAGAATCACTTGAGCCCAGGAGTTGGAGGTTGCTGTGAGCTGTGATGCCACAGCACTCTACCCAGGGGGACAGCTTGAGGCTCTGTCTCAAAAAAAAAAAGAAAAGAAAAGAAAGAAAAGACCACGTCTGAGAGCCCTGTTCTTTGGGCAGCACATGGCCACTTCCTGTGTCTGTGGTAGGACCAGGTTCAATGCAGTCTCTTACCTCAGGGACCCCACTCTCAGCCAGACAGCTCCTCACACCACTAGGACTCCTGCCACCCTCCACCATTATTCTTTTTGCTTTAACAAATCTTTATCTCTGGCTGCTGGCCAAGAGGTTAAGCCCTTCCACAGTAACACTGCCAACTCCCAGCAGCTGGTCACCAGTGTGCACACCCCACACCGTGTGTGTGCCCACAGGAGGGGGATGGCCCCAAAGGGCACTGCTGTGAGCTGGGTGCTGAGACTCCAGTCTCTGCTGCTGTATCTCAGGCCTTCCTTCTCACGCAGAGAGAGGGTTCGGGGCTTCAACAGGAACCAAACCACAGTGACCCCACAGTGTCCACAGTGAAATCTGAAAGGAATGTGGGCTAGAGGCATGTGGGGGTTCCCTGGAGGTGGTGTCATCATCTCAGCATGGGCCGAGCAGCCCAGGACCAGCTCCACCAGCTGTTCCTTGCCACCCTGTTTCTTGTCCCTTCTACTCCTCAGTCTTGCTTCATTGGTACTCAGCAGACAGCCAGGGTGGCAGAGAGTGTGGAAGCATCATGGGAAGTTAACTCGTTTGCTTCTGGTTTGCACTGCACACCTACCTCAGCCTCTAAATCCAATCTTTGTCAGATTTCCATCTCTTCTGACTGAGCTCTCAGCTGAGTCCCCAGTCAGACCATGAACTTTGTGTGGGCAAGGACTGTGTCTGGGTCAGATGTGTCTGCAGTGGCTGAGGACCTGCTGAGTTAAAGAAGGACACTGGAAGAGCACTGGCAGCACTGATGGCCTCCCAGGTCCCTCCTCTGGCAGACATACTATCAACAGAGGCAAGATGGAATGACCAGAGGGCAGCCAGGAGCCAGCAGTCGGCCTGTACCTGGCCAAGGCTAGGGGATTGATTGCTCTGCTCCTGGCCCCAACTCTTCCTGTCTCTTTGCTGTTTGGACTGTCCTCTTCCCTGGGGGTTGATGTGGCAGAAAGGAAAGACCCATCCACACCTCCACAGTGGTTGCCATAGGAAGCCACTGGGCACTTCTGCCTAGAAATGGGAAATGGAGACAGTGAGGGGGGCACCCACCCCAAGAGGGAGGTCAGATAGCCCCAACCATGAATGGTGTGACCTTTGCCTGCAGGCCACACAGAACTTGGGGGAGTTACTGTGTTCTGACATAAAGAGCCCCCTCTGAAGGTGCCTAACTTTCTGAAGATCTTCACTTTTGTCAGGGACTCCTTTGGCCGTCTGAGGAAGCCTATGGACCCCTTTTCCAGAATACTGTTTTAAAACACATCCAAGATACATGAGATTTTGTGGGGGGCTTGTTTTATTTCACTTTGTTTTAAAAAAAACACCAGCAGGCTAGGGCTGTAGCTCAGCAACCAGGGCACCAGCCACATAGACCAGGGCTGGCAGTTTGAACTCCACCTTGGCCTGCCAAACAACAATGACAATTACAACAACAACAAAAAATAGCCAGGCATTGTGGAGGGCGCCTGTAGTCTCAGCTACTTGGGAGGCTGAGGCAAGAGAACTGCTTAAGCCCAAGAGTTGGAGGTTGCTGTGAGCTGTGACGCCATAGCACTCTACTGAGAGTGACATAGTAAGACTCTGTCTCAAAAAAAAAAAAAACTAGCCAGTGCATATGATTTTTTTTTTTGAGACAGAGCCTCAAGCTGTCACCCTGGGTAGAGTGCTGTAGCATCACAGCTCACAGCAACCTTCAACTCCTGGGCTCAAGCGAGTCTCCTGCCTCAGCCTCCCAAGTAGCTAGGACCACAGGTGCCCTCCACAATGCCTGGCTATTTTTTAGTTGCAGCCATCATTGTTGTTTGGTGGGCCAGGGCTGGATTTGAACCTGCCACCTCAGGGCTGGATTTGAACCTGTATGTGGCTAGCACCTTAGCTGCTTGAAGCCACAGGCGCCAAGCCAAGTGCATAAGATTTTGATCAAAACATTTATATTGAATACTAGTAATCAAAATACATTATTTTTAAAATTACAATATAGTGATACATATGCATCTTTATTAATGTATTCAACAATAAAATCTAATAGTGTTATTGGACAAAGAGGGTCTGGCCACCTGTCACTGTCAGCCAATATGCAGAGAAGGGGATAGGTCCACCAAACTTTGTCAGAAGGCCAGGATTCTAGAGAACAGTGAGAGTAACTTCTCCAAGACTATTCCATTTTTCCACTTCCAAAATCACAGTGTTTTTTTGTTTGTTTGTTTTGTTTTTTTGAGATAGAATCTCAAACTGTCGCCCTGGGTAGAGTGCTGTGGTGTCACAGCTCACCTCAAACTCCTGGGCTTAAGTGATTCTCTTGCCTCAGCCTCCCAAGTAGCTGGGACTACAGGCCCCCACCACAATGCCTGGCTATTTTTTGGTTTGAGTTGTCATTGTTTTTTGGCAGTCCTGGGCTGGATTTGAACCTGACAGCTCCGTTGTATGTGGCTGGTACCAGAGCCGCTTGAGCTATAGGCATGAGCCTGTCCTTGTTTAACAGGCCCAGGCTGGGTTGGAACCACCAGCCTCAGTGTATGTGACTGGCGCTCTACCCACTGAGCTATGGGAGCAGCCCTCCAAATCACAGTTGTATATATGAAAGTTCAAAGTAAAAATCTTGTTAATGTTGATCTTAAACAACAATAATCAGCATAACCCATGACCCAAAACAACATTCCAATTCAGAAGTTAATCTCCTAAATCGATCCTCCTAAACTACTCAAAATAGACATCTGTAGGGTAGGAGCTAAATTTACAAAACAACAAAAATGGGAGACAGGGCGAAAAGGTCACTTAGGACCTAAACCAACCAGACCAGCTGTGTCATGCTGAGAGAGGATACCCGAGAAAGCTGAGGTCTGGGAGAACCAGTCTTCTCAAGGAGACCACAAGGATACACCTGCAGGGTCCTCTCCGTGGTGACTGGGCTCTTGAGAATTTGTAAACTTATCTTCCTAGAACTTGGAAATTTCCACTTCTGTGAAATTCTGTGGTTCTGTGGGGGCTGGAACAGCATCTCCCAGCCGATTCATTCAGCTGGCCAATGAAAAAGGAACCTATGGGTTAAACTTTTTGACTGGAGATAAAAAGGGAAAGACCAAGCTGGTTGGGGAGCGCAGCCGTTTGGAACCTTCCACATAGTAAGCTTCCAGCCGGTGAATAAAGCTCTATAAACATGGTGTTTGGGTGCTCTTTCTCTCCCTTGGGCCCGATTCCTGCAACAAGTAGCCCCTAGCTTGACTGACTCCATCTTATTTTCACCGCACGACTCTCAGGAGAAGGTCTAATAATTATCTTAATTTTGAAGTAGAAATGAGCTTAAATGATATGGGTAGTTCAAGATACCCACCACATCCATAAAGTGATATCAAAATATCTGTGATTTTTTTTAAGGTTGACCCAGCTGGGGTCTGACATGTAGATCCATAAAAGAAGAAAACTCTCTATGTCAATTGGAGGTTAGTGAGAAAAAAAATCAAAGTTTAATTTATTTCCATTCAAATTTACTGACTCCCTTCAATTCTATCTGTGGAGCTACAGGGTTAAGAATCTTTATCTTGGGTCCTTCCACAACACAGGCATAGTGGTTCTCAAACCTGGCCACACAGCATCCTGAGTTTCTTAAGGTTCCTCAGGGGATTTTAGAGTCTACTGTGCCACAGACCCAAGAGCCGTCAGGTAGGAGAGCAATTGATGGGAATGAGCCCTGAAAGGGAAGAGGGAGGGGGCCAGGGTGAGCCTCAGCTCTGCCTGAGGCTGGAGCCGGAGCATGGCTGCCCACTCATCAGAACTGCATCTGCTGGGTACTGGCCAGCCACACCTTGTGCTTGGCACAGAGAATGCCACAGAAGCCACCTTCAATCCATACTTCTCTTGTCCTTGGGTTGGGCCTCCCAAGCTGTCACACCTGCCTACTTGTGCTCACTCTCTCTTCTGAGCCTCATGACCTGGTCCAACCATAGCCCCTCCCCACCTAACTCACACAGTTGGATGTGGTGACATCCAATTGACTTTTTTATTTTTTGTTAAGGCAGGGTGTCACTGTGTTGCTCAAGCTGGTCTTGAATTCCTGGCCTCAAGCAATCCTCCTGCCTCAGCCTCCCCAAATGCTAGGGTTATAGGCATGAGCCCATGTTCTTGGGCATAATTATTCTATTTTTTGGTAGAGACAAATCTCTCTGTGTTGCCCAGGCTGGTCTCTAACTTCTGGACTGAAGCAATCCGCCCACTTCAGCCTTCCAAAATGCTGGGATTAGTGGCATGAGCCACCACATGTGGCCCCATAAATATTTTTTGAGGACCAACATGTGCCTCATTGCACTAGGTGCTATATCAAAGAACAAAAGGTCCACCTCCACCCTCATGGAGCTTACAGTGTAGTAGGATGGGGTGGGGGTGGGGAGCACAGAGTATGTAAGGAAATTATAGGAGGGAGATGGGCAAAGTAAAGAGGCAGTTTTTGAAATGGGACACACTCAGGTAGAAAGCCTACCTTCCTACCCGGCACCAAGGGGGAGGGCCCCGGGGACATTCGCCCCCATCCAGAGGAATGTACAAGCTAGCTTCAAATGCTGGAGAGTCAGAGTGAAAACATCCCTGAGAGAAGCAATGAAGAAGAGAGGGAAGGGCTTTAGGACCTTGAGTTTCATGAGCCAGTAGCAAAGATCTTGTTTGAAAAGACAAGGACTGGTCCACTGAAAAGACAGTGCTAGTCCATTATCTTGAAAAGACAAGGACTACAGCCCTGGACTGTTCCAGTGAGCCAGGAGTTAACTGGCTTCATCCCAGCCAGATAGTACAGGATGTGGGGCTGGAGGAAGTGAAACCTGGGGTCAGTAAGCCTTGGAAGTCCCCTCTCCTGCCACCCACCCCATCCCACCCCCGACCAGCAGCTCTGGGCTGAGCAGCCCAATATCCAGCTCCCAGCCCCGGCCTGCTCACTTCTCTGTGGGCAGCTCACATCATCTGCACTCTGCCTGTGTTCTTTGAACTTGTCAAGTATGTTCCTTACCCCAAGGCTTTGCCCTTGCTCTCGTCTCTGAGCTGCAACCCTAGCCCCAGATACTTCTGATACCCAATGTCACCTCAGAGTGGTCTTCCCTACCCATCTTTTCCTATCAAAATTGCCCACCACCCTGTTTCTATCTTCCTATCCTGCTTACTTCAACCCAACATCGTATTATATCCTGGAATATACTGAAGTATTGACTGTCTGTCTCCACCACCAGCCCGTAAACTCCACGGGCAAAGACTGTTTGATATTATTATTGTGTCCTTGGAGTCTACACCAGTGCCTGGCAAACATCAGCACCCTGTTCTGCTTCTTCTTCTTTGAGTTAGACAACCAGACTCCTTGGAAATAACTGTCTCATAAAATATACTCACCAATTGAACTGGGTTGAACAGTGTTCCCCCCCCCCCGCTAATTCATGTCCATTGGAATCTCAGAATGTGACCTTGTTTGGAAATAGATTCTTTGTACATATAATCAAGTGAAAATGAGGTAATACTGGATTAGGCTGGGCTCTAATCCAGTGACTGATGTCTTTTTAGGAAGAGAAAGATTTGGACACAGAGAGAAGAGACAGAGAAAGAAAGCCATGTGACCTGAGGGCAGAGATCTGGGCCATGTGTCTGCAAGGATTGCCAGCAACCACGGGGAGCTGGGAAAAGGGAAAGAAGGGTCCTCCCCCAAAGCCTTCTGAGGAGCATGGCCAGACTGACACTTTGATTTTGGACTTCCGGCCTCTAGAATTGTGAGAGAATGCTGTTGCAGGCCATCCAGTTTGTGGTACTTTGTTAGGGCAGCCCTAGGAAACTAACACACCAATGCTACCTGGAACTCCGGTCTCCTAAGTGGCCAAAAATGGATCACTCCACTTGCTGGGTGCCCATCCAAGAGGGATCCAGAAGCATTAAATATCTCCCTGCCCTGAAGGAGCTTTTTTCAATCTTTTCTTTCTTTTAATCTTTTCTCTCTTTTTCTTTCCTTCCTTTCTTTCTTTGTTTCCTTTCTTTTTTTCTCTCCTTTTTTTTAGGAATGGGGTCTTGCTGTTGCCCAGGGTGGCATCAAACTCCTGGGCTCAAGGATCCTCCCCAGTAGCTGGGATGACAGGTGCCCTACTGAGAGCTTTTAATCTTACTGGGAAAACACAACTTACAGATTGTTTCTGCAAAGATTTCCCTGCCTACTTCTCGTAACTACATTTTGCAGAAAGAGGAAGTGCAGGGTCTGGGCTGGCTGAATGGATAGGACAGTGAGTCCCCACAAACAGATGTCCTCATAGACCAGCACTGGCCAGTCACATACTGCATTTCAAATGTTCTTTGAAATTATACTTTGAAAACATACAAAGAAAGAGGCAAAATTAATTTTAATAATATATTTAACATATAAATACATAATGGAAAAACTATTCATAAGATATTTTATTTTATTTTTGTTTTATTTATTTATTTATTTTTTTGAGACAGTCTCACTTCATTGCCCAGGGTCTGTGTCATGACATCACAGCTCACAGAAACCTCAAACTCTTGGGCTCAAGAAAGCCTCTTTTTTTTTTTTTTTTGAGACAGAGTCTTACTTAATCACCTTTGGTAGAGTGCGGTGGCATCATAGCTCACAACAACCTCAAAGTCTTAGGCTCAAGTGATCCTCTTGGCTCAGGCTCCTGGGTAGCTGGGACTACAGGTGGCTGCCACAACACCAGGCTAATTTTTCTATTTTTAGTAGAGAAGGAGTCTCGCTCTGGCTCAGGCTGGTCTCCAACTCCTGAGCTCAAGCAATCCACTCTCCTCAGCCTCCCAAAGTGCCGGGATTACCCAGATGTGAGCCACTGTGGCCGGCTTCATGAGGTATTTTAGACTCTTCTTTCCCTCTGAATCTTCGGGATCCAGTGTGTGCTTTGCATTATGGCACTTCCCAGTTCAGACCAACCACAGTGTGAGTGACCACAAGTGGCTGAGCCTGCTGTACAGGAGGGCACAGTCACAGAGGCTTCCAGACTGAACAGCAGTGCTCACCATGGGCGCCGGCCCCTTAGGACTTCATGAATGAGCTTGGAGATGTCCATTGATTTCCCTGAAATCGTTAGCCAATATTTGGGTGCATGTACTTTTTCCTCAGGAGAGAGTTAATAGTTTTATTAGACTTTCAGAGAGGTCTTTCCCCCCACCCCACCCCCCAAAAAAGGTAAAAAATATCCCTGTAGTGGGGACAGATTTATGGGCTGAAGACTGAGTCCAGCTCCTTCATTCTGCAGCAGAAGAGTCTGAGAACAGAGAAGGGGGAGGATGCCCACTCATGGGACTCACGGCACGGTGCTCCTCGGAAGCTGAGCTTCAGGACTCCGTCAGGTCCCCTCAGCCCAGCCACAGCTCTGAGGGCAGCTGAGATTGTGGGTGTGACATCAGCAGCAAGAGGGTGTGGGACGAGTGAAGTCAGCGAGTGGCAGTTTCCATAGCTTCTTGCATCTATAAGGTGACGCACGCTGCATTCAACTCAGTGTTCACGGAAGTTTCCACAGAAAGAACACAACTTCCTCTTGTTTACTGTCCCCCCATCTGACTCATCAAGAGCCTCCCTACCAGGCTCTCAGCAGAAACCCTTCTTTCTCCACCTAGGGCAGACCTACCAGAATGGCTCTTTACAGGGAGGCCAAATCTACATTGAGAACATAGATGCCAGAGCCCCAGACCCACTAAACCTGAATCTCTGGAGAGGACTGGGGAATCTGTTGATAATGAATTCTCCCAGTGCTTGTAGCCTTTGGGCTTTTTTCCGGTTGTTTGCAAAGGGAGGTGGCTGTGGCTAAGACCTGGGTTTTGTAGTCCTCTGAATTTTTTTTTTTTTTTT
>NW_003852403.1:16378963-16380178 GCF_000181295.1 Otolemur garnettii
GACTATTGTACATTTTCCTCAAAGGATGGAAAAGAATGGTCCTGCCACCAATTTCAAAGTCTTGACATGAGCCTAGGTGAAGACTATAATCCAGTTCTACCTGCCCACATGACAATGCTGTGCTCATCTGTTTCCCACAAGGCCAGTGGCTGGGATCCTGTGACTTCTATCGCACGGAAATGTGAATGTTGACTTTAGCCACAGTCACTTAGGGACAATGTGTTTTTTACATACTTGATCTTAGCCAAAAGGCCAAGGAGTGATGATAATGTGTTTTAAAGTCCCTACATTTCTAAGTAACAAATTGTTTCATATCAGATTATTCCCAAAGACTCCCCAGGGAGGCTACCCGAGGAACAAGCACGACATCCCTGACCCCTGTGCCAGGGAGCAGGTCCGGTGGCATTGGCCTCTGAAGCATCCTTCACCCACACCCTCCACCCCTTTGTCCCTCTGTACCTGAGCACCACTGGACCACAGCAGCCTGCACCCTCATCTTTACACACAGCCTCTTTTCTTTCCTGACCTTTCTTGTCCTCAAGCCTCACCTCTGTGAGGTTCCCAGGCCTCTCCAGCTCCCCGAGTTTACAGGCTTCCCTTTCTGAGTTCCCAAGCCTGGATTACCTGAATCCCACCCTTGGCCCCCACTACTGGAAGCTGGGTTTCTATACAGGCCTAGTGTGGGGACCGTGCACCAAAGAAATGTTTGAGAAAGGCTTTACTAATGTACTGTGCCAAGAAGTGGAAGTAGAGATTTAAATTAACTCAGAGCCTAGACATTAGTTCTGTACATGAGCATGGTCACTGGACCCGCTTATCTCTTGTCTAGGTAAAGACTCATTGAACCTGAAATTACAAAAGAGAGGAAACAAGTGTTATTACAAAACAGCCCAACCGCAGTGCGACACATCTTGTTTGTTATCTGTATGAAGCTTTTGGTTTCAGAAACACAACCCTTTTGCAAGACTAGTTCTCTGGGCCAGGAATTAGGTCTTTTCTCGTTGGCTCAGCTAAAGACAGTGAGAGGCGGACCTCTACCAAGGCTCAGGACCTCCCTGATATTCAGAAACACTTTCCCACAATTGGTCTGCCCTTCATCAAAATGAATTACATTGGCTCGGCGCCTGTGGCTCAAGCAGCTAAGGCACCAGCCACATACACCTAAGGTGGCGGGTTCGAATCCCCAGCCCGGGCCTGCCAAACAACAATGATGGC
>NW_003852403.1:16380708-16392441 GCF_000181295.1 Otolemur garnettii
CCAGAACAACAATGATGGCTGCAACCAAAAAATATCCAGGCATTGTGGTGGGTGCCTGTGGTCCCAGCTACTTGGGAGGCTGAGGTGGGAGACTCGTTTGAGCCCAGGAGTTGGAGGTTGCTGTGAGCTGTGATGCCATGGCACTCTACCCAGGGGGACAGCTTGAGGCTCTGTCTCAAAAAAGAAAGAAAGAAAGAAAATGAAAAGAAAAGAAGCCATAGTGAGAAGGAAAGGAACTTGCCCAGGTGTGTTTCTCTTGAGCCATAGCTTCTTTAATGTCATGGAAAATAGGGTTGAATTATGTAATTGATCCAGTTTCCATTTTCTCCTTGGTTGCTAGGAAGCTCAAAATCAATCCTGTGACCCATTAAAGTAAGGGTGTTCATTTCTGTATTAGTCTCTCAGGTGGCTTCATTTTATTGTATATCATTGTTTTTCCTCTATTTTTCTTACCAACCTGCTGAAATTTGCCTTAAGTCCTATTTAGAAGAAGGAGGAGGGTAAGAGAAGAAGGGAAAAAAGTCTTTGCCCTTGAGTAATCAAGAAAATAGATAGGTAAGGAGATAAGTAACAATAATGAAAATATATTGTAGAATTTAACATCCTTAGCACTTACACAAGGGACTGTTATATGTATCATCTCACACACCAATAAAAACACAGACTATTGGGTCAGCACCTGTAGCACAGTGGTCATGCGCCAAGCCACATGCACCAAGACTGGGAGGTTCAAGCCCAGCCTGGGGCCAGCTAAACAACAACGACAACTGCAACAAGAAAATAGCTGGGCATTATGGCAGGCACCTGTAGTCCCAGCTACTTGAGAGGCTGAGGCAAGAGAATCACTTAAGCCCAAGAGTTTGAGGTTGCTGTGAGCAATGATGCCATGGCACTCTACTGAGGGTGACATAGTGTGAATCTGTCTCAAAAAAACAAAAAAACAAACAACCCCCCCCACACACAGACTATCATTTTCACCCATATTAGTATTACACATAAGGAAAGCCGAGGGAGATTAGGTCCTGAGGCCAAGATTACATAGCTGGGAATGGGATGGCTGGGACCCAAGCCCAGGTCTGGGTGTTGCTAAACTTGGGCTCATAGACACCATTTCTTTTATTTTTTTTGAGACAGAGTCTCACTACATCGCCCTCAGTAGAGTGCTGTGGGGTCACAGCTCACAGTAACCTCCAACTCTCGGGCTTAAGCCATTCTCTTTCCTCAGCCTCCCAAGTAGCTGGGACTAAAGGTCCCTGCCACAATGTTCACCTATTTTTTTGTTGTTGTTGTAGTTGTCATTGCCGTTTAGCAGGCCCCAGGCCGGGCTTGAACCTGCCAATTTTGGTGCCCTAATCACTGAGCTACAGGTGTTGAGCCTCATAGGACTTTCCATCCTTAATGTTTTCTGTCATTTCTACATAGCATGTTAGAGGCAAAAGGGAAGATGCCACAGCAAGATTCACAGCCTGAGGAGGCAGCGGTTCTCAACCTGTGGGTCGCGACCCCTTTGTAACAATGAAAATACATTGTTCCTTCCTAATATTTTACAACATTAGGAAGGTTGAGAACCACTGATAGGGGTTGGAGAACTCACTTCCTACCAAGGTCTTTGATGCAGAGAATATTACCAGGTTTGTAGGGCCTTGGCTATAATGATAAATAGCTAAGATGATAAAGAGCCCATGAGTCCCAACTCTAACTTCTCTTCAAACTCAGCCTCCGAAATGACACTTTTACTTAGGCGACACACTCCCTGAGGGAAGGGACTGTGCCTTGTTTCTTGTTGGGTCCCAGGTCCCATCATGGTGCTGGCACAAAGTAGGCCCTTGACAATTGATAAAGAAATGAATGGGCTCATAGATGCTTCACAATCCTTGTCGGTGCTGTGCAGATAAAGGGAGCCAGACCCAAACCCATGCACATGTATTCTGACCATACACATCCCGCAGCACACAGACACACGTGCTGCCTGTGTCTCCTGTGGAGGCACCTGCTTTCTCCATTACAACATTGCTCATCTAAGGGGTTTACAATTTTTTTTTTTGAGACAGAGTCTCACTTTGTCACCCTCAGTAGAGTGCCTTGGTGTCATAGCTAAAAGCAATCTAAAACTCCTAGGCTCAAGCGATTCTCTTGCCTCAGGCTCCCAAGTAACTGGGACTAGAGGCGCCCACCACAACACTCAGCTATTTTTAGAGACGGGAGTCTTGCTCTTGCTCAGGCTGGTCTCGAACCTGTGAGCTCAAGCAATCCACTTGGCACAGGCTCTCAGATTGCTAGGATTACAGGCGTGAGCCACCACGCCCAGCCTGGTGTATGATTTTTCAAATTTCAATGAAAAATAAAATAGCCTAGATACTTTATATACAAAATAACAGGTCTCCATTCAAGGTGAGGCAGAAGATTCAAAGGGCTTAAGGAACACTTCACCCTCACATGGCTGGAACAGTGATTTCCACCAGTAGGAAAAGCTGGTGCTGACATGGAATCAGTAAGATGTGGGGTTAGGGATGGTGCCTGTGGCTCGGTGAGTAGGGCGCTGGCCCCATATACCGAAGGTGGTGGGTTCAAACCCAGCCCTGGCCAAACAGCAACAAAAAACAGCTGGGCGTTGTGGCGGGCGCCTGTAGTCCCAACTACTCAGGAGGCTGAGGCAAGAGAATCGCCTAAGCCCAGGAGTTTGAGGTTGCTGTGAGCTGTGATGCCACAGCACTCTAACAAGGGCAACAAAGTGAGACTCTGTCTTTAAAAAAAAATGATAATAATACTAAATTAAAAAAAAAAAAAAGATGTGGGGTTAGGCCAGGTTGCCCTTCACCAGACAAGGCCATGGAAACCTCTGGACTTTCCATACTTAATGCTTTGCTTGAGCAAGTTCTAGGTTACCTTTCAGGCAAATACAAGCACTGTCAGCCAGGAGGGTGGAGGGTGGGTGGGGAGGCTGTAATCCCAGCAGCTTGGGAGGCCAAGGCAGGAGGATCCCTTGAGCCCAAGAGTTTGGGGTTTCTGATGCCATGGCACTCTAGCCTGGACAACAGAGTGAGACTGTCGCAAAGGAAAAAAAAAAGATTCAGCCCGCCAAGGTGTCTCATGCCTGTAATCCTAGCACTCTAGGAGGCTGAGGCAGGTGGATCGCCTAAGCTCACAGGTTGGAGACCAACCTGAGCAAGAGCAAGACTGTCTCTAAAAATAGCCAGGCATTGTGGTGGTACCTGTAGTCCCAGTTACTTTGGAGGTGAGGCAAGAGAATTGTTGAGCCCAAGAGTTTGAGGTTGCTGTGAGCTATGATGCCATAGCACTCTACACAGGGTTACAAAAGTGAGACTCTGTCTCAAAAAAAAGTTATATCGCTCTGTATTAAGCTGGAGACAGGTTTATGATAAGTTAGTAAGTAGGGGCGGAAGAAGCAAGTTGCAGATTAAGATGCGTGGTATGATTCTGTTTTATAGAACAAAATGGAAGGAACCTATGTACATGTTCATGTGTCTGAACACACGTATTGGAGCACAGATGAAGGTGGGGAAGACACCACCCACAATTAACACTAGTTGTCTCAGGATGCAAAATTGAAGAAGAATGAAAGATTTTTATATATCTCTAGATTTGACTCATTATAATAAGCACACATAACTTCTTTTATATATATATATAGATAGATAGATACATAATCTCATTCTGTTGCATAACTTCATAGATAGATAGATAGATAGATACATAGATAGATAGATACATACATACATACATACATACATAATCTCATTCTATTGCCCAGGCTAGAGTGCTATGGCATCAGCCTAGCTCACAGCAACCTCAAACTGCTGGGCTCAAGTGATCTTCCTGTGTGACCCTCCTGAGTAGGTGGGACTACAGACACTTGCCATAATACCTGGCTAGTTTTTCTACTTCTAGTAGAGACAGGGTCTCACTCTTGCGCAGGCTGGTCTCCAACTCCTGAGCAAGTGATCCTTCCACCTCAGTCTTTCTGAGTGATAGGATTACAGGCATGAGCCACCATGATGTTCACATGTAACCTTTTTAATTAAAATTATTCTCTTCTCTCTTTCTTTTTTTTTTTTTTTTTTTGAGACAGAGCCTCAAGCTGTCCCCCTGGGTAGAGTGCCGTGGCATCACAGCTCACAGCAACCTCCAACTCCTGGGCTCAAGCGAGTCTCCTGCCTCAGCCTCCCAAGTAGCTGGGACCACAGGCGCCTGCTACAACACCTGGCTATTTTTTGGTTGCAGCCGTCATTGTTGTTTGGCAGGCCCGGGCTGGATTCGAACCCTCCACCTTAGGTGTATGTGGCTGGCATCTTAGCCACTTGAGTCACAGGAGCTGAGCCTAAAATTTTTCTTAATAATAAAAAAGTATGGAGGTGGCACCTGTGGCTCAGTGGGTAGGGCACTGCCCCATATACCAGGGGTGGCAGGTTCAAACCCAGCCCCAGCCAAACTGCAACAAAAAATAGCAGGGCGTTGTGGCTGGCACCTGTAGTCACAGCTACTTGGAAGGCTGAGGCAAGAGAATGAGGCAAGAAAGGCTTAGGCCCAGGAGTTGGAGGTTGCTGTGAGCTGTGACACCACAGCACTCTACCAAGGGCAACAAAGTGAAACTCTGCCTCAAAAAATATATATAATAGGGGCAGCACCTGTGGCTCAGTGAATAAGGTGCCGGCCCCATATACTGAGGGTGGCGGGTTCAAATTTGACTCTGGCCAAACTGAAACAAAAAAATAGCCTGGCATTGTGGCGGGTGCCTGTAGTCCCAGCTACTCAGGAGGCTGAGGGAAGAGAATTGTCTAAGCCCAAGAGGTAGAGGTTGCTGTGAGCTCTAACGCCATGGCAATTTACCGAGGTGGGGCAGAATATATATATATATATATATAGTAAAGTATGGGATGCAGTAAAGAATGGAGACACTCCGCAGGAGTAGGGATGAGAAGTCTCAAGGAGGTAGCTGAGCATTAGACCCAGAGAACATGCAGTCAGAACAGGAGCAGGAATTCTATAGAGTTGATGGTCATGAGGTGGGTCCAACAATCAGAAGATGTTAAGGCCAAATATTTAGGGAGAAAAGGCCAGTAGAAACACCAGGAGGAACATAAATCTGTTCAGGAAAGGAAAATAATCATAATAGTAGGCAATACTTAGACAATCATTGTAATGCAGGTACTATTTATTGATTACTAACTTTCTGAATCTCCCCCTAGACAGAGATACAAGAACTTAATTATGACTACATATATAGAATGTATATTTATCAACTCCTGACAATGCATAAGGGAAAATACAGACAATATGTGAGGATGATGAGGAAAAGAAAGGGAAAGACAGGAAGATACCAGTCCTAATATCCTTATCTCAGTGGGTGATCAAGAAATGGGACAACAGACTGGGCGTGGTGGCTCACACCTATAATCCTAGCACTCTGGGAGGCCAAGGTGGGTGGATTGCCTGGGCTCACAGGTTGGAGACAAGCCTGAGCCAGAGTGAGACCTTTTCTCTAGAAATAGCCGAGTGTTGTGGTGGGTGCCTGTAGTCCTACTTGAGAGACTGAGCCAAGAGAACAGATTAAGCCCAAGAGTTTGAGGTTACTGTGAGCTGTGATGCCACGATACTCTACTGAGGGCAACAAAGTGAGACTCTGTCTCAAAAGATAAAAATAATAATAAAAGAAATGGGACAACACATGCATATGCATATATTGTATATACACGTGTTACATATATGGTGTAACAAAAAAGTGTTCAACTATATTGGTGACATAACATTAGAAATGAGGAGGGGAAGCGGGGTGTGATAAGTCAGCTAAATCCTTTACTATCAGCAGAGCAGTCACAGATAATGCTTTTAATTGATAAATTAAAAAACAGTGATAAAAACATGTTATTACAATATAACCAGGTTTTCTCCATGATTGAGGGGAGTGACTACAAAAGGACAGGACTGGGGACTGCTACTTTTCATTTTAAACTTCTTGGGACTATTTTTTTTTGAGACAGAGCCTCAAGCTGTCCCCCTGGGCAGAGTGCTGTAGCATCACAGGTCTAGAGTGCTGTAGCATCATAGCTCACAGCAACCTTAAACTCTTAGGCTTAAGCAATCCTCTTGCCTCAGCCTCCCAAGTAGCTGGGACCACAGGCACCCGCCACAACGCCCAGCTATCTTTTGGTTGCAGCCATCATTGTTGTTTTGGCAGGCCTGGGCTGGATTTGAACCTGCCACTTTAGGTGTATGTGGCTGGAGCCTTAGCCACTTGAGCCACAGGCGCTGAGCCAGGGACTATTTGTTTTTGTTGTTGTTGGGAAAAGAGTCTCACTTCGTTGTCCTAGGTAGAGTGCTGTAGCATCATAGCTCACAGCAACCTTAAACTCTTAGGCTTAAGCAATCCTCTTGCCTCAGCCTCCCAAGTAGCTGGGACTACAGGCGCCCATCACAACACCCAGTTACTTTTAGAGACAGGGTCTCGCTCTGGCTCAGTCTCAAACCTGTAAGCTTAGGCAATCTACCGCCTCAGCCACCCAGAGTGCTAGAGGTAACTAACACCTTAAGAGTGGATGCTGCGCTCGATTCGGCAGCACATATACTAAAATTGGAGATTAGCATGGTCCTTGCATAAGGATGACACGCAAATTCATGAAATGTTCCATATTTTTAGACAATCTAATATAGGCCCACATAACTGAAAAACTCAAATCAATTCAAGGTGGGGGGAAGGGAAATGAGGGAGGGTGATAGTGTGCTCTCACTTAATGGGGACAATGTTAGGGTGTATGGCACACCTCCTGGGGGCGGGACACAATCATAACAGGGACTTTATTTAACAAATGTAAACATCCTAACCTATTTCTTTGTACCCTCAAAGTAATAATTTTTTTTTAACCTGAAATAATTACAAAAAAAAAAAAAAGCATGGATGCCATTGCCCTGGGGTGCCTACAGAGACTGAAATCTATGCTGTAATCCTAAAGATCATTGTCAGGTGACAATGAAAAAGCCCTTAAAGGGAATAGAGGAAAGGCTGGTGAGTTAGAAGAACGGGGAAGTGCGCTGTTGGGGATGGAGAGGAGGAAAGAGTGTCACGGAGGGAGGAGTCAAATGCCAAGCTATCAAGAAGCATCCTGAGCCAGAAAGTTATTCTGTGCCTTTCGTCCCAAGGGGAACTCCACCTGGGGACAGAGGGGCAAAAAGTTATTCTGTGCCTTTGGTCCCATGGGGAACTCCGCCTGGGGACAGAGGGACAAAAGGCGCATTCTCAGCAGTGTTAGGTAGCCTAGGAGCTGCCACCCTCTTCTTTCCCAGAGCTCCCTTTACTGGGAGGAGAATTCTGCTGGGTGCAGAATGATGAGAATGAAATGTTTCCGTTCGGTTTGGCAGCAAGGAGGTCCCTGGACCTCCAGTCGGTGGCTGAGGACACCACAGGCTCTGTGCACGTACACTGGCATATTGGACTCTACACTGTGTGTGTAGACTATATACAGAAGGTGCCAACCATCCATGTATACACATTTTAAGAAAGGAAAAAACTATTAAAATCGTAATAATGTGTGCCAATAACAAAAGATGAATATAAGTCACATTTGAGCACCTCTTGTAATTGCAGAAGTAAAACAAGACTTGAGTATTATGATTTGAATACAGTTTTTTCCTTTCTTAAAATGTGTACTTTTTTTTTTTTTTTGGTATCTGCTGTATATTGATATATTGAGCTGCCTTGCTACAGAGATATGGGAGGAGGGAGCTGAAGCTCTCATCTACCTGGCATCTGCCTCTCATCCCCTGTATAGGAAGACGGCACTAATGGCAGGTTCAAGATACAAACATATGTCTCTATCCTGCGATGTGGGGATTTTCCCAGGGAAGAGATGCTTTTTCTGTTATAGGAGAAAAGGATTGCTTCTCCCTAAGCAGGCACTTAATTTTTATTGTAACGAGATGTCACCAAGATATAACCCTTCTTGGGATGTGAAAGTGAAGGAATCGGTGAGTATTTGCTCTACCCTCCGCTTGTCCTGCTCCTGAGAGATGGCCCTGGTTCTATACTGCAGAATAAATAGCTATTACCACATCCCTGGAGTGGTCATTTGGGTTTTTCCATTCAAATCCCCCAAGAACTGCTCTGTACCCACCCAGTCTTGTGTTCCTAGTTAAACAAGTTCTCTTTCCCTTGCCTCACCTCCCTTGAGGCAATCTAGAATATTCCTCGGGGTCATTAGGGTGTGCTTTTCATCTAAGGAGACCTCCCTCTAAGTCCTGAGAGCCCCAGACTGTGGTTACCAGCCTCTGCACCCAGCAGAATTCTCCTCCCAGTAAAGGGAGCTCTGGGAAAGGAGAGGGCGGCAGCTCCTAGGCTACCTAACACTTCTGGGAATGAGCCTTTCGCCCCTCTGTCCCCAGGCGGAGTTCCCCTTGGGACCAAAGGCACAGAATAACTTTCTGGCTCAGGATGCTTCCCCTGTGAAGGCTGCTCCAGTACTCTCATGTTCTAGTTTCCTTCTCTTTAACTTCTTGTTCTGTAATGTACTAAAATGGAGATTCCTGGACCTTCCCCCAGAGTTTCTCATTAGGTCTGGGCTACAGCCGAGGAATCGGAATTTTTTTTTTTTTTTTAAAGACAGAGTCTCACTTTGTCACCGTTGGTAGAGTGCCATGGCCTTATAGCTCACAGCAACCTCAAACTCTTGGGCTCAAGCGATTCTCTTGTCTCAGCTTCCCAAGTAGCTGGGACTACAGGCACCTGTCACAACACCTGGCTATTTTTAGGTTTTTTTAGAGACAAGCTCTTGCTCTGACTCAGGCTGGTCTCGAACCTGTGAGTTCAGGCAATTCACCCACCTCAGCCTCCCAGACTGCTAGGATTACAGGTGTGAGCCACTTTATTTTATTATTTTTTTTTTTTTGAGACAGAGCCTCCAGCTGTCACCCTAGGTAGAGTGCCATGGCATCACAGGTCACGGCAACTTCCAACTCCTGGGCTCAAGCAATTCTCCTGCCTCCGTTTCCCTAGTAGCCGGGACTACTGGCATCCGCCACAACACCTGGCTATTTTTTGGTTGCAGCCATCATTGTCATTTGGCAGGCCTGGGTTGGATTCGAACCTGCCAGATTAAGTGTATGTGGCTGGTGCCTTAGCTGCTTGAGCCACAGGCGCTGAGCCTCTAATTTTTATTTATGTATTTATTTATTTTAGATAGAATCTCACTCTGTTGCTCTCAGTAGAGTACTGTGGCATCACAGCTCACAGCAACCTCCAGCTCTTGGGCTTAGGTGATTCTCCTGCCTCAGCCTCCTGAGAGGCTGGGACTACAGGTGCCTGCCACAACACCTGGCTATTTGCTTTTTTGTTGTCGCTGCAGTTTGGCCAGGGCAGGGTTCGAACCCACCAGCCTTGGTATATGGGGCCGGTGCCCTACTCACTGAGCCACAGGAGCCACCCAAGGAATCTAAATTTTAGTAAGTGATTTAGTAAGTAAATCTAAATTTAGTAAATGATTCTGACACGAGTAGTTCTGGGACTTGACTGTAGGAAACAATAACGATGTCTTATAGCTAATGCTAATACAATCTTTTACTGAAAATATGATCTCAAGTATAATTATCTCAATTATTCAGTAGTGATTAACTATCATTAAATAACTGTATAAATAAATCCCTGAAGCTGACCTTGGAACAACAGAGTTGCCCATGTGAGAAGCAGCTTAATTTTTTTTTTTTTTTTTGAGACAGAGTCTCACTGTGGCAGCCTCTGTAGAGTGTGACTGCATCATAGTAGGGCTCAAGATATCCTCTTGCTTCAGCCTACCTGGTAACTGGAACTACAGGCACCTGTCACAACACCTGGCTATTTTAAGAGACTGAGTCTTGCTCTTGCACAAGCTGGTCTTGAACTCTTGAGCTCAGGCAATCCACCTGCCTTGGCCTCCCAGAGTGCTAGGATTACAGGCGTGAGCCACCACCACACCTGGCCCACAAGCAACTTAATTAACAATCTATACTTAAATTGGAGCTTGTGGTTCTTTCTGCTCTAGCTTAGTACCATCTCTGCTGACCAGTGACTCAGGCCTCTCACACTTCATTAACAGCTGTTCTGAAGGGTTCTAGCTACTTCTCTAAGCACGCAAAGTTAACTCAAAGTGGCTTTCATTTATAACATAACCATATTTCAGGTCGGATCATTCCAAACGTACCCTCTATATTTAGTACCCATGCCTTATTGCATTCATGTAATAAGAGATATATGATTTGTTAATTAAAAAGATAAAAGGCAGACCTGTGAAATTACTTAACTTTTTACATCTCTGGATACCCTGGTCCATCCTCAGTGAATAAAACTTAAGCTAGTTTTCCAGATGAGCTTGGAAACATTTCTCATTATTTATAAGTGGAATGTAATTAGATTTTATGGGCTCTATGCATAGAGAAAACATATGAAAGATTAGTCAGAAGAGCAGTGCCCGTAGCACGGTGGTTATGATGCCAACCACATGCAATGAGGGTGGTGGGTTTGAAACCAGCCCAGACCAGTTAAACATCAATGACAAATGCAACAAAAAAAATAGCCGGGCATTGTGGCGGGCGCCTGTAATCCCAGCTACTTGGGAGGCTGAGGCAAGAGAATGGCGTAAGCCCAGAAGAGTTTGAAGTTGCTGTGAGCTGTGACGCCACAGGCACTCTACTGAGGACAACATAGTGAGACTCTGTCTCAAAAAAAAAAAGAAGAAGAAAGATTACTCAGAAGCAGAGTTCAAAACTCCTGAGTCTAAAAGGGCGGTAAGTTCTTAACATAAAGCGGTCCTACAGTTTTGCAGAAAACTGGTAGAGCAGATTGGAGATTATTCTGTTTTCATTACTAAAATTTCTTACATAATTGTTCCATTTTCTTATTGTTCAAGCAATAGCCTTTGTGTGAAAATTATAAGCATAAAAGTCATCCAGTACAGATGACTATGGAGGGTGATGAATCTTCTGATAGCAAACCTGACTTAGAGTGGTAACAGGAAAAGCAGAGTGATTAAGATAACCAGTGGATAAAAAGTGAGTGAGATAGTGCAGGAGGAAGTGGTGGGAAGGAGCTCTGTACTGATACCGAGTTGGTGTGCGGCTGCGGCAGGTAGTGGCAGATTCAGCAACTCATTATCATCCAGCACTTTCTCAGGTTTATCTTTCTTAACTATTTTTGAACCCCATTTTCACACACACCATACATCAGGTCTTTTCACTTACAGCAGATGAAAAATTAATATTAGGGCCAGGCATGGTGGTTCACGCCTGTAATCCCAGCACTCTGGGAGGCTGAGACAGGCAGATTGCCCTGAGTTTACAGGTTCAAGATCAGCTTGAGCAAGAGCGAGACCCCATCTCTAAAACTAGCTGGGCATGATGGGCGTCTGTAGTCCCAGTTACTCAGGAGGCTGAAGCAAGAGCATCTCTTAAGCCCAAGAGTGTGAGGTTGCTGTGAGCCATGATGCCAGCAGGCCACTGAGGGAGACCCAGTGAGACTCTGTCTCAAAAAGAAAAATTAACATTAGGTCATGACCTCCTGAGAAAAGTTACTGCCTTAAAGAGTCTGGTTGGATTTTTTTTTTAAATATTTTTATTTTTTATTTATTTTATTTTTTTTGAGACAGAGCCTCAAGCTGTCCCCCTGGGTAGAGTGCCATGGCATCACAGCTCACAGCAACCTCCAACTCCTGGGCTCAAACGAGTCTCCTGCCTTAGCCTCCCAAGTAGCTGGGA
>NW_003852403.1:16393514-16400246 GCF_000181295.1 Otolemur garnettii
TTTTTTTTTTTAACATAGTTGATGGCAGTGAAATCCATTAAATTATTTTCTTTTTCTTTCTAGAGACAGAGTCTTACTTACCTGAGTAGCTGGGACTACAGGTGCCCACCACAATGCCTGGCTATTTTTTTGTTGCAGTTTGGCCAGGGCCAGGTTCGAACCCTCCACCCTTGGTATATGGGGCCCTGCCCTACCTATGTGAGCAACAGGTGCTGCCCAATTTTTGCTGTTCTTTTTCTTTTTCTTTCTTTCTTTCTTTTTTTTTTTTTTTTTGAGACAGAGTCTCACTGTGTCACCTTTGGTAGAGTGCTATGGCATCATAGCTCACAGCAACCTCAAACTCTTGGGCTCAAGTGATTTTCTTGGTACAGCCTCCCAAGTAGCTGGGAGTATAGGTGCCCACCATAAAGCCTGGCTGTTTTTAGAGACAGGGTCTTGCTTTTGCTCAGGCTGGTCTTGAACCTGTGAACTCAGGTCATCTACCTGCCTGAGCCTCCAGACTGAATTTTTACTTTTTAAATGGCTATTATTTTTTCCCCTCTTCTACTCTGTAGGGGTATCTGAAAATAGATAATTTAAAAAAATTCTATATCTCAGGCTGGACATGGTGGCTCATGCCTATAATCTTAGCACTCTGGGAACCTGAGGTAGGTGGATTGCTTGAGCTCAGGAGTTTGAGCCCAGTCTGAGCAAGAGCAAAACCCCATCTCTACTAAAAATAGAAAAACTAACCAGGTGTTGTGGTGGGTGCCTATAGTCCCAGCTACTTGGAAGACTGAGGCAAGAGGATCATTTGAGCCCAAGAGTTTGAGGTTGCTGTGAGCTATGACACCATAGCACTCTACTGAGGGTATCAAAGTGAGACTGTCTCAAAAAAAAATTCTCTCTCTCTGTAGAGAATTATATAGCTATACTTATGATTTGGACAATGTGTAACTTCAGGTTAATCTTCCCTTATAACTTCTACCATTCAAACTAAAATTGGTAGAACAACAGCTTGTTAACTTTGGAAGTCATTCATATTGAATGAGTGCCTGGAATAGATTAGACAGAACTCAATAACATGAGCTTGTATAAGTACATTACACATGAGATGTTAAAGAAATTCCAAAAGTAAATCAGTAAAAGCAAAAAATTGGCAAACTATAACCCAAATGCCAAATCCAGCTTGTCACTTATTTACTTATGGGTCTTTTTTTCTTTTTTGAGACAGTTTCACTTTGTCACCCTTGGTAGAGTGCTGTAGCTTCATAGCTCACAGCAACTTCAAACTCTTGGGCTCAAGTGATTCTCTTGCCTTAGCCTCCTGAGTAGCTGGAACTACAGGCACCCACCACAATACCCAACTATTTTTTAGAGACAAGGTCTCAATCTGGCTCAGGCTGATCTCAAACCCATGAGCTCAGGCAACCCACCAGCCTGGGCCTCCCAAATGCTAGGATTACAGGCATGAGCCACTGGCCTTGCCTTGTCAATTGTTTTTGTGAATAAAGTTTTATTAGAACACAGCCATGGTCATTCCTTTATATACTGTCTACAGCTGCTTTCAACAGCAGCTTTGAGTAATTGTGACAGAGACAGTAGAACTCACAAAGTCTAAAATACCATCTAGCCTTTTATTTACTTATTTTTTTGAGTTAGACTTTTGCTTTGTCACCCTCGGTAGAGTCCTGTGCCACCATCACAGCTCACAGCAACCTCAAACCCTGATTCTCTCGCTCCAACCTCCTAGGTAGCTGGGACTACAGGAGCCCACCACAACACCCGGCTATTTTTAGAGACTGGGTCTCACTCTTTCTCAGGCTGAGCTCAAGCAATCAACCCGCCTCAGCCTCCCAAGTGCTGGGATTACAAGTGTGAGCCACCATGACTGGCCTCATCTGGCCCTTTTAAAGAAAAAGTTGGCCAGCCCCCAAGTATAAGGAGAAATTTGATTGACCAAAACAAATAGCATTTGAAATGTGGATCTCTTTTCTAGTCAAAAATAGAAAAAATGAAAAAAAGGAAAATTTGGCTCAGCGCCTGTGGCTCAAGTGGCTAAGGTGCCAGCTACATACACCTGTGCTGGCGGGTTTGAACTGGGCCTGGGCCCACCAAACAACAATGATGGCTGCAACCAAAACAAAACAAAACAAAACAAAGAAAACAGCCAGGCGTGGTGGCGGGTGCCTGTAGTCCCAGCTACTTGGGAGGCAGAGGCAGGAGACTCGCTTGAGCCCAGGAGTTGGAGGTTGATGTGAGCTGTGATAGCACAGCACTCTACCCAGGATGACAGCTTGAGGCTCTGTCTCAAAAAAAAAGAAAAAAAAGGAAAATTTCCTCTCACATGATTCAGGGACAAACTGATTTTAGGAGTAGAAATGAACGAGATAGAAATAATCTAGAAGGCCAGGTGCAGTGGCTCACACCTATAATCCTAGCACTCTGGGAGGTCGAGGTGGGTCGCCTGAGCTCAAGGGTTTGAGACTAGCCTGAGCAAGAGCGAGACCCCGGCTCTAAAAAAAAAATCAATGTTGTGGTGGGTGCCTGAAGTCCCAACTACTTGGGAGGCTGAGACAAGAGGATCCATGGAGCTTAGGAGTTTGATGTTGCTGTGAGCTATGATAACACAGCACTCAACCCAGAACCACAGAGTGAGACTATGTCTAAAATAATAATAATAATAATCTAGAAGATGCCACTGAGTTATAGGCAATTGCAATAACTTTCCCTAAGAATTGTAAAGGAAGAATAAAAGTCTCTCCTTCACCTTCAGCCAGTGTGACCCCTAAGAATATCAGCAATACAATGAGAATGGCAGCTAAACAAATCTGTTCTTTTTTTTTTTTTTGAAGACAGAGCCTCAAGCTGTCCCCCTGGGTAGAGTGCTATGGCATCACAGCTCACAGCAACCCCCAACTCCTGGGCTCAAGCGAGTCTCCTGCCTCTGCCTCCCAAGTAGCTGGGACTACAGGTGCCGGCCACAACGCCTGGCTATTTTTTGGTTGCAGCCATCATTGTTGTTTGGCAGGCCCAGGGTGGATTGGATCCCGCCACCTTAGGTGTATGTGGCTGGCGCCTTAGCCGCTTGAGCTACAGGCACCGAGCCAACAAATCTGTTCTTAATAATTAGGATTTCAGCTGGGCATGGTGGCTCACAAGTGCTCTCCCTAAGCCTCAGTTTCACTCTGGGAGGCCAAGGAGGCAGATTGCCTGAGCTCTCAAGTTCCAGACCAGCCTGAACCAGAGCAAGACCTTGTCTAAAAATAGCTGGGCATTGTGGTGGGAGCTTATAGTCCCAGCTACTTGGGAGGCTGAGGCTTAATTGCTTAAGCCCAAGAGTTTGAGGTTGCTGTGAGCTGTGATGCCACAGCACTCTACTGAGGGCAACAAAGTGAGACTCTATCTCAAAACAATACAAAAAAATGAATGAATAAAGTGAGTGAATGAGTGATGCTTTTAGCCTATAGCTATCTATTATTTTTTCTGAGACAGAGTCTCACTTTGTCACCCCCCGCCCCAAGAGAGTACAGTGAGCTCAGGCATCCCAGAGTGTTGGGATTACAGGCGTAAGCCACTGCATCCAGCCACCTATGGCTGTCTAAATCTAGCAAGACTGAGAAAGAAATTGCAAATTACTTTTGTGTCAAGAGAAGCATTTTTTTTTTTTTATTAGCTCAGTATGCAGTCTCCACCTGAGGAATTGGTTTTCAGGATGAAGAAAAGAGGATCAAAACGTTTTCTGAAATAAAGCTGTGGTTCGGATAGGCCGTCAACGCTGGCCCAAATTCTATCATGCTGCCAACACTTTCTAAGGATTTGGAAAATATGTATTTCATGTAAGATTTTGCAAAATTAGCACAGAATAATGAACCAACTGTGTAGGTGACAACCCCAATTACCTTTCAGCAACTCTAAAGTAACAGATATGAAAACAACAGTGAAACATACAGCTCTGGCAGAATGCAGGTAAAATAGTATTAAAGACTCCAGTACTGGCAAGAAATCCAATATATTCTGTGGCAAAATAACAAATACATGACATTGCCATGACTCCAGCCTCAACCCAAACCAATGTGTTCTAAGTAATGGAGGGATCCAATTTCTTTTTTGGATGTGAGACTTAGACCAGCCACCGTGGCCACATTAGTTTCCCAAACCAACCTTAAACATCATCTATTCCGCAATATACTCAACACAGAGTAGCCTACAGTAACAGTTCTCAAAGCATGGCCCAGGGAAACTTGCGGCAGTGGTGGGGAAAGGGGAATCCCATGAAACTATTTTTATCATAACAAGACATTACCTTTATCACTCTCATTCTCTTACAAACGTTAAGTGGAGTTTCCCAAAGGCTACATGACATGTTATGTAACAGGAGAGATGAGAATCAAGCTATTTCCTACGAAACCAGACATTCAAGATATTTACAAAATGTAGTTGAAAAGTATATATGTCTTTGCCTCTGCCGTTTCTGAGAGTGAGCATGTACAAATCTTGCCTGGCACAATTCAGGAGACTGAGGCAGAACTCCATATGGCTTGGCACCAAGGAGGTAAAATTCCTGTGCCCAGACCAGGAGGCTGGGCGTGCACGCACATTGCTGGCATATCGCCAGGATCTCTAAATTGTGGTTTTGCAAGGTTAAGATACTGTCTCCAGATGGCTTGAGGCTGAGAACAATTGGCCTTTTTTCCCCCTAGCAGTTTTCATATCTATCAACAAGTGGGCTAGGGAGTTAACAGTCTGCTTCTTCACGGTTACTATTTTAAGTATAATAGATAACTTAGAAGAATGTGTCTCACTAAAAAGTTAGTCTGTTTTTTACAGTATGTTAGTGAGGTAATGGTATGAATATTCATTAATAACATGTTCATCCAGCAGCAGCTATATAAGCTGGGAAGAAATAAAGATCTTTGCTACCTGCCATCAGAGCAGTAGTCTCCTTTATGTCTTAAATATTCCACTGCAAAATCTACACCTGTGTCGCTGGCCACTCATAAGAAACTTTCATGCAACAACAAAAATATAAAATACGTCATTCTTTTATTTATTTATTTATTTTTGAGACAGAGCTGTCAAGCTGTCCCCCTGGGTAGAGTGCCATGGCATCACAGCTCACAGCAACCTCCAACTCCTGGGCTCAAGCAATTCTCCTGCTTCAGCCTCCCAAGTAGCTGGGACTATAGCTCTTCTATTTTTTTTGTCCTGGAAAATAATTATATTCATAAAAGGTAATGGGGGACAGTGCCCATAGTTCAGTCGGCAGGGCACCAGCCACATATACCCAGGCTGGTGGGTTCAAACCTGGCTGGGCCAGCTAAAACAACAATGACAACTGCAACAAAAAAATAGCTGGGCATTGTGGTGGGTACCTGTAATCCCAGTTACTTGCGAGGCTGAGGCAAGAGAATCGCTTAAACCCAAGAGTGTGAGGTTGCTGTGAGCTGTGACACCACAGTACTCTACCCAGGGTGACAGCTTGAGACTGTCTCAAAAAAAAAAAAAAAAAAGTTAAGTATTGCCATTTAACACAAACTGGTAGAAGTGTCTCAATTTTAATGTCAAATTGGATAAATATGTTAAGATATAACTCACATAAACAAAAGCTCTTTAGGGTCCTCAAAAATTTTAAGTACAAAGGGTCTTTTGGCCAAAAAGTTGAAGTGCTGGTCTAGAGAAGCAGTGGAGTCTTGGAAGGTAGCTGTCTTTGGGAAGCCAGGCTCAGGGAAAACAGTGTTTGTGGACTGGCTATGTGAATGTAATGCAGGACTGCAAAGCAGCCAGCAAGATTTTCTGTTGATAACTAAAGACAAAGTCTTAAAATATAAGTCACAGCAGACAGCAAATACTAATAGCAGAGTATGTTGATGGCTATTGGGATAAAGACTGGTTTTAAGACCATGCCTGTTATACTTGAACTCAAGTTGAATAACACCATCATAAAGAAGAAAAGCTAAGATTTAAGAGTCTGGGTCTTAGAGATCATATGCTCAGAGTTTAGCATAGTGCCTAGCATAGAAAGAGCTCAGGAAAAATATCCTGTAATAAAAACCCAGGAAGTTGTCAAGAAATTTTCAAGTGTTTGTTGTTAAGACAAAACTCACAATAAGAGGAAAGAATAACAAAATGCATATAATTCATTACAAAATGACGATTTCCATTTTTTTTGTATTTCCAAGTATATAAGGTCTAACAAGATCATGAACTCATTCTAGAGAAAGTGCTTTGAAGTGTGGACTAGGTGCTGGCATTGGTGCATGGCCTCCCAAGGGGAGTACTTTGAAGGTGCTGGCAGTGATGTTCAACAATGAGACATGAAGCACTTTTCTAGGATGAGGTCATGAACTTAAATGTCAGATCCCATACATTTTTTTTTTTTTTTTTTAGAGACACAGTCTCACTTTCTTGCCCTCAGTGGAGTGTTGTGGCATCACAGCTCATAGCAACCTCCAAATCCTGGGTTTAGGCAATTTTCTTGCCTCAGCCTTTGAAGTAGCTGGGACCACAGGCACCTGCCATAATGCCTGGCTATTTTTTTGTTGCAGTTTGGCTGGGGCCAGGTTCAAACCCTCAGTATATGGGGCCGGTGCCCTACCCACTGAACCACAGGTGCCGCCCAATCTCATACATTTTTAATTATTGAAATTATAATGGATGTTAAATGTCTATAAATTAGTATGTTGCTATCCTTTCTTGACATTCATCCATATACTTCCAAGCTTTTACAGAAATGTTGCAATGATTTGTTTG
>NW_003852403.1:16400266-16401614 GCF_000181295.1 Otolemur garnettii
GGCACTGTGTGTGTGTGTATGTATAAGACAGAATCTTAGAGTTCCTTGTGTTCCTAAGCTTTCGGAAGCAAATTAATAGGCAGGCCAACACACAGAGTTTATTCTTGATATTAAGTTTTAGAACTAATCTTGATTACATTGATTATACACTGGACAAGGACTCTATTTCAATTCTGCATTTCTTTTTTTTTGAGACAGAGCCTCGTCTTTCTCCCTTGATATATTACCTCTGTTACCATCCTATCAGTGTTTTCTTATATTGTTACAAATAAAAATATACTGGATATCTTCATGAAAAACAAAAGAGCTCAGTAAGTATTTGCTAAATGAATGAATATTTAAATGATGTTACGAAGCTGAATAAGGTTAGTGGGAAAATGGCTATATCAAGAGAGGCTTGTAAGGGGGATTTATATCACCTAGAATCAGTTCTCAAAAGTTAAGAGTGTCACAAAAAAAAGAGAGAGAGTTAAGAGTGCCATATCACTATCCTCAAGAAATCTCCCTTCCCTTTACCTCCTCTTCCTCATTTTCCTTCTAAAGTCTGATGAGCAGATACTTTTAAAAAGCATTCTATCTCAAGCTTAATATCCTAAACTCAACATGACCTAAATGTAACTAATTCTAATCCCCCATTTCCCCAATGAAAACATGCTTTGCATACTTCTTTGCCCCTCTTGCCTACATTTAACTTTTTAGCCTGTCCCATGCAGAGTTCTACCTCCAAAACATATACAGAATGTATCCACTTCTCTCCATCCCTACTCCATTGCCCTTGCCCAAAGCACTTTTGTCTCACATGAATTACTCTTAACACAACCTAGCTAGTTCCCTCTGTCATCCTTGTCCTAGGAACCAAAGTAGTTTTCTTAAAACTTCTAAGCAGATTCTGCCACTCTTCTTAACATTCCACAGTTTCCCACTGTACCTAGAGTAAAAACCAAACTCCTTACCCTGATCTACAAAACCCTATTCATCTGGACTAACCCCTGCCCTATCCCATCCCACTCCTTACCCTCACCTGCTCCAGCCACATTGTCCTTTCTTATCTTCTAAGATGATAAACTCCTTCCTAAATTTGTTCCAGCCTGGCATTCCCTTGAATATTCTTCCAAAGATGACTTGGCTGCTTTTTTTCTCCCATTTAATTCTCAAAGTCACCTCCCACCTGCTAATGGGCCTTTCCAAATCTCCATAGTTAAGACAGCACCCCTTCCCACTAAAGTTTACCATATAACTTTGTTTTCCTTTCTCAATAGCACTCATATCTTAAAATTATGTTTCATTACTCTATGAGAACAGGATCTTATTTATCTTATCACTGTATCTTCTTTTTTTGTTTTTTTTT
>NW_003852403.1:16402915-16408901 GCF_000181295.1 Otolemur garnettii
TGTTGTTTGGCGGGTCCGGGCTGGGGATTCAAACCCGCCACCTTAGGTGTACGTGGCTGGCGCCTTAGCCGGTTGAGCTATAGGCGCCGAGCCCAATTCTGCATTTCTTAAAATGACTAACACATTTAACAATATTTAATTCTGATGTACATATCCTTTTCAGCAGGGCTTAAACGTTTATAAATATACCAGAATCCTCTGATGAGAAAATTTATTGCAGACGATAAGATTTTCTGGCATACAGTCACAGCTCAATAAATACTTATTAAGTGAATTATTTTAGTGTTTTCTAACTGTGCAATATTATTGAAGAAATATTCTTCTCTGGCTTCAAGTATTTTAATACTTTTGGAGCATCAAAAATAAAACCAATTCTTATAAGAAAACAAAAGGGGAAATGGAAGTTTTTATTAGTGAGACAAGTCAATTTACTGTACTTCCAGCAAGGCCTTCCCCCCATTTATAACACAATACAACAAAATAACTTAGCTTTTAGTATTTTCAAAAGGGAAAGATTTCTTTAGGAATTTAGGAAAGCAAATATTTAGAATAACTATATGAAGTTATTTTTTCAATTTTAATATAGTAACAGTTTTGTCTATTAGGTACATTATCCAACATTTTCCTTTGTTAGGAACCTATCAAGTACTAGCCAACAAAGGATCTACATTTAGAAACTGAGGCAAGAAATTCTGAAATAGGAAACAAGCAATTCAGAATATAAATCATGTTTCACGTTTACAAGGCAATTTACATAATTAGATATCAATTATTAACATCATGTTGATTAAAATCCTAGGAAAGACTTGGTTTATCTGACTGTGTCTCAAGCTCAAACTGCAATCATCTGGCTATACAGGTAAATATTACAGTGGAACTGGACCTGTTGACTAAGGAAAAAAATCATTTCCATATTGCACATTTCCATTCTTTCAAAACAAACATTAAGTCAGGGCCATCTTGGTTCTGAATCTCTCTATTTTTGTTGGGAGAAGACTAACCATCTCTTTACTAAGTTCTAGCTCAACTTCTATTTCTTGGGCAGCCTCAGGGTGCTTTTCACAGTAATCAACAATAAATTTATAATGTTCCAACGAGGTTGCCAAATTTTCTAGTTCTTTCTTGGGATCTGCAGTAATTATTTTGCCATAGAGACGGGCAACTCGAAACTTAGCTAACATGGCAGGGCGAAGAACATCCTCCCCTATATGCTCAGGAAATACTTTATTTGGATCTCTCAGGGAGTCTAAGAAAAGCTGGTAGTACTTCAATGCTGACTTATTAAGATTATTTATTTTTTTAATGATGTGTGAATCAGGATCCCTTAGCTTGTCAGCAATGGCAACCTTCAAATCCATCATATCATAGTATGCATGTGCAATTTCAAACTGAATCTGTCTATTGACCAACAGGTAATACTGTGGATTCAGGTCTACAATTAGAGGCTCTAGCATGGCTATTCTGCGTTTATGCATCTTGCACCGCCTCTCCATGTCAGTTTCAAAGAATGCAAGCACCTTAAACAGAGCACTGTGGTCTTGGACAACTTCAATATGGTCAGTGACATAACCATCAATCTGAAAGAACTCTTTTGCCTCAAAGACATAATGCTGACCCAACAAGAAAAGTTCCCTGGCTTCTTCAAAATCTAAAGGTCTCAAATAGCTCACTTTCTCTTCTACTGCAGAGATGGCATCACACAGTTCACCAGTTCCAAACTGCACAGCTTTTTTCCTAATGTTTTCTTCCTCATCCAGTTCTTTTTTCCTTAAAGCTCTAAGTTCAGACTGTTTATCAAGATCAAGCTCTCCTATGTTGTCCTGAAAGAAAAAAAGTAAGTTATGGTTAAGCAGACATTCACCTCTTCCTGTCAAATAATATTAAAGCAAACTTAACAGTAAAGAAAACTCTATTTCCCAGCCTGCTTTAGGGAAGTATTATAATCCTAAACACGTCTCAAAATTTCTTTCTTTCTTCTAATCATATTCCACTTATATTAAAAACTCAAGAAACATGAAAAAAGTATTTTAAAAAATAAAGATATATTACTTATTCTCTCTGAATTTGAGGAATTCAAACTCATCTATAGTTAACTCTTTCAAATGAGATAAATGCTACATATGAAAGTATCTTGAGAACTGTAAAACATACGTATGTACATGGTACATTATCAGGACTTAAAAGTATTTACTTTTTAACTAGTACTTAAATTTTAGTAGTTTTTATAATTTTATAGTAAGACTGTAATCTACATCCTAAAACTATTTCACAAGGATACCATTAAGATTAGTGATATGATGTTTATCCTCTTATTCAGTGAAATATACATACAGAAATTCTCTACATCTCTTAAAGACAATGAAGACAGTTGAGCCTGAGCAAAATCAAGACCCATCTCTACTAAAACTAGAAAAATTAGCTGGGCATTGTGATGGGCCCCTGTAGTCCTTAGCTCCTGAGGATGCTGAGGCAACAGATCACTTGAGCCTAAGAGCTTAAGGTTGCTGTGAACTGGCTCGGCGCCTGTGGCTCAAGTGGCTAAGGCGCCAGCTATGTACACCCAAGGTGGCAGGTTTGAATCCAGCCTGGGCCCGCCAAACAATGACGGCTGCAACCAAAAAATAGCCGGGCGTTGTGGTGGGCGCCTGTGGTCCCAGCTACTTGGGAGGCAGAGGCAGGAGACTCGCTTGAGCCCAGTAGTTGGAGGTTGCTGTGAGCTGAGATGCCACGGCACTCTGCCTAGGGGGACAGCTTGAGGCTCCCATCTCAAAAAAAAAAGGTTGCTGTGAACTAAGCTGACACCACAACACTCTACCCAGGGTGACAGAGTGAGACTCGGTCTCAAAATAATTAATAAATTAATTTAAAAAATTAAGGGAATACAGAATTAAATCTACCTCCACAGTTAAAGTTATCTTCCTTATCCCCAATGGGTAAAAGAAAATTAAAAAATCTAAGATGGTTAAGAACAATAGAGTAAGTTCTTCCTGACCAATAAAATCGAACATCAGATTCTTTAATGCTTAGCCCCAAGGCCTTTTCTTCTTTTTCACTTGACATCACCTCTCTAATAATCTTTCTAAAAACACTTCAAGGCTCCAACCACCCAGTAGCTCCCACCTACAAAGCAGGGCCAGGGTTTATAAATAAATAATATATTTCCAGAGTCCATGCTCTTCACTGCCATCAGTTCTGCTTCCATGCTATTTCTTTTCCTCTTTTTAAGAAACAGGGTTTCACTTTGTCACTCAGGCTGAACAGCAATGGCAGCACCATGGCTCACTGTAGTCTTGAACTACTGGGCTCAAGCAATCCACCTTCTTCAGCCTCCTGAATAGCTGGGTCTACAGGCATGTACAACACCTGGAAGATTTTATTTTTTTATTTTTCTGGAGAAAGAGGATTTTACTATGTTACTCAGGATGGTTTCAAACTCTTGGCCACAAGTGCTCCCCCTATTTTAGTCTCCCAAAGTACTAGGATTACAGGTATAAGCCACTGCACCTGGCCACCGTGAGCTATTTCTTAAAAGTCTACCCTTATAGATTTTATCAAGTCCAGGCTATGTGTAAGATAACACAACAGTATATTAAGATTAGTAAAAACTATTTCCTGCCCTCAGGAAATAGTTTCTTACAGTTTAAAAGGATATAAAGAAATAAATTAGGCTCGGTGCCTGTGGCTCAAGTGGCTAAGGCACCAACCATGTACACCCAAGATGGCGGGTTCAAATCCAGCCCGGGCCCACCAGACAATGATAGCTGCAACCAAAAAATAGCCAGGTGTTGTGGCGGGCGCCTGTGGTCCCAGCTACTTGGGAGGCAGAGGCAGGAGACTCGCTTGAGCCCAGGAGTTGGAGGTTGCTGTGAGCTGTGATGCCTCAGCACTCTACCCAGGAGGACAGCTTGAGGCTCTGTCTCAAAAAAAAAAAAATTAAAAAATTAAAAAAAAAAAATAAAAAGCAATAAATTACAAGTAAGAATAATAATAAGAAATACAAATAGGGATAATACAAAACAGAATTTAAGTGCCTTAGGAAGGTGCAAAAAAAGTTCTTGAGTTTAAAGGAGGAAGATGTTTATCATAAAAAATTTAGAAGCAACAGAGAAAATGACTAACATATTTGGCTAGGTAAAATTTCTGTATAGAGAAAAAAATCTTTTAGATAATTAAAAAAAAAAAAAACTCGTAAGATCAGACCAACCATGGTGGCTCACCAGTGCTGTAATCCTAGCACTTTGGGAAGCCAAAGCAAGAACATCACTTGAGCATAGGAGTTAGAGACCAGCCTGGGCAATGTAACAAGACCTCAACTCTACAAAAAAATTAAAAAATTATCTGGGTGTAGGGCACACCAATAGTCCCAGCTATTCAGGGGGCTGAGGCAGAATTACTTGAACCCAGGGGTTTGAGGTTGCAGTGGGCTATGATGACATCACTACACTTCGGCCCAGACAAGAGTGAGACCTTGTCTTAAAACAAACAAACAAAAAAAAGATTGGGCATCGCCTGTGGCTCAGTGAGTAGGGCACCGGCCCCAAGGGTTCAAACCCGACCCCAGCCAAACTGCAACAAAAAATAGCCAGGCATTGTGGTGGGTGCCTGTGGTCCCAGCTACTAGGGAGACTGAGGCAAGAGAATTGCCTGAGCCCAAGAGCTGAAGGTTGCTGTTAGCTGTGACAGCACAGCACTCTACCAAGGGCAATAAAGTAAGACTCTGTCTCTAAAAAAAAGATAAAAGAATAACATGTCTATCCCACCTCTTATATTTTAGCTAAAGTAAAATCTTCAAGGAAGAGGTAGAATTTAAGATAGGCTTTGAATGACAAGTTTTGTTTTTTTTTTTTGAGACACAGTCTCATTACGTTGCCCTCAATAGAGTGCCGTGGCATCAACTCCAACTCTTGGGCTTAAGCAATTCTCTTGCCTCAGCCTCCGGAGTAGCTGGGATTACAGGCTCCTGCCACAACACCTGGCTATTCTGGGTTGCAGTTGTCATTGTTGTTGTAGCAGGTCCGGACAGGGCTCAAACCTGCCACCTCAGGTGTATGTGGCTGGCGCCCTACTCACTGAGCTATGGGCGCCAAGCCTGAATGACAAGATTTTAAAAGGTTGAGAGGAGGAAGGCAAGAAATGACTACTTGAGAGTATTTTACATGCCTTTCATAACATACAGTGAGCTCAATGAGCATAATCCCCATTCTGAGCTTTAACTTACATCTTGTTTATTTAAGGAAGAAAAAGGCAACTTTTGCCTGGATTACCTGCATAGAGAGTTGGGCATTTTGCATAAGAGTCAAACAGTACTTGATCCAACATCTTGCTATTTCCCCTTTCCTTTGATGATAAAGTTCTGGTACATCTCCTTCAGCTTCAGGAGCTAAAAGGACACATGTGATTTGCCTAAGTTAATGTTCACAACTGTAATTCTCATTGTGCAGTATATTTTTTTTATATTGCTTTTTCCTGATTATAAAAGTAACAGGTCCTCACTAATGCACAGGGGGGCACACACTCCAAATCTTACTACCTGGAGGTATTCACTATTATGTTTGCATATTTCTTTCTTGTTTTTTCTTATCTGTAAGTAAAAATTAAGTCCAAATGTATATACAAAATTGAATGTAGCTTTTTTCTTCATATATTATACCACTAACATTTTACCCATATCATCATCAACTCTTTAGCTTCACTTTTAAGTACAGCAGTATATACAAATAGATATTCCATACTTAAACAATTTTTCTGATATTGGGAATTTGTTGTTTTCAATTCTTTACTATTAAAACCACTGAGAGGGCTTGGTGCCTGTGGCTCAACCGGCTAAGGCGCCAGCCACATACACCTAAGGTGGCGGGTTCGAATCCCCAGCCTGGACCCGCCAAACAACTATGGAAGGACTGCTTGAGGCCACCCCTGAGAAACACAGTGGGAACTCATTAAAAACAAAAACAAGGCTCAGCGCCTATAGCTCAACCGGCTAAGG
>NW_003852403.1:16409041-16410428 GCF_000181295.1 Otolemur garnettii
CTGTGATGCCATGGCACTCTACCCAGGGGGATAGCTTGAGGCTCTGTCTCAAAAAAAAAAAAAAAACCACTGAGGGATCTTGGGGAGTCTAGTGTTAAACCATTCATAGATGACCTGCTTCTGGTCAGGGTTTCATATATAGCAAAGTAGCTCCCTACCTACAATCTGGTGAAAGTCAGCCCCTCAATGTAATGGCTTATAAAATTAAAAAAAAAAAGTTTAAAAAAGAAAACAGCCAAGAGCAGTGGCACCTGCCTATAGTCCCTGCCATTTGGGAAATTGAAGTAGGAGGATCACTTGAGCCCAGGAGCTCAAGGCTACAGCAAGCTATGATCACACCTGTGAATAGATGCTGCACTCCAGCCTAGGCAGCATAGCAAGACACTCACTCTAAAAAATTAAATTAAATTAAAAAATTGAAGTTTAAAAGAAAACAAACTCAGCTTGGTGCCTGTAGCTCAAGTGGCTAAGGCGCCAGCCACACACACTGGAGTTGGCGGGTATGAATCCAGCCTGGGCCCACCAAACAACAATGACAACTACAACCAAAAAACAGCTGGCCCTGGCCAGCAAAAACAGCAATGGCAACTGCAACAAAAAAAAAAGCCAGGTGTTGTGGCAGGCGCCTGTAGTCCCAACTACTCCGGAGGCTGAGGCAAGAGAATTACCTAAGCCCAAGAGTTGGAGGTTGCTGTGAGCTGTGACACCATAGCACTCTACCGAGGGCAATAAAGTGACATTCTGTCTCTAAAAATAAATAAATAAAAATAAACTCTAAACATGAAGATATCTGTGCATAAATCTGTTTAGATTTTGGATCACTTCCTTTGAACAGATTCCTAGCAGAATTTACTGGGTAAAAGAGTTTACATAATTTTAAATGTTCTTGCAACATACTGCCAAATTATTTTCAACCAATACTCCAACAATTCATGGAGAGGCTTAATGAAAGCACTTTGAAAATATTGAACATTAATAGCCGGGCGTTGTGGCAGGCACCTGTAGTCCCAGCTACTCAGGAGGCTGAGGCAAGAGAATCGCCTAAGCCCAAGAGCTGGAGGTTGCTGTGAACTGTGACGACACAGCACTCTACCAGGGGTGACAAACTGAGACTCTGTCTCTAAAAAAAAAAAAAAAAGAAAATATTGAACATTGTCATTTTTTTCAGCTTTCTGTATCACTGATTTAATTTTCATTATTTTTTTGTTATTGTTAGAGTTTCACTCTCTTGCCTTGGATAGAGCACTGTGATGTCATAGCTCACAGCAAACTCAAACTCTTGGGCTCAAGTGATCCTCTTCCCTAAGCCTCTCAAATAGCTGGAACTAAAGGTGTGTATCACCATGCCTGGCTAGTTTTTAGGCTGATCTCGAACTCCTGAGCTCTG
>NW_003852403.1:16410723-16432098 GCF_000181295.1 Otolemur garnettii
AACTCCTGGGCTTAGGTGAGTCTCTTGCCTCAGCCTCCTGAGTAGCTGGGACTACAGGCACCCGCCACAACACCCAGGTATTTTTTTGTTGTTGCAGTTTGGCCAGGGCTGTGTTTGAACCTGCCACCCTCGGTATATGGGGCTGGCACCCTAATCACTGAGTCACAGGCGCCACTGAAGACAAGTACTTTTTAGACTTCAATGAATCTATAATTGGACACAGAAAATAAAGTGAAAACCCAACTATTTAATGTGATAATGTACACTCTTAACTCTTCAGAGTGTTTGCACTCTTATGATCCACAATTAGAGTGTTCATTTGTAAAGAAAACATGATGTTCCAAAATCTAAAATGTCTTAGAGACTGTTCAGCAGTGAGTTAGAGAATTAAACAGAGGATAATGGAAATGATGAACTTCAGTCCCTGAGTAGCCACTGAATGAATGTGATTCTTTTTCTTCTCAGCAATTCTTTTATGATTGCCTTCCCTTCTTGTTTCACTCACTTCCCTCTATCTCAGAAGAAAGTTCGAAAACCGTGGATACCTAGAAAAACCTTTAGTCTTATACCTCAATCATCTTTTCAGAACTGAGTTTTTTTTTTTTTTGAGACAGAGGCTTGTCACCCTTGGTGGACTGCTGTGGCATCATAGCTCACAGCAACCTCTAACTCTTGGGCTCTAGCAATTCTATTGCCTCAGCCTCCCAAGTAGCTGGGACTACAGGTGCCCACCATGATACCCAGCTATTTTCTTTTTTCAGTTTTTGGCCGGGGCTGGGTTTGAACCCACCACCTCTGGTATATGGGGCAGCACCCTACTCCTTGAGCCACAGGCACCTCCCTGAGTTTTGTTTTTTGAGACAGAGTCTTACTTTGTCACCCTCGGTAGAGTGCCATGATGTCACAGCTCACAGCAACTCCAACTCTTGGGCTTCAGTGATTCTCTTGCCTTAGCCTCCCGAGTAGTTGGGACTATAGGCGCCCGCCACAACACCTGGCTATTTTTTGTTGCAGTTGCCACTGCTGTTTTAGCTGGTCAGGGCTGGGTTCAAACCTAGCACCCTCAGCATATGGGGCTGGCGCCCTACCCAGTGAGCCACAGGCACCACCCACCATTTGAGTTTTATTTTTTTTTAGACAGAGCCTCAAGCTGTCCCCCTAGGTAGAGTCCCATGGCATCACCGCTCACAGCAACCTCCAACTCCTGGGCTCAAGCAAGTCTCCTGCCTCACCCTCCCAAGTAGCTGGACCACAGGTGCCCACCACAACGCCCAGCTATTTTTTGGTTGCAGCCATCATTGTTTGGTGGGCCTGGGCTACATTCGAACCCACTACCTTAGGTGTATGTGGCTGGTGCCCTAGCCACTGGCGCCCCAGGCGCCAAGCCACCATTTGAGTTTTAAATAGGCGAAGTGACAGCAACTAGTCTCTGAGCTATAAATATCAATATAGTTTTATGCAACAAGCAATACTTATTTTAAGTCTTTCTTGGTTAACATCATCTAAGGCTGTATTAGTAGAATGAAAAGAGAAAAGCAGGCAAGCGGCTCAGTGGGCAGGGTGCCAGCCCCATATACCAAGGGTTGTGGGTTCAAACACAGCTCTGGTCAAACTGCAACAAAAAGTAGTCAGGCATTGTGGCTGGAGCCTGTAGTCCCAGCTACTCGGTTAGCTGAGGCAAGAGAATTGCCTAAGCCCAAGAGTTGGAGGTTGCTGTGAGCTGTGTGATGCTATAGCACTCTACTGTGGGCAATAAAGTGAAACTGTCTCTACCAAAAAAGAAAAAATGCAGGGGAGGTTTTTGAAAACAGTATTAGTGTTCTCAAAAGTTAGAACAATGGCTAGAACATTCAAGTCAAAGTTTTGTTTTTGAGACAGAGCCTCAAGCTGTCACCCTGGGAAGAATGCCCTGTGGTCACAACTCACAGTGACCTCCAACTCCTGGGCTCAAGTGACTCTCCTGCCTCAGCCTCCTGAAACTACAGGCACCCACCCCAAGGCCTGGCTATTTTTTGGTTGCAGTTGTCATTGTTTGGCAGGCCTGGGCTAGATTCAAACCTGCCAGCTCTGGTGTACATGGCTGGCACCTTAGGCCGCTTGAGCTAGAGGCACCGTGCCTCAAGTCAAAGTTTTAAGTTGGACCAGGCATGGTGGCTCACGCCTGTAATCCAGCACTCTGGGAGGCCAAGGCAGGTAGATTGCCTGAGCTCACAGGTCTGAGACCAGCCTCAGACAGAGTGAGGCCTCATCTCTAAAAATAGATGAGCGTTGCAGTGGCACCTATAGTCCCAGCTACTCGGGAGGCTGAGGCAAGAGAATCACTTGAGCCCAAGAGTTTGAGGTTGTTGTGAGCTATGACGCCACAGCACTCTACCCAGTGAGACTCCAAAAAAAAAATTTTTTTTTAAGTTGATCTCCTTAGGTGATTGAGCTATCACTCTGCTAAGTATTTCTAATTTTCCTAGTTGAACTTTTAATTATTCCTACAGTTTTGAAGAATTTAATTACTAGCTATAGCATTTACTTGGAATATACTAGGCAGTAGAAAAAATACATGAAACTAAATTGGTATTAAACTTACGGTTTCAAGTGGATGTCCATTAAAAACAGAAAAGTATTTGCGTAAGTATGAGAGTTTTCTTTTATGGCTTCTAAATAAAATATAAGGAATAGATCACTACATCTCCCTTTTTGTCATGGAGGTTCCATGTTCAGGGCAATTGCTTTTTAATCCTGGCTATCTAAAATTTTTTCCTTTGTTTTGATATTTGTAAATTTTAAAAGTTAGTGTCAGCAAGTTAATGAAATTATGCTTCTATATTGGGACATATTTCAATTACTGAGTATAGTACTGCTGCTATGGCTTTTTTAGTTTAAAATGTATGAGTTGGCTCGGCGCCTGTGGCTCAAGCGGCTAAGGCACCAGCCACATACAACTAAGGTGGTGGGTTCGAATCCCCAGCCCAGGCCCGCCAAACAATGATGGCTGCAACCAAAAAATGGCCAGGCGTTATGGCGGGTGCCTGTAGTCCCAGCGACTTGGGAGGCTGAGGCAGGAGACTCGCTTGAGCCCAGGAGTTGGAGGTTGCTGTGAGCATGATGCCATGGCACTCTACCCAGGGGGGATAGCTTGAGGCTCCGTCTCAAAAAAAAAAAAAAAGAAAAAATGTATGAGTTGGTGTTTTTTTTTTTTTTTTTTTTTGAGACAGAGCCTCAAGCTGTCCCCCTGGGCAGAGTGCCGTGGCATTACAGCTCACAGCAACCTCCAACTCCTGGGCTCAAGCGAGTCTCCTGCCTCTGCCTCCCAAGTAGCTGGGACCACAGGCGCCCGCCACAACGCCCGGCCATTTTTTGGTTGCAGCCGTCATTGTTGTTTGGCGGGTCCGGGCTGGGGATTCGAACCCGCCACCTTAGGTGTACGTGGCTGGCGCCTTAACCGGTTGAGCTATAGGCGCCGAGACGAGTTGGTGTTTTAAAGTAAAAATTATGAGCTATTTGTGGAGAAACTAAAAAAGTTGCACAACCAACTGAAATAACACACTTCAGTTTAATAGGGGGTTGGGAATCTCCAAAAGACTAATACTTTTCTTCTGATTTTAAAAACTGAATGGCCTGTTCTAGTTTCTAAGAATTCTCATTGTTTACATACAATGCCAGATTATAAATTTTTTTAATAGTCAAGTTTTGTTTTAATTAAGTCTAGGATATCTCATTTATTGGCTCTGTAACTTACATATTTAAAGAAACATTAGACAATCATGACAATTTATAAATGTAAGGTGCCATTACTGAGTAGATTCCTCAGTGAGTGGAGGCATTCCTTCCCTCACCAACTAATGAAGCAGCAATATGCATTAGTTCACTTTTTATTTTATTTGAAGGAAAGAAGGAGGGAGAAAGGCAGAGACGGGGAGAGAGACAGGGGGAGAGAGTGCTAGGGAAGAAGGGAGGGAAGAAGGGAGGGAGGAAAGGAGGGAGAGAGGGAGGGAGGGAGGAAGGATCATTAGTTTACTTTTATTAGTAGATGATACACTGCAGCAAATGCTAATCCTCTGTTCCCCGGGGTTTATTTTGTGTATATATGTGAGTTGGATGAAATGTATGAACAATCTCTCTTATAATCAACAAGCTGGGCTTGCGCTTTCAGTGAAGATTGATGGCGTCTAAATCAAGTCATCTGACCTATCTCCATAAGTAAGAACTCTCTGAACTGCTTCCTCAAAGGATGCTGCAACATTTGTAGCATCTTTTGCACTTGTTTCCAAGTAAGGATAGTCACTGTTATCCCTGCTCCAGGTCTAGGCTTCCATAGTCACCTGCTGTTCACTTATGTCAATCCTGTTACCCAAAACCACAAAAGGAAAGTTTTTGGGCTTTTTCATGTCCCCATAATACATGGATTCTTTCTTCCCGTTACTCCAGTTCTGGAAGTTTTGTGAATCAACACTAAAAGTAAGCAGGCCAACAGTCAGGTCAGAACCGTTGTAAAATGATATGCTCAGGCTTCAAAATTGCTCCTCACCGGCTGTGTCCCAAATCGGCATGGTAACCAAATGTCCATCCACCTCCAAATCTTTAAAAATTTCACACCTACTGTATGGAAGAGCTGTATATCTGTTCATAAGAGAACTTTTCCTAATTCCACCATCTCCAAGGAGAATTACTTTAAAAACTGATTTTCCTGCCATTATTAATCTCAAGAGCTTTGAGATTAATCACTCAATTCAGACATCATTATCTCCTGTGGTTGTTGAGAAGATTCACTTAGACGCTGAAGGAAAGTGTTTCATCACAATGCCAGGCTCCTTATAGGATAGTGGGTCTCAACCTTCTTAATGCCACGACCCTTTAATACAGCTCCTCATGTTGTGGTGACCCCTCAACCATAAAATTATTTTCGTTGCTACCTTATAACTATAATTTTGCTACTGTTATGAATCATAATGTAAATATCTGATATGCAGGATGGTCTTAGGCTACCCTGTGAAAGGGTCATTTGACCCCCAAAGGGGTCGTGACCCACAGGTTGAGAACCGCTGTTATAGGAGAATAGGAAGTTTCTTCAGGCTCGTGGCCATATGTGGAGGATGCTCTTGGACCTCTAGGATGACATGTCTGAGTGCAATGAGGACAGAAAGAGGACCATGGACCTGGCGGGCAGGAGTCGGGATGGGATGCACTGCTCCCATCTGGTGCAAAGGGAACAACATGGGGACAGGCCAGGCTGCTGTCTTTCTGAAATATGGGTGAGGAGGCACTCCAATGGAACACAGAATATGTAGCCAATGATGAAAGGGGATTTCTTTTCTTTTTTTTTTTCTTATACATCCCTTGATTCTGATCTGTTTAGACTGGCAGTTCAAGGTGTTTGGAAATGTCTCTCGGTTGGTCAGGATTTGGAACACAGGTCTTAGAAGCTGTAGATATGGTTAAGAGTTAAACTCAAGATCAGTGATAGCTGTAGCCCCACAATCACGGCACACTGGAAAAGGCATTGATCTAGCATTCTAGATCTTCTTTACCAGGGACATCACACAGCTTTACAAATTCATCTATTTCATAGGGACTAGAGGCCCAAGGAATTAGAATCGCCCAGACCTATCCGTTGAACTGCAAGAGGCTGAGAGTCCCCTGATGAATCCCACACAGAAGCACCAAGCTTCTCAATACCAGAAAGCTCGTGTGGATAGATGCATCTGCAATGCCAGGACTCACTGGATGACTGGATGAATGTTTTTAGTACTTATGAGTAAGGGGGTCTGGTAGTAGTAGTAGTAGTCTGGTCTTGATGCTCCTGGTGTCATACTTGGCTGAGGCTGTTCCTGCTCCCACTGCTCCTTCCTCCATCTGACACTCGGTTTCCTGAACCAAGTCATTATTATTTATTTATTTTTTGAGACAGTCTCATTTGTCACCCTCAGTAGAATGCCATGGCATCACAGCTCATAGCAACCTCAAACTCTTGGGGTTTGCCTCAGCCTCCCAAGTAGCTACGGGTGCCTGCCACAATGCTCGGCTATTTTTTTTGTTGTTGTTGTAGTTGTCATTGTTGGTTAGCTGGCTCAGGCTGGGTTTGAACCCACCAACTTCAGTGTATGTAACTGGCGCCATAACCACTGTGCTACAGGCGCCAAGCTGAACCAAGTATTATTACTGATCCATTAAGGTTGGATTTTGAAGCCCAAGTTCATTATGTTAGCACAGTCTGGGTACATGGTTTTTGTAAACTCTGCTGGCAATTCTACCAGTTGCTCCAGACTGAAGGTTGTGCGGTGCCTGATGAGTATATCCTGGCTTTCCTGACTTGCTAGTAGACATGTTATCTCTCAGAAGTGCCGAGTTCCTTACTCTGTATCTAAAATGCTTATTTGTAAGATAAAATCTATATATTAACTTTCTTATCAATCATCTTCTTATACAATCAAAATTAGAGTTCTTTGGTTTGAAAACAACACTTAGAGTCTCCTGATATTTTTTTTTTTTTTTTTGAGACAGAGTCTCACTTTGTCACCCTGAGTAGAGTGCCACTGCATCACAGCTCATAGCAACTTCAAACTCTTGGGCTCAAGCAATTCTCTGGCCTCAGTCTCCCAAGTAGCTGGGACTACAGGTGCCTGCCATAATGCCTGGCTCTCCTGATACCTTTTAAGATTTATTTAGCTTTGTGGGTAATATTTTCATTCAAATAAAGGTAGGTTTTATACTTGGTAGAACCTTTTGTTCCTACTTTAACGTTCTTTGTATGGCAGTATGTATATAATGTTTTAATACGTTCCTTAAGAATCTCTCTTTAGGCTCAGCACCTGTAGCTCAAGCAGCTAAAGCGCCAGCCACATACACCAGAGTTGGTAGGTTCGAATCCAGCCTGGGCATGCCAAACAACAATGACAACTACAACCAAAAAATAGTCAGGCATTGTGGTGGGCACTTGTAGTCCCAAACAAGAGTGAGACCCTGTCTCTACTAAAAATAGAAAAATTAGCCAGGCATTATAGTGGTTGCCTATAGTCCCAGCTACTCTGGCAGCTGAGGCCAGAGGATCTCTTAAACCCAGGAGTTTGAGGGTGCTGTGAGCTATGACTCCAGGCCACTCTAGCCTATGACAATAGAAAAAGACTCTGTCTCCAAAAAAAAAAAAAAAAAAAAAAAAAAAAGAGCCAGAGGCAGTGGCTTCCACCTGTAATCCCAGCACTCTGGGAAGCTTAGGAGGGAGAATTGCTTGAGTTCAGGAGTTCGAGCTGCCTGAACGAGAGTGAGACCTCCGACTCATTTAAAAAAAAACAAAAAACAAAAAACAAAAAAAAAACAAAACCCAGACAGGTGCTGCAGTGAGTGCCTGTAATCCCAGAAGCGTCTGGAAACTGAGGCAGTGGGATGCCCACAGCCCAAGTCTGAGGTCGCAGTGAGCTATGACATCATTGCACTCTGCTCAGGGCATAGGGTAAGATTCTGTCTCAACAAAAAAAAAAAAAAGAAAGAAAAGAATCACTCCTTAAGAACTTTAAAGCTAAAACTTTCATTCAACTGCACATTGAATAAAGCCATGACAATGTTTAAAAAAATTATGAACTTACAAAAATCTGTTAAATGACTCAAATATACATGTTAACTGTAATTTTTTTAAAGATTAAATAAACATTATAATTAAAAATAAATATTGTAATGTATCACTTATGCATGCAGTTCTCCAATCAAAAATATTCGATATAGGCGGTACCTGTAGCACAGTGGTGACGGCACCCACCACATACACTGAGGGTGGCGGGTTCAAACCCAGCCCAAGCCTGCTAAAACAATAATGACAACTGCGACAAAAATATAGCCAGGTGTTGTGGTGGGCACCTGCAGTCCTACCTACTTGGGAGGCTAAGGCAAGAGAATTGCTTAAGCCCAAGAGTTTGAGGTTGCTGTGAGCTGTGATACCACAGCTATCTACTCAGGGTGACAGCTTGAGACTCTCTCTCTCTCAAAAAAAAAAAAAAATTGATATAAATCTTGGCATAAGGAAACATCAGACAAACCCCAAGTGATGGAAATTCTATGAAATAACTGGCCTGTATTCTTCAAAAATGCCATGTAATAGAAGAAGGGGAAAAAAAGGCTAAAGAACTATTCCAGATGAAAGAAGACTAATGAGATATGACAATTGAATGCAATACACAATTTTGAACTGCATAATCCAGTACTGGGGGAAAAATGCTCAAAAAGATATTGAGGAGGATTAGTGCTTGTAGCACAGTGGTTATGGTGCCAGGTACCTACACTGAGCCTGGTGAGTTCAAACCCAGCCTAGGCCAGCTAAAGTGACAATGACTACTGCAATGACAACAACAAAAAAAAGCTGGGTGTTGTGGTGGGCACCTGTAGTCCCAGCTACTTGGGAGGCTGAGGTAAGAGAATCACTTAAGCCCAAGAGTTGGAGGTTGCTGTGAGCTGTGACGCCACAGCACTCTACTGAGGGAGAAATGGTGAGTCTCCAAATCAAAAAAAAAAAAAAAAAAAAGCCGGGCATTGTGGCAGGTGCCTGTAGTCCCAACTACTCAGGAGGCTGAGGTAAGAGAATTGCTTGAGCCCAGAGATTTGAGGTTTCTGGGAGCTATGATACTATGACACTCTACCCAGGGTGACAGAGTAAGACTCTGTCTCAAAAAATAAAAGGTAAAGGAACCTAATGTATATAACCTTCTGTCAAATGGCTTGAAGAAAAAAATATTTGATTGGAAATGAGGAAAATATAAAAAGCTGGTGAATTTAGGAAAAGGGCATATAGTACTTCTTTGTTCTGTTCTTGTAACCTTTCTAAAGTTTAATTTTTTTTTTTGGTCGAGACAGAGTTCTACACTGCGCCCTGAGCAGAGTGCAGTGGTGTCAGAGCTCACCGCAACCTCAGACTCCAGCTGTGGATAGCCGGCTGCCTCAGCCTCCAAAGCTGCTGGGATTACAGGCACTCACTGCAGCGCCTAGCTGGGTTTTTCCATTTTTTTCATGAGTCAGGGGAGTCTCGAAACCTGAGCTCGAGCAATCCTCCCTCCTCAGCCTCCCACAGTGCTGGGATTATAGGCATGAGCCACTGCCCCTAGCAATAATTTTTTTTTTTTTTTTTTTAAGAAACAGAGTCTCATTTTGTCACCCTCGGTCATGGTGTCACAGCTCACAGCAACCTCCAGCTCTTGGGCTTAGGCGATTCTCCTGCTTCAGCCTCCTAAGTAGCTGGGACCACAGGCACCTACTAGAACGCCTGGCTATTTTTTTGTTGCAGTTTGGCTGGGGCTGAGTTCGAACCCGCCACCCTTGGTGTATGGGGCTGGTGCCCTACTCAGTGAGCCACAGGCACTGCCCAAGTTTAAAATAATTTTTTTAAAAAAGTTTTTGAAAATCTATGTAATAAAACATGCTCAGATAAACTTACTGTCTTCTGTGGCTGATACTTTTCCAGTTTGACCAAAAATGACGTTAGCAGCTGATAAACAATGCCTGGCCTCCATAAAGCATAGCTGTTGGGAAAATAAACAACAGGAATATAAATTCGCAACTAATACTTGCATGAAGTTTTTCAATATCAGAAAAACTATAAAATCAGGTAAAATACTCTACTAAGGAGGCCCTTGTACAATGGTAGGACATTAAGAAGGTATGAGAGACTTATATTATCCAATTAAAAAGCTCCCTCAAAGATTAAAACAACAATGCCTCCAAACTCTTAATAATAATCTAAACTACCTGACATACAACTACTAATTCAAAGTGAGTTCTTCATGTAACCAATAAATACAGAGGTCAAATGTGTTTCATAACCAATAAATTCTAGACTCAAACTGCCTCTAAGAGTCCTTTAGGTTCAGTAAATAGCCAAAATTCATGCACAATAAATTTTTAGACCCATTACATTCTGACAGAGGATTGAAGATTTAACTTTTATTAGGTTTAGTGATCCTGTTTACATACTACTGTTCAAAGCATAAACTCTGGTAAGAACAGAGTCCTTTGAAATTTACATATAAGGTTTCCCACCAAGTTTTAAGTTAACAGATTTCTACAGACAACTTTATGAAATTGACCAACATATTTGAAGACTTCATATTTCAAATGTGGGCATAATGAACATCTCAAATGCTTAGAGACGATCTCCTCATTAATATAAACATTTTGTATTTGTCATATAAGTCACAGGACCACCCAGCAGAAGTATAAAGTTAAAGTCTAACTTCAAGGTGGAAGCCACCCTCACTAAATAGAGTATTTTATGAGTAATATCTGAAAGGCTTTTAATGGTTACCTATGACTTTAAAAACCTCAGAATTAAATGTCTCTCTCCGTTATGGCAAATTCAGAAGCCATCTTGAGAATATCTGGGCACCATTTGCAACATTAGCCCAGCAACATTTATAGATCAAAATATTGGTGTTAAATCTTGTAAGTCAAAAGAAAGTTACAGTCTACATAAAGAAAATTCAATTATTCCTTTACAACCCTTCATCCATTATATCACTTCAGCTTTGTCCAGACTGCCTCCCTATGAGCAACCACTGCCAGAACAGTGAGGACCTTTTGCCCTCTAGGTGGCTGGTAAATGTGGGACTTTAGCACCTGCAGGTAGGGGTCTCACCAACTAATAAAACCTCATCACTGGAATCAGATGAAGATGATAATGATATAAATGACAAGTTGCATTTTTAAAAACATGATTCAAATCCCTCTTTATAAAATATAACTTAGCTGGTTGTAATAAAAACTCAAGATTTTGGTAAAAAACAAAAGTACAGCGTGGGAAAGGTACTCATGAAAATTACTGCATGCTCCACAAATGTAATGCTTAACAACTTTAAATTTTTAATTACATTTTAAATTAATATCTAGATATCTTAGTACTACCAATGTCCATGGAGTTTTAAGTATCAATTAAACTCTTACTGAATGTGTAATTTTAAAGTTGGTAAGCAGAATGAATAAGGGGCCTTCAATAGCTATAAAAAAGGTGCTACAAGCAGAGGCACTGGATAATACTTTTTGATGATGACCACAATGAAATGAATTCATGAGAATTAGAGTTAACTGAATGCTCTGTTATATATAATAGCGTTACTTACGCGCTTGATCTTAGATCAAAGTCTTAGAAGCGATGCTGCAGTCACCACAGCACTTTCTTGCCTGCTAATAGCTTTTCTGAATGAAATTCTGTGGGACAATACTTTAATCATAGGGCACATTGACAGAACCAACACTAACAAAAGGCTTAGAGAAGATAAAGGCCTAAGGATAAGGCAGCAAGTAACCAAAGAGATGAAAGAAGGAACTCTGGTAAGCAGAGAATTACCAAAATTTCAGAGGCTTGTGAAATACAAATACAAATAAAAGTAATTTCTATTGCCAAGATGTTTTATTAAGAATTAATAGAAAGTCTGGTTGGGAAAGGTGGCTTAAAATTGTTTCTGTACTTAGAAACTCTTAAGGACTAAACAAATAAATGGGTCAATTAAGAGTACATCAACATGATCTGAGCAATCTTGATAAACAACTAAGAAGATCAAACACTGTCTTTGTATAAAAGTTCAAAAGAAGTATGTCATAAAGATTTGGAACTTTGGAACTCAGCAGAGATATTTCCAACTCTGAAAAATTATAGAGGAGTTAATTCTGAAAAGTAACTGAAATGCATCACGTGCTTTTATCAAAGCCCACATTTAACAGTCAACTTCCTCAGACAAATTCTCAGAGTTACCAGATTACTGTTACATAAAGATAAAGTTATATCTACAAGATAAAATCTGCAACTTAAGGTAATATCTCACTGAAATAAATTGAATCAGCATGCCTATGTCAAAAAAATTACAAAAAAATCTGTAATTTGGCTCGGCGCCTATAGCTCAACCGGCTGGGGCGCCAGCCACGTACACCTAGGGTGGCGGGTTCGAATCCCCAGCCCGGACCCGCCAAACAACAATGACAGCTGCAACCAAAAAATGGCCGGGCGTTGTGGCGGGCGCCTGTGGTCCCAGCTACTTGGGAGGCGGAGGCAGGAGACTCGCTTGAGCCCAGGAGTTGGAGGTTTCTGTGAGCTGTAATGCCATGGCACTCTACCCAGGGGGACAGCTTGAGGCTCTGTCTCAAAAAAAAAAAAAAAAAAAAAAAAAATCTGTAATTTTAGGGGCTAGCAACATGTATTTTAAGACTTAAAAGAATTCACGTATGAAAAGCTACAAAATTTTAGCACAGTGGCAAACTGGGCTGTGTTTTACTGTCCATTTGTACATTATAAAATACAAGCTCCCTGTTTTTAAAAGATGATATTTTGAAAGTATTATTGGTTTTATTTTTATACTCATATAGATACTCTGTTATTTAACTACTTCAAGAAGCTTACCTTATTGATGTAAAATTGTGATAAGGTGGCAGCATTAATAGCCCACTCTAAAGGATGGTAGGCACTGTGCTCAAGCTGGCGTTTTAGTGTACTGTGGCAATAATGAGCAGCCTTTTCAAACATTTCCATATGCTGGTAGACTTGAGCCAGATAATACAGGTTATGAGTATAAACCTTTTCAAATCTGCCGAGAAAAAACCAAATCAATAATTGCATAATTGTTTATAATATAAAAGTGCATTTCATACATATTTATCTTGATCCTGCCACCAACCCTCTGAGTTGGATTTGGTTATTTTATCTATTTGACAGATAAAAGAACTGAGTCTCAGATTTTAACAGGTCATGTAATCAGTAAGTGGCAAATGGAGGTTTTATTCATGTTAAAATCCACATTCTATAACCTTTATGTAAGTGTCTCAAGGGAGAAACACTGCTTTTTTGAACAATCCCCTTATCTACACTATGTGGAAATACCTTTGTGGGCTGATATCTATGCCTACTCACCTTTTTGATCTTTCTTGTTCAGTAAGTTTTTCTTCTTCAGGAAGAAAATGCTCTGTAGGATCAAGAGGAGGACTCCCAATCTATAATTAAGAAAAAAAAAGATGCCATAAAAATTTAAACTGTAAACACCAAGCACCCTCTACTGGAGGAAGTGCAAAAATCACTTCTACAAGCCAAACACACTTATTTTTTCTAGTTCACTTTCATGTGATCCCCTGAAGTGAGAGTTTTCAATCTAGGCTCCCCAAGAAGGCTTATAGCACCTCTTTGGTACTACCATAGCGGAGAGGCAGGAAGAATCTGTAGTGAACTGGGTCTTCTGACTTACTTGACCAGAGAAGCTCCATCAATTTCCATATGTTGCATTTCAGAAGGGTTTCAAAGGCCATGCATGGTGGCTCACACCTGTAGTCCTACCACGCTGGGAGGTTGAGGCAGGTGCATCACTTGAGCTAATGAGTTCAAGACCTGCCTGAGCAGGAGACCTTGTCTCCACTAAAAATGAAAAAAACTGACGCAACAGGATCACTTGAGCCCAAGAATTTGAGATTGTGAGCTATGACACCACGGCACTCTACCAAAGACAACAAAGCAAGACTTTCAAAAAAAAAAGGTTTCAAAGCTAAAAAAAGTCATTGAAAAACGATTGCCATGAAACAGCCGTTATCCAAGTACAGTACAGTATTTAGACCAGCAGCATAAGCATTATCCAAGACCTTGTTAAAAATGTAAATTCCTAGGCCCCACCCTAAAGACTACTAAATCAGAGTCTAGAAGCCTACCCTGCTGTGCTCTAATAAGCTCTCTAGGCGATTCTGATGCATGCTAAAGTTTGAGAACCATTGCCCCTAAAGATTTCAAATATTTTGCTCAAGTAGTTCATTTGCTTTCCTTTAAGCCAGCAGTTCTCAACCTGGGTTGTGACCCCTTTGTAACAATGAAAATACATCGTGGCATTAGGAAAGTTAAGAACCACTGCTTTAAGCAATGTTTCTTCATTGGAAACGAAAACAGATTTTTAGATTACAAACATAAAAAATATGTTAATAATATTTAAGGGTAATATTACAATAATAATTCCCGTATTTTTCTTTTATTTCTCTTGTTTTTAGTGGTAGATCTTACTCTGTCACCCAACCTGGAAGTACAGTAGTCCTATCATAGAAGTCACTGCAACCTCAAACACACAGGCACATGAGATCCTCCCACCTCAATCTCCCACGTAGGTGTGATTATAAGCACATGGGAGCCATCATGCCCAGCTAATATTTCTTTTTTTTTGAGACAGAGCCTCAAGCTATCCCCCTGGGTAGAGTGCCCTGGCATCACAGCTCACAGCAACCTCCTACTCCTGGGCTCAAGCGAGTCTCCTGCCTCCACCTCCCAAGTGGCTGGGACCATAGGCGCCCACCACAAGGCCTGGCTATTTTTTGGTTGCAGCCGTCATTGTTTGGCGGCCCGGGCTGGATTCGAACCTGCCACCTTAGGTGTATATGGCTGGTGCCTTAGCCACTTGAGCCACAGGCATGGAGCCTATTTCTTTTATAATTGTATTTAGACTAAGGTTGCCATTGTGCCTTTAAAAATAATTTAAAAATTTTTAAATACATGAAATTTTGTAATTTTAAAACCCCAAAGTCTTTTTTTTTCCCTTAGAAACAAAGTCTCGCTTTGTTGCCCTCAGTAGAGTTCTGCGATGTCATAGCTCACAGCAACCTCCAGCTCTTGGGCTTTGGCAATTCTCTTGCCTCAGCCTCCCAAGTAGCTGGGACTACAGGGACCTGCCACAATACCCGGCTATTTTTTGTTGCAGTTAGGCCAGGGCTGGGTTCGAACCCACCACCCTTGGTATATGGGGTTGGCACCCTACTCACTGAGCCACAGGCACCACCAACCCCAAAGTCTTTAATATACAATAATTGACTTCTCAGATAGCTCTATAGAGAAGTTCCTGGGAACGCTGAAGAGCCACAGCAAAATTACGACTGAAAAATTCTTACTATCAATTCTTGACCAGTTTGATTCAAAACTTAAAATTTAATCCTAGCACTCTGGAAGGCTGAGGTGGGTAGACTGCTTGAACTCACAAGCTCAAGACCAGCCTTAGCCAAAACAAGAACCTGTCTCTACTCAAAACAGAAAAATTAGGGCAGTGCGTGTTGCTCAGTGAGTAGGGGACCGGCCCCATAAACCGAGGGTGGCGGATTCAAACCCAGCCCCAGTCAAACTGCAACAACAAAAAAATAGCCAGGTGTTGTGGCAGGTGCCGGTGGTCCCAGCTACTCAGAAGGCTGAGGCAAGAGAATCACCTAAGCCCAAGACCTAGAGGTTGCTGTGAGCTGTGACTCCATGGCACTATACCGAGGGCGTCAAAGTGAGACTCTGTCTCTTAAAAAAAACAAACAAAAAAACAGGGCAGCACTTGTGGCTCAAAGGAGTAGGGCGCCAGCCCCATATGCCAGAGGTGGCGGGTTCAAAAACCCAGCCCTGGCCAAAAACTGGAAAAAAAAAAAAAAACACAAAAAACCCCAGAAAAAACTAGCTGGGTGTTATGGCAAGCACCTGTAGTTCTCATCTCCTGGGGAGGCTGAAGCAAGAGAACTGCTTAAGCCCAGGAGTTTGAGGTTGCTATGAGCTATGATGCCATGGCACTCTAGGTGGGGGCAACAGAGTAAAACATCTCAAAAACAAAACAAAACTTAAAATGTATCTGACATGTAACATACCTCTTTCATATACCGATTATATAGTGCTTCTGATGATTCTAAGTAAGCCTGTGCAGTTTCAATTTCTTCTCTTTCAGACCACAAGATACCGAGATTATTCTGGAAAATAAAGAAAAAAGAAACTATGATTATATAAGACTTCCAATTAAATTGCATAGTCTTAAAGTCAATATTTATTGATTGAATAGTACCAGAGGCTTTTTTTTTTCTGATCTGGATGGGATTCAATGCAGTTTAATTACCAATGAATTAGTAAATCTAAGTGATGTAAAGTCACTTCCAAGATTAGGTTACAATACACTGTGGTTTCACTGTGAATACTCTTGCTTTCTCTCTTGTGAGCCACTCTATAGAGAATAAAGGAAATGAGAGAGGTCAACAGTCTCAGGCCCTCAGATATAGTCTATGAGGAACTGAATCCTGCCAACAACCACGTGAATGAGTCCTCTCCCAATCCAGTCTGCAAGTGAGATTGCAGCTCTAGTAGGTCAACAATATGGATCAGGGACTTTGTGCCAGTGGCAATCATCTAAGCCATGCTGAGACTCCTGAGATAACAGACAAGGACAGACCAGCAACACATAATGCTTTCAAAATACTATAATCTCCCCCAGAGACAGACCTTTAATAAAGAAAAGAAATATTGTCAATAGTCTCTTGTTTGATTCAAGCCTGAAAAACAATGGGTAAACCCAGATTCCAAAATAGGCCAATATACTTGGGAGGATGAGGCAAGAGAATAGCTTAAACCCAAGAGCTGGAGTTTGCTGTGAACTGTGATGCCATAGCACTCTACCAAGGGCGACTTAGTGAAACTCTGTCTCAAAAAAAAAAAAAAAGGCCGATAATTCAAATTATATGGTATGGAAATTCTGAAAATGCCATATGCCTTTTCTTATCAGTTAAGTTGTATCCCTAATGCTTACCATTTCAAACAGTAAAATATTTGTAATTTTCAACGAGTTCTTAAAATTACAGTTTTATATAAAATTACAAATCAATAAAATTACTCTATGGGGAGTAAAGGAAATGGTAGAGGTCAATATTCTCAGACCCTCAGATAGCCAAATTACAAGGGCTTGGCACCTGTGGCTCAAGCGGCTAAGGCACCAGCCACATACACCTGAGCTGGTGGGTTCAAATCCAGCCCAGGCCCACCAAACAATAGTCCCAGCTACTTGGGAGGCTGAGGCAAGAGAATCGCTTAAGCCCAAGAGCTGGAGGTTGCTGTGAGCTGTGACGCCATAACACTCTACTGAGGGTGACATAGTGAGATGCTATCTCTAAATAAAATATAAGTTTTATTGATTCTTCTTTCTCAATGTCTTTTCTTATATTGATCTCTTCCTTTTGATTGCTCCTGTACCAATTTCCTTCTGCTACCATGAAAGCTAAAGTGAAATTGACTGGATACAGGATTATATAATAAATAACTTTAAAACCAGGTCAGTTTGTCTCCTGCTACATGTTTCTCCTATCAGACACTACAGGGCAAATTAGGCCTGTTGAAATGGTCAGAATTGAAGACTGGAGTCTAGCTTCCCTTAGACATAGGGTTAGTCTGCCTTCCATTTGTTGGGACAGTATTTCAGGTACAAGGATACTTCTGAACCTGGGGTTCTACCATATTTTCTTCACTTCCTTAGGGAAAGTAACAGGATAAGGAAACAAGAGTCTTCAACACAGATTCTTAACCTTGAGTCTATGGATCCCCACAGAATCCATGAAAAGAATTCAGAGTCCATGAATATGGATAGGAAAAAAAAGCCCACAAATTTATTTTCACTGATCTACTACAATTTAGCATTTCTTTTGATTATGAATATAAACTGCAGCAATGTTATAGTGCCTGGGACTTTGTAACCAAGAGAAATGAACAAAACTTCTTATGCTAGTTTGCAGATATCTCAGTATCATTTATCCTCATTACTTCAGAATTATCTAAGCTATTAGATACCTTTTGATACTGTTAATAAAGCATATGACTATATCACAAATTTTGTTTTAAAAATGTTTTGATAGGGCAGCACCTGTGGCTCAAAGGAGTAGGGCACCGGCCCCATATACTGGAGGTGGCGCATTCAAACCTGGCCCTGGCAAAAAACTGCAAAAAAAAAAAAAAAAAAAAAAATATATATATATATATATGTATGTATTTTGATAGTTGTACTGCTATATTGTTATATAACCTTCACACATTTAAAATCATTATTCTGGGCTCGGCGCCTGTGGCTCAAGCGGCTAAGGCGCCAGCCACATATACCTAAGGTGGCAGGTTCGAATCCCCAGCCCGGGCCCGCCAAACAACGATGGCTGCAACCAAAAAATGGCCAGGCATTGTGGCGGGCGCCTGTGGTCCCAGCTACTTGGGAGGCTGAGGCAGGAGACTCGCTTGAGCCCAGGAGTTGGAGGTTGCTATGAGTGTGATGCCATGGCACTCTACCCAGGGGGATAGCTTGAGGCTCCGTCTCAAAAAAAATAAAATAAAATCATTACTCTGGGCTTGATGCCCTGTAGCACAGTAGTTACAGTGCCAGCCACAACTGTGGTGGAACCCGGCCCGGGGCCAGTTAAACAATGACAACTGCAACAAACAGGTGTTGTGGTGAGCACCTGTAGTCGCAGCTACTTGGGAGACTGAGACAAGAGAACCACTTAATCCCAAGAGTTTGAGGTTGCTGTGAGCTGTGATGCCACCACACTCTACCAAGGGCAACATAGTGAGACTGTCTCAAAAAAGGCTCAGCACCTGTAGCTCACAGCAGCTAGGGCACCAGACACATATACTGGAGATGGAGGGTGGGAATCCAGCCTGGGCCTGCCAAACGACAACTACAACCAAAAAATAGCCAGGCATTGTGGCAGGCACCTGTAGTCCAAGCTACTTGGGAGGCTAAGGCAAGAAAATTGCTTAAGCCCAAGAGTTTGAGGTTGCTGTGAGCTATGACATCACAGCACTCTACTGGGGGTGACATAGTAAGACTGTCTCAAAAAAAGATAAAATAAAATAATAAAATCATTATTCTGTTTTATGAAGTATCAGCTTCACTATGGGCATGTGAAACACAAAAGGTTTAGAAACCCTACAGTTTAAAAGTGACTTAGTGACTTGACCATTCCACTGGCACAGAGCTCTTTGGTCTTCTGGTTTCACATAATATACCCATTCTATAATTTTTTTTTTGAGATAGAGTCTCACTCGGGCGCACTGGGATTGAGTGCCATGGCGTCACAGCTCAGAGCTACCTCAAACTCTTGGGCTCAAGCGATTCTCTTACCTCAGCCTCCCAAGTAGCTGGGAGGCATCTGCCACAATGCCCGGCTAGTTTTTCAATTTTTAGAGATGAGGTCTTGCTTTTGCTCAGGCTGGTCTCCAACATCCCAGAGTGGTAGGATTACAGGCATGTGCCACTGCGCCCAGCCTTGTAATTTTTTTTTTTTTTGCAGTTTTTGGCCGGCGCTGGGTTTGAACCCACCACCTCCGGCATATGGGGCCAGCACCCTACTCCTTTGAGAGCCACAGGAACCGCCTCAAAGCCTTGTAATTTTTTTTTAAGTGACTTGATTAGTCCTCAGTATCCAGGACTGTAAGTCATAATATACTGAGATTGGTAGTTCTCTCCTCTATGTCACATATGAGGTCTTTTCCAGGGCCCTCATAAGTATTTCAGGCTTGAAGGTCTCCACTTTCCTCCTAACTTACTGATTATCATTTTCTGATCTTAGAAATGGACACGAGTCACCTTTTCCTTATTCTTTAGTTTAGCTTATTTTTCTTTTGACGATATAGTCCTTGATATGCCATTTGGCCATGACACCAGTAAGCTACTACAGTACACTACACCTACCCTAGTCAATCTAGAGATTCTTCTAGCACCAGGAACTAGTCACATAGTCACACACATTTTGGGACTAGAATGTGTTTAATGTTTTCCCTGCTATATATCCAAGTTAGGCTATGCCATAGAAGGCAAAAACTTTGGTGTGTGATAAATATTAAACTGAATAAAGAACCTAAATTATGTCCAGAAATGAGTAAGAATCTATTTGTGGACCATAACCTATTAAGGTCCTGAAGGTTAAGACCATGTAAGGAATCTAGAATGGCTTTTTTTGTTTCTTGAGACGAAAACCTCAAATTCAGGGCTCAAGCAATCCTTCTGGCTTAGTCTCCTGAGTAGCTAGGAGTACAGGTGTGCACTACCACATTCAGCTAATTTTATTTTGCAGAGATGATGGCCCACTATTCTCCAAGCTGGTCTCCAATTCCTGACCTCAAGCAATCCTCCTATCTTAGTGCCAGGATGATAAAGTATAAGCTACCACATCTGGCCTTAGAATGGCTTTATTGGTTTTAAAATTAAATTTAGTGTTTGGAATTTATTTTTTATTTTTTAATGTTAATTCCACAGAGATAACTACTACTGACCATTTATATATATTTTTTGAATACAGTATAAATCCCATTAAGGGTAGAAAGACTACACCAAAAGGTCCTGCATCTTTCACACAACATGTTCTTGCCCTCTACCAAGCTAGGTAGGAAAAAAGTAAAACATAAAAGAAAAACAACTAAAAAAGTATTACTGGTAAATTCTACTAAACACCTAAGAAATAATACCAACTCCAGACAAACTATTTCAGAAAAGAGAAAAAGACAAAACATTTCCCATCTCATATTAAATCAAAGATACAAGAACACTATAGACTGACATCCTTCATAAACATAAATGTAGAAATTTTAAACAAAATTTTATTGAAATTAGTTCAACAATATACAAAAAAGATAGTACCTTATGACCAAATGGAGTTTATGTCAGGAACACAGGATTGGCTTAGCAATGGAAAATCTGGCCAGGCAAGGTGGCTCAAGCCTATAATTCTAGCACTCTGAGAGGCCAAGGCAAGTGGATTGCCTGAGCTCACAGGTTCCAAACCAGTCTAAGCCAGAGTGAGACCTCATCTGTAAAAATAGCCTAGTGTTGGGGCAGCACCTGTAGCTCAAAGGAGTAGAGCGCCAGCCCCATATGCCGGAGGTAGCAGGTTCAAACCTAGCCCTGGCCAAAAAATAAAATAAAATAGCCTGGTGTTGTGGCGGGCGCCTAGCAGTCCCAGCTACTCAGGCTGAGGCAATGGAATTGCTTAAGCCCAAGAGTTTGAGGTTGCTATGAGCTATGAAGCCATAGCACTCTACTGAGGGCAACAAAATGAGACTGTCTCCATAAAAAAGAACAAAAACAATGGAAAATCTATCAATGTAATTCATCCTATTAACAGACTAAAAATAAATATGAACATTTCAGCAGATAGAGCGATGAAATAATGATGTTAAAGTCAGTCCAAAAAAAGAGTATATATAGTTAAGATTTCATTAATATAAAATTCTACAAAATGCAGAGTAGAGGGCAAGAGGGAGAGAGGAAAATATATAGGAGGGAAGGTAAGGAACACACGTTACCTCTGAGAGCAGCATTTGTTTCACAGGTTTATTTTATTTTATTTTATTTTTTGAGATAGAGTCTCACTTTGTTGCTCACCACACTACTTTTAGAAACAAGGTCTGGCTCTGGTTCAGGCTGGTCTTGAACTCAGGCGATCCGCCCACCTTGGCCTCCCAGAGTGCCGAGATTATAGGTACGAGCAACCGAGCTTGGCCTTCACAGGTTTACTCTTTTTTTTTGAGACAGAGCCTCAAGCTATCACCCTGGGTAGAGTGCCATGGCTTCACTGCTCACAGCAACCTCCAACTCCTGGGCTCAAGCGAGTCTCCTGCCTCCGCCT
>NW_003852403.1:16432776-16436223 GCF_000181295.1 Otolemur garnettii
CAGGGGGATAGCTTGAGGCTCCGTCTCAAAAAAAAAAAAAAAAAAATTTTACTAAAGTGAAGTAATCAAGATTATAGTGTCAGGGCAACACCTGTGGCTCAGTGGGTAGGGCACCGGCCCCATATACCAAGGGTGGCAGGTTCAAACCCGGCCCCAACCAAACTGCAACAAAAGAATAGCCAGGCGTTGTGACGGGTGCCTGTAATCCCAGCTACTAGGGAGGCTGAGGCAAGAGAATTGCCTAAGCCCAGGAGTTGGAGGTTGCTGTGAGCTGTGATGCCCCAGCACTCTACTAGAGGGCAACAAAACGAGACTCTTAAAATAAAAATTAAAAAAAAAAAGATTATAGTGTCAGTATATATTGCTAACAAGGATTGGAAAGAATACCAGAGAAAAGTCATTCTGAAGGCCCCCAGAATCCAGTGAAGGTAGAAAGGGACAGTCTCTTGATAATATAAGGTGAGTCCAGTTCTATAGTTCTCCACAACTAAGAAAAAGCAGTTATTACCCATGAACTGATACTTTTTAAAAATTTATGTATGATTTATTGCATAAATCATGCATAAATGATTTTTTTTTTTTTTTGAGACAGTATCACCCAGTCAGCCTCAATAGAGTGCTGTGAAGTCACAGCTCACCGCAACCTCTAACTCATGGCCTTAAGAGATTCTCTTGCCTCAGCCTCCCAACTGGGAGGTGGCTGGGACTACAGGCATCCACCACAACACCTGACTATTTTTTGGTTGCAGTTATTTAGTTGGCCGGGGCTGGGTTCGAACTCACCACCCTCGGTGTATGTGGCTGGCACCATAACCACTGTGCTACAGGCACCAAGCCTAAATCATTATTTTTAATGATTGCATATTGTTCTGTACGGATATAATAGAATTCAGTTAATCTATATCTAAATAGAGCTAATCTATATCTCTACTGATGTTTATATTTTCCTCCTTTAGTAACCAACAATGCTGTGATGAATAGCCATATTAACTTGTTCCAGTATTACATTAAAACACTGATGTGGAATTTTTTTGTCCCCTGGGTAGAGTGCAATGGCAACATTGTAGCTCCCAGCAACCTCAAACTCCTGGGCTCAAGTAATCCTCCTGCCTCAGCTTCCCAAGTAGCCTGGACTTAATTTTCTGTAGACATGGGATCTGGCTTGTGCCTCAAGTGATTCTCCCACTTCAGCCTCCCAAAATGCTAGGATTAGGATTATAAACATGAGTCACCATACATAGCCTTTAACTTTTTGAATATTTATTAAGGTCTTAGGTTGCATGATTAAGGAAAATTTCAAATTAACTGGGGTTTTGTCTGAATTCAGCATCTTATGAATTTCATTGAATCATTCAGCCACTCAACAAATTTTTAGAATGTACTTACTATGTGCTAGGGCTATAATATGCAAAAAGGAAATGTAAGCTCAACTGGCTAAGGTGCCAGCCACATACACTTAAGGTGGTGGGTTTGAATCCAGCCCGGGCCTGCCAAACAACAATGATGGCTGCAACCAAAAAATAGCCAGGCGTTGTGGCGGTTGTCTGTGGTCCCAGCTACTTGGGAGGGGGAGGCAGAGGCAGGAGACTTGCTTGAGCCCAGCAGTTGAAAGTTGCTTTGAGCTGTGATGCCATAGCACTCTAACCAGGGGGACAGCTTGAGGCTCTGTCTCAAAAAAAAAAAAAAAGGAAATGTAGCCCCTGTGATATGGCTTTTAATTTTATTGGACTAGATAAAAGAATATGACCTATATGATTCCCTCCTCAATTTTGAGGTTCTTTGAGACTTATTTACCATACAATCAATTTTGGCAAATTCTCTAGATTTCATATATTAGGAACCGGACTTGGCCCTAAGCAAAATACTAATAGCACATACAAAGACTTCATACATGTATTTTTTTTTTTTTTTTTTTTTTTTTTGAGACAGAGCCTAAAGCTGGTGCCCTGGCATCACTGCTCACAGCAACCTCCAACTCCTGGGCTCAAGCGATTCTCTTGCCTCAGCCTCCCAAGTAGCGGGAGCTACAGGTGCCTGCCACAACTCCTGCCTATTTTCTGGTTGTAGTTGTCATTGTTGTTGTTTGGCAAGCCCAGGCTGGATTCAAACCCGCCAGCTCTGGTGTGTGTGGCTGGTGCCTTAGCCACTTGAGCTACAGGGGCCGAGCCCATATTTGTATTATAAATATTAAATTCCCAATGCAGAATGTCAAATTTAATTAAGCACGCACCAGGCTCAGCACCTATAGCTCAGTGGCTGGGGCACCGGCCACATGCATCAGAGCTGGTAGGTTTGAGTCCAGCCCGGGCCTGCTAAACAACAACAATGACAACTACAACCAGAAAATAGCCAGGCGTTGCGGCAGGCGCCTATGGTCCCAGCTGCTTGGGAGGCTAAGGCAAGAGAATCTCTTAAGCACAAGAGTTGGAGGGTTCTATGACGCTATGGCACTCTACTGAGGGTGACACAGTGAGACCATGTCTCAAAAAAATAAACCATGCACTATATCAATGGGAAACAAGTATTATAAGGGAGGAAAGAGTTCACCTTGGACCAAAATGGTCCAAAGAAAGTTACTAAAAAAATGAGGTAAATTTTCAGATGAGTATTGGTGAATGGGGCAGGAAATCCCTGGAGAACAAACCAATAATAATGTGGCAAGAGTGAAAACTGAAGATTTCAGACACTAGGCTCGGCTCCATACACAGTGGTTACAGTGCCAGCCACATACACTGAGGCTGGTGGTTCGAACCTGGCCTGGGCCAGCTAAACAATGACAACTGCAACAAAAAAATAGCCGGGCATTATGGTGGGTGCCTATAGTCCCAGCTACTTGGAGGCTGAGGCCAGAGAATTGCTTAAGCTCAAGAGTTTGAGGATGCTGTGAGCTGTGATGCCACAGCAGCACTCTACCAAGGGTGACATAGACTGTATCTCAAAAGAAAAGATTTTGGACACTATGTTTTGTTCTTTTAATTTTTATTTATTTGAGACAGTCTTACTCTGTCACCTGGGTAGAGGGCTGTGGCATCATAGCTCACAGCAACTTCAAACTAGTGGGCTTAAGCAATCCTCATGCCTCAGCCTCCCAAGTAGCTGGGAGTACATGACATCACTGCTCAGCTAATTTTCCTATTTTTAGTAGAGGCAGGGTCTCTCTTGTCCAGGATGGTCTAGAACTCCTAAGCTCCAGAAATACACCCACCTTGGACTAACAGAGTGCTAGGATTATAGGTGTGAGCCACTGCATCAGGCCCAGACACTTTGTTTTGAATTAAGAATGCACTCTGCAGAGACTCATGAGTGTAATCACAGCATTTGGAAGGCCAAGGGGAGAGGATCACCTGAGCCCTAGAGTTTGAGGCTGCAGTTAGTTATGATGGGGTCACACTGCACTACAGCCTGAGGGACAGACTGAGACTGTCTCTATTAAAAAAAAAAAAAAAA
>NW_003852403.1:16436926-16444122 GCF_000181295.1 Otolemur garnettii
CCAGACTGGAGTGCAGTGGCGCGATCACAACTCGCTGCAACCTGCAACTCCCCGCTCAAACGTTCCTTCTGCCTAAGTCCCCTGAGGACTCAAGGCCCGGCTACTTTTAAAAATTTTTTGTAGAAACAGGGTCTCACTATGTTGCGTCGATTTTTTTTTCTAGCTACTAGAATGAAGAAGATTTAGACTGATAGAGAGAAACTGGAAAGAGCATTACGCGCCCACCCCTAAATGAAGAAGCAAGCGATGTCGTTGAAGTGGGCGATGAAGATGGAGAGGGAGTTGGAAGCCAACAGTGGGAGATCTAGTTACAAGTCCTTTCTGAAGGCCCTAAGACCCTCTCTGAGACTCAAACCAAGCTTTAAAAATGTGGGGGCAAACTGCGCTTAAAACGTGTGCCTTTGCCCTGGAGAGGGCCTGGGGCTCCTCTCCATCCCCTCGCCTCTGCCGGCACCGGCCGGCCTTGCTCGGCGCCGGAGCCCCGCGGTGTCCGCCGCACAGCAGAGGCCGGGCTCGCTCTCACCTGCGCCTGGATGTAGAGGGAGACGCAGTCGTGCGAGAGCCGGTACCTGCGCAGCAGCTTCAGGCATTTCACCAGATGCTCCTCCCCCGCTGACAGCTCCTCAGTGTCGATGTGGTTCACCCCGAGGTTGAACTCAATAACCGCCAGCCTCACCGCCCGCTGGGCAATGGGCACCTCGGCCTCTACCACTTCGGTTGGCAGTGCCAGGGTGTGGTCTTCAGCACCCAAATCGTCGTCGGCCTCAGGCCGCTCATCCTCATCCTCAGGCGCGGGGCCGAGTAGCGCCTTTACTTCTTCCAGCAGCGCTCGGGCGCTGTATTTGGACTTGTACGGTTCCTTCTCTGGGTTTTTATGCAACTCTACCCGTGAGAGGGCCAGCGCCGCCTCGAATTTCTCACAGACTTCTGCCCACGGAGCGTTAGCCATAGCGGCCTCTACTACCTAGGTTTCCTCAATGCGTGCAGTCTGGACTCCCGCCTTCCTTCTGCTTTGCGACACTTCACTTACGGCTCTCGGCATCCACTGCAGAACGGTAACCAATGAAATCCGCCGGGGGAACCGCAATATGCTCGGAAGCGGCCAATGGGAAGACGTAGTGGTCACCATAGCAAACCCTTGATACGAAAACACCACCCCCTGCAATGGTTCATTCATTTCTTGCTTGACACCTGTGAAGAAATATTTATAACAAACCATTTCAGAATATCGTTTACAAACATAGCTGGCTAACGTTACTCGTGTTAATCAATATAAGCTGAAAGGCAAAAACCTTTTAACTAGATAAAAATGTAGTGCTTTTTTTGTTTGTTTTTAGCAGTTTTTGGCTGGGACTGGGTTTGAACCCGCCACCTCCAGCATATGGGCCCGGCGCCCTACTCCTTTCAAATGTAGTTTTAAAAAAGGGCTCTGGAAGGTAGCAGGTATCCGTTTATTAATACGTAACCTCTTGACAAATATCTTCACCTCAATCATGAAATAGATTGCAGGAATGTGCACAACTGCCCAAGGTAACAAGAGTTAAAATATCACAGGTGACAACCATCTCATATATATTTTATTTTAATTACATTTTTTTTCTTTTTTTTGAGACATAGTTTCACTTTGTCGCCCTCGGTAGAGTGGCGTAGTGTAATAGCTCATAGAAACCGCAAACTCTTGGGTTTAAGTGATTCTCTTGTCTCAGCTTCCCAAGTAGCTGCCACTACAAGTGCCAGCCAAGGCCAGGCTATTTTTTTTTTTTTAAGAGACAGAGTCTCACTTTATTGCCCTTAGTAGAGTACTGTGGAGTCACAGCTCACAGCAACTTCCAACTCCTGGGCTTAGGCGATTCTCCTGCCTCAGCCTCCCGAGTAGCTGAGACTACAGGCGCCTGGCTATTTTTTGCTGCAGTTTGGCCAGGGCCAGGTTTGAACCTGCCAACCTCGGTATATGGGGCTGGCCCCCTACTCACTGAGCCACAGGCACTGCCTATGACTGGCTATTTTTAGACATGGGGGTCTCACTCTTGCTCAGGCTGGTCTGGAACTCTCAGCTCAAGCAATCCACCTACCTGGGCCTCCCAGAGTATTAGAATTACAGGCGTGAGCCACTGCCTCCGGCCTACACACCTAACTTTCCTTGGTAAGTTATCAAGTCAAATGGGAAGGGGAGAGATAAGATTTTAATTATTACTAGCTGTGTAAAGTACTTTGACATATACAAGGGAGCACTGATTTTGAAAGCTCTCACAGACTTAAGGTTTGAATTTCAGACTGGCTTATTGACAACTTTTTTTTTTTTTTTTTGTAGAGACAAGAGTCTTAACTCTATTGCCCTCGGTAGAGTGCCATGGCGTTACACAGCTCACAGCAACCTCCAACTCCTGGGCTTAGGTGATTTTCTTGCCTCAGCCTCCCGTGTAGCTGGGACTGCAGGCTCCAGCCACAACGCCTGGATATTTTTTTGTTGCAGTTTGGCGGCCAGTTTGAACCCACCACCCTCCATATATGGGGCTGGTGCCCTACCCACTGAGCCACAGGCACTGCCGGCAAGTTAACTTTTCTAAGCTTCAGTTTTCTCATAGTAAAATGAAAATGATAATAATATCTCCACAGAATTATTCTGAGGAGCAAGTAAAATTAAATGTCTGTCCTTTAAGTGTTAATGTTCCTGAAAATTCCTTTCTAAACCTTACCCAAGATAGATCTTATCCACTTCCAGAGCTTTCATTTCAGTCCAGGTGGCTCTCTAGAGCTGCAGATTGAAATATCCAAAACTGGCTCGGTGCCTATAGCTCAACCGGCTAAGGCGCCAGCCACGTACACCTAAGGTGGCGGGTTCGAATCCCCAGCCTGGACCCACCAAACAACAATGACGGCTGCAACCATAAAATAGCCGGGCGTTGTGGCGGGCACCTGTGGTCCCAGCTACTTGGGAGGCGGAGGCAGGAGACTCGCTTGAGCCCAGGAGTTGGAGGTTGCTGTGAGCTGTAATGCCACCGCACTCTACCCAGGAGGACAGCTTGAGGCTCTGTCTCAAAAAAAAAGAAAGAAATATCCAAAACTGCTGGAATAATCACTTCTGAATGTTCCACTCACTCCCATACATCAGTATGTCCAAGTCAGAATTCGTTGTCTTACCATTCAATATGTTATGCCCCAACTCCATCTTGCTAAGACAGCAATTCTCAACCTGTGGGTCACAACCCACAGGAACTGTACTAAAGGTCTGTGGAATTAGAAAGGTTGAGAACCACTGTGCTAAGGGCCTTCTACACTCCCCTTTTAAAATAGGAAGCTCAGCTGAAAACATTTAGCAATAACTGCATAATCCTGTAAAATCCCAGCTCCCCTTGTAAGCACTCCCCTTACCAGGTGTTGGCTGTTGTCAAATTCAGCTTGTATTAAGGACTTCCCTTCCCCTACCAAAAGCTCCTTATAGAAGGTTTACCACCCCTGCCCGGCTGATCAGTAAAGCCCCCTTGCTTAATTTGGACTCAGTTGTGCTGGTGTTTCTCTATTCCACTCGCTTCGGGTATAACATATGGAGGCCCAGTGAAATTCGCCAGCAAGAGTGTCGGCCTCCCTGTGTTGGCCCCTGGAGAGGGGGGAGGTGCCCCCGGGACGTTCCAGAACCCCATAATTCCCTGAACTCCTCCTGAGGACTTTAGAGGGACTCCTTGCATCTCCTCACCCAAATTCAAGTCCTCCAACTTACTCTAGAGAGGTAAATGTCTGTGGTGTTTGTTTGAAATTGTTTTTTTGTTCAGAAGGGCCCTTAGGGACCTCTGAGGGGAGACCACTGGACAGGAAACTCAGGGGAGCGTGGCCTGTCAGCTTTGATCTTTTGGCCTCGGGGAAGCTTGGACACAGAGGCGCAGGTAGTCCATAAATCTGTAAGGCAGGAGCCTTGGGGAATCTGGTCTGTCTGGGACTTTCAGAGACCCATTTGTCAATAGTGCGACACATCCCTAGAAACACCAGGATGCTGGTGAGGAGCCTCAGCCTCAGATGTGCACTTTAGATTTGTATATATGTTTGTAGTAACCGTTACCTTTTATTTCGAGTCATTTTGTTTGTCCTAGTGATGTATCCATTTTTGTTTGTCAAATCGTGAGATCTCATCCTGCAGTCCTTCTCGCCTATCCCTGACCCTGAAAGGGTCAGCAGACCCCACTAGTCCTTGCCCCATCAGGGCTATTGTAGGAGGGCTATCCTCTCCCACAGTCTCCTCCATGGAATAAACTCCCTCAGCACCCCCACTGAAGCCTTCCCCCTACCCAGCTCTCACCCTGCCCCATCTTGCCTCCAATCTCACAAAACCTGAGTCTAAAGGAGAGAGAGGCCTAGGCACCTCCCAGGGAGGGAGAAGGAAGAGGCACCTGCCCCTTTCTTGTCTATGTGTCTATGACCCTTTTTCAACAGTGTTCAAACTAAAGCTAGAAAAGCCACCTTGGCCAGTTTTGGTGATGCTAGGGAGAAGGAGCAAAGGGATTTAACAGAGTTTTTCCCATGGAACAGCCAGGTTGGGACCCCAGAACCTTAGCAAGATCTCAACAGCGGTTCTCAACCTGTGGGTTGCAACCCCTTTGGGGGTTGAATGACCCTTTCACAGGTGTCAGCTAAGACCATCCTGCATATCAGATATTAACATGATTTATAACAGTAGCAAAATTATAGTTATGAAATAGCAATGAAAATCATTTTATGGTTGGGGGTCACCACAACATGAGGAACTGTATTAAAGGTTGCAGCATTAGGAAGGTTGAGAACCACTGCTCTAGAAGCTTTTTACCGGTCTCTTTTAAGCCTACAAGCAGCAGCTGCCCAAAAACCTGTAAATTTATCAAAAACAACTGAGGTGGTCCAGGGCCCAGAGGAGTCACCCAGGGCATATTGGAGCAACTCAGAGTCCTTCCGAATCTATACCCCATTTGACCCCTTAGCCGCAGAAAATGCCAGGGCAGTAAACAGCCTTTGTCCCTCAGTCAGCCCCAGACATCAGGAAGAAATTACAGAAGCTGGAGGGATTTGTTGGGATGAATATTTCCTAGCTGCTAGAAATTGCCCCAAGTTTATTATGATAACAGATGTTGAAAAGCAAAAGCACAAAACTGAGGTAGAGAAAACCGCACGCAAACAAGCTACGATGATTGTGGCAGCACTGCGAGCAGTACAAGGAACTAAGTTGGAGTCAGAAATAGGAGAAAACCAGCAACTCCCTTGACCAAGCTGATTGAAGCTAGAAACAGACCAATGTGCGTATTGCAAAAAGAGAGGCCATTGGAGAAGTGAATGCCCAGAGCTTGGTGCCAACAGTAAGCCCATACGGAAGAACTTGGCAGTGACCCGGATTGAAGGGGCAAGGGCTCTCTTCCTTTAGGCCCCTGAGAGCCCACAGTGCAAGCCAAAGTAGGGGCCGCTAAATTAAATTCCTGGTGGACATGGGGGAGAGGTGGAGTGGTCTGTTTTACAGGAGCCGATGGGAGCTTTATCTGATAAGATCCCCATCCAAGGAGCCACTGGGACCAACCAGGTGTGTCCAATCACTTGACATCGAACACAGGTGACCCATATGTTCCTGGTAATCCCAGACTGCCCTAACCCTCTCATGGGCAGAGACCTACTCCGGAAGCTCTGGGCCACTATTTCATTCTCCCCAGAGGGAAGTGGCATAGTATTAGACCCAGGCCCCAACGCCTGAGTCCCCTGTCTACCAGTTACATTTGTCTTGTCCACTCCTTTATTGGAAGAGTACCTCCTACTAAATACGGATGGAAACGAGGCCCAAGCAGAAACCACCGCCCCCACACTATTAGCCCAGCTACAAGCAGATTTTCCTTGAGTCTGGGTAGAATCCAACCTCCCTGCTCTGGCTGCCCATCATCCTACAACAAAACGGCAAGTCGGGGAATTCCTGGGGGAGTGGGCTACTGCTGTTTATGCATCCAAGGTTTTGCTGAAATTGCAAAGCCCTTATATGCTGCCGCTGCTGGTAATGGGCCCCTCCTGTGGACAGACCAAGAGGATTAGGTATTTAATGCTCTAAATCGGGCCCTTGTAACAGCCCTAGCCTTGGCTTTCCCAGACGTCACTAAGCTATTCACCTGTTTGTCCATGAAATCAGAGGCATTGGCAAAGGGGTGTTAATGCAGTCTCTCAGACGGGGGAAATGGCCAGCGGCTTACCTGCCTAAGCGCCTTGACCCAGTAGCCACTGGGTGCCCAGGCTGCTTATCAACTATTACAGCCACAGCCCTGCTTGTGTGGGAGGTGGATATCAAATGCTGGACTTGCCCAATGCCAGAGCCTACTGCTTGATCAGCCACAACTGGTGTTCACCCAGATACAAAATTTGAATGAGCTTATTTCTAGATATGGGCTGGCTTTCATTTCTACTTTGACCCAAGCAATTACTAAAGCCCTAGGTATACAGTGGAACCTCCATTGTGCCTACTGGCCCCATGGCTTGGGAAAAGTAGAAAGAATGAACTACCCTAAAAGAATGAGACTGGTGGAAAGTAGACAGAGCTCCTGCCCTTAGTAACTCTCAGAGCAAGGTGTACTCCATGTAGAGCAGGTTTTAGTCCTTATGAAATCACATGTAGGAGACCTCACCTTCTGCTCCCCTAGGTACCCTCAGTTCACAGATATAACTAACCATACTTTTTTTTTTGAGACAGAATCTCACTATGTTGCCCTTGGTAGAGTACTGTAGTGTCATAGCTCACAGCAACCTCAAACTCTGAGGCTCAAGTGATTCTCTTGCTTAGCCTCCTGAGTAGCTGGGACTATAGGCGCCTGCCACAATGCCCAGCTTTTTTAGTTGTAATTGTCATTGTTGTTTGGCAGGCCTGGGCCGGGTTTGAACCCACCACCCTTGGTGTATGTGGCTTGCTCCCTAGCTGCTGACCTATGGGTGCCAAGCCTAACCATAAAGTATCTCCAGTCAGAGGGATAGCCAGCCCCAGATTTGAGATACTTACTGGGGCCCCAGAAGTACCAAGAAGGACTCCAAAAGTGCCTTTCAGCCTGAAGATCCAGTGTACGTTAAGTTGTTCCAGAAAGAAGGCCTCACTCAGCTCGGCGCCTGTGGCTCAAGTGGCTTAGGCACCAGCCACATACACCTAAGGTGGTGGGTTCAAATCCCCAGCCCGGGCCCGCCAAACAACAATGATGGCTGCAACCAAAAAATGG
>NW_003852403.1:16444274-16447106 GCF_000181295.1 Otolemur garnettii
AAAAAAAAAAAGAAGACCTCACTCCTAAGTGGAAGGGTCCCTTCACTGTCATCCTCAACACCCCCACGGCTGTAAGAGTCAATAGTTTGTCAGCATGGATATACCATACCCAGGTGAAGAAGACCAAAGACAGTGGAGCCCACTGGATAGAGGTCCCATGAGAAAACTCTCTCAAGCTAAGACTGTTAAAACCTTGATTTCTTTCCTGTACATACTGGCCCAATAGAGTTAACTATGCCACACAGGAGCCCCCTAAGACCAGTGGGGTCACTTGCCCAACTGAAGGACCCACTATAACACTTTTGCTTTCTATTCTGTTAAGTATGTTAAATGGTATGCATCTTATTTCTATTTTTTTTTTTTTGCAGTTTTTGGCTGGGGCTAGGTTTGAACCCGCCACCTCTGGCATATGGGGCTGACGCCCTACTCCTTTGAGCCATAGGCGCTGCCCTCATATTTCTTTTTCTTTCATTTCTTTCTTTCTTTCTTTCTTTTGAGACAGTCTCATTTTGTCGCCCTCAGTAGAGTGCTATGGTGTTACAGCTCACAGTAACCTCCAACTCTTGGGCTTAAGTGATTCTCTTGCCTCAGCCTCCCAAGTAGCTAAGATTACAGGTTCCTGCCACAACACCCGGCTATTTTTTGGTTGTAGTGGCCATTGTTGTTTAGCAGACCCAGGCTGGATTTGAACCTGCCAGCTCCGTGTATGTGGCTGGCGCCCTAGCCGCTGAGCTACAGGTGCCGAACTGGTATGCATCGTATTTGTCAACTACATTTAGCTTTTGACTGTTAGTTATATCTACAACCCTGACCCCATATTATATAGGGGTAGGCAAGTAAGACTCAAAGAGTCAAGGGTTTGACTTGGACATAATACCTGGGGGAACCCTAGCTAGCTTTCTGGATTTTTTTTTTTTTTTTTTTGAGACAGAGCCTCAAGCTGTCACCCTTGGTAGAGTGCTGTGGCGTCACAGCTCACAACAACCTCCTGCTTTTGGGCTTAGGCGATTCTCTTGCCTCAGCCTCCCGAGTAGCTGGGACCCACCACAATGCCCGGCTATTTTTTGTTGCTATTTGGCCGGGGCTGGGTTTGAACCCGCCACCCTTGCTATATAGAACTGGCACCCTCCTCGCTGAGCCACAGGCATGGCCCAGCTTTCTGTTTTAAAAGGGGAGTGTTGAAAGCCCTTTGAAAGATGGAGTTGGGGTATTAACAAATATACCCATCCCTCCAACACCATATTTGTCACATTTGCTCTTATAGTGGTTTTCTCTTGTCTCTATCCCCCAATATACTGCACGCCCTGTAAGGGCTTTATCCTATCTCACTCCCCATCCCATCTCTAGCACCTAGTAGAGTACTATACACACAGCAGGTACTCAATATGTACCTGCTGATGACTAGGCAAGTGATTGTACATGGTTAATAATGGTAGCTAATTACTATAGGTCAGATAACGTTCTATGTATTAAAATTATAAAATTCTCAAAACTCTGAGATACTATTTCTATTTTGTGGATTAGTAACTGAGATCTAGAGAGATTAATAATTTACCCAAGGGCACCTCTGATAAGTAGGCAGTTTTACTCCAGAGCCTACATTTTTTGATCATACCATACTGTCTCATAGGAGCTCAACAAATAGCACATCATGACACATATCCTCTAAGGATCTAGCTGTAAGATATAAATTAAGATTGAAGAGGCTGGCTCGGCGCCTGTGGCTCAAGCAGCTAAGGCGCCAGCCACATACACCTAAGGTGGTGGGTTCAAATCCCCAGCCCAGACTCGGCGCCTGTGGCTCAAGCGGCTAAGGCGCCAGCCACATACACCTAAGGTGGCGGGTTCGAATCCCCAGCCGGGGCCCGCCAAACAACAGTGATGGCTGCAACCAAAAAATGGCCAGGCGTTGTGGCGGGCGCCTATAGTCCCAGCTACTTGGGAGGCTGAGGCAGGAGACTCGCTTGAGCCCAGGAATTGGAGGTTGCTGTGAGCATGATGCCATGGCACTCTAGCCGGGGATAGCTTGAGGCTCTGTCTCAAAAAAAAAAAAAAAAGATTGAAGAGGCTTTTAAAGTAATCCTTCAAAGTCACATCTAAGAAACATGAAGACACAAGCCTAGAAAGACTAGAAGAGTTCTGGCTCTACTGTTTTGGGGAACAGATTCCTCTTAGTCTTCACAGCAAACTCGAACAGCTGAGCTGGAGCAATCTTCCTCCCTCAGTCTTCTTAGCAGCTGAAACTACAGGAGGACACAACCCCACTCAGCTAATTTTTTAATTTTTTTTTTTTTGGTAGAGACAGGGTCCCACTATGTTGCCCAGGCTGGTCTCAAGCTCCTAGCCTCAAGCAATCCTTCTACCTTCATCTCATACCAATATTTTGAAGGTTGACCATTCCTAGATTCCTTTGAGATGTTGTAAAGCAGTCCATGTGGAGTATAGATCACCATAATGCAGCCATCTAAGCTCTGCCTCATGGAAGATACTTAGAGGAGATAGAAATGTAGAAGGGATGTTGCAGTGAAAGGGAGTTAACGTGTCCTCTTAGAGCCCAGTTAATGTCTGTCAATCATGTTCATGTTAGTAAAAATGTCATACTAATAGGATCACCAACATCAGGGCACCAACTTAATGGTAAATTCACAAACAAAACTAGGATGATGGCTTGGTGCCTGTGGCTCAAGCGGCTAAGGTGCCAGCCACATATACCTAAGGTGGCGGGTTCGAACCCAGCCCGGGCCCGCCAAACAACAATAATGGCTGCAACCAAAAAATAGCCAGGTGTTGTGGCGGGCGCCTGTGGTCCCAGCTACTTGGGAGGCGGAGGCA
>NW_003852403.1:16447171-16448802 GCF_000181295.1 Otolemur garnettii
GTCTCAAAAAAAAAAAAAAAAAGAAAAAAAGAAAAACTAGGATGATTATATCATCTTTACTAATATTGATTTGAAAGAGCCAGACAATGCATCTGACGAAAGAACAAAATCAGATGTATGATTGAGAATGAAATAGGAAATTATTTGATGATGGTATATATGACATCTTTTTGAAAAACTGAATTAAAACCCCTGAAAACAGCTCGGCGCCTGTAGCTCAAGTGGCTAAGGCACCAGCCACATACACCTATGGTGGCCGGTTCAAATCCAGCCCAGGGCCGCCAAACAACGACGGCTGCAACCAAAAAATGGCCGGGCTTTGTGGTGGGCGCCTGTGGTCCCAGCTACTTTGGAGGCTGAGGCAGGAGACTCGCTTGAGCCCGTAGCTCAGTAGGTAGGGCGCTGGCCACATATACCAAGGTTGGCAGGTTCGAACCTAGGCTGAGCCAGCTAAAACAATGACAACTGCAACAACAACCACAACAAAATAGTTGGGTGTTGTGGTGGGCGCCTGTAGTCCTAGCTACTTGGGAGGCTGAGGCAAGAGAATTGCTTAAGCCCAAGAGTTGCAGGTTTCTGTGAGCTGTGATGCCGTGGTATTCTACCCAGGACGACAACTTGAGACTCTGTCTCAAAAAACAAACAACAAAAATTCAAGAAGTAGGGCCCCTCCCAAGTAGCTGGGGATTATAGGCATGCTACCCTGCCCAGAAAGTTTTTCTATTTTAGGTAGAGATGGGGGTTCACTCTTGCTCAAGCTGGTCTTGAACTCTTGAGCTCAAGTAATGATCCATCTGCCTCAGTCTCCCAGTGTTAGGATTACAGGTGTGAGGCACTGTGTCCGGCCCTGGAGCTTGTTAAATAACAGATGGAGATGCAAGCAGCAAAATCAAAAATTGGCAGATTTTTAATGGCCTAGTTTATTTATTTATTTATTTATTTATTTTTTGAGACGGAGCCTCAAGCTGTCCCCCTGGGTAGAGTGCCGTGGCATTACAGCTCACAACAAACTCCAACTCCTGGGCTCAAGCGAGTCTCCTGCCTTAGCCTCCCAAGTAGCTGGGACTACAGGCGCCCGCCACAACGCCCGGCCATTTTTTTTTTTTTTTTGTTGCAGCCATCATTGTTGTTCGGTGGGCCGGGCTGGGGATTCGAACCTGCCACCTTAGGTGTATGTGGCTGGCGCCTTAGCCGATTGAGCCACAGGCGCCGAGCCGGCCTAGTTTCTTTAAAAGATAAATTACAAGGCAAGAAAAATAAAAAGACCCCTAAATTAAGAGACTTGGCCCATATGCAACGTGTAGAGCTGGTTTAGATCCTGATTTGAATAATACACTGTACCAATAAAATATAAGAGAATTTGGAAATACTTGAATTTTTTTTTTTTTTTTGAGACAGAGTCTCATTTTGTCGCCCTTGGTAGAGTGCCATGGCATCACAGCTCACAGTAACACCAACTCTAGGGCTTAGGCAATTCTCTTACCTCAGCCTCCCCAGTAGCTGGGACTACAGGTGCCTGCAACAATGCTTGGCTAGAAACACTTGAATTTTTAATATTAAGGATTTACTATTAATTTTGTAGATGTAGTAATGGCATTAACGTTTTTTTTTGTTTGTTTGTTTGTTTGTTT
>NW_003852403.1:16448973-16450204 GCF_000181295.1 Otolemur garnettii
GACCACAGGCGCCCGCCACAACGCCCGGCTATTTTTTGGTTGCAGCCGTCATTGTTGTTTGGCGGGTCCGGGCTGGGGATTCGAACCTGCCACCTCAGGTGTACGTGGCTGGCGCCTTAGCCGGTTGAGCCACAGGCGCCGAGCCGGCATTAACGTTTTTAAAGAGCACCCTAAGAAAATGGCCCTTATAAAAATATTCCAGTGGGCAGCACCTGTGGCTCAAAGGAGTAGGGCACTGGCACCATATACCGGAGGTGGTAGATTCAAACCTGACCCCAGCCAAAAAAAAAAAAAAAACCAACAAAAAAAATCTGCAAAAAATATCCAGTGATGCAGCAAGAAAGCCCTTACCAGATGCTGGCCCCCCATTCTTGGACTTCCTAGCCTCTGGAATCATACATTCCAAGAAACAGGAATTTTTTGTATTTTTTGAGACAGAGTCTCACTCTATTGCCTGGGGTAGAGTGCTGTGCCATAATAGGTCACAGAAACCTCAAACTCTTGAGCTCAAGAGATCCTCTCGGGCAGTGCCTGTGGCTCAAAGGAGTAGGGTGCCAGCCCCATATGCCAGAGGTGGTGGGTTCAAACTCAGCCCTGGCCAAAAACTGCAAAAAAAAGAGATCCTCTTGCCTCAGCCTCTGGAGCAGCTGGGGCTATAGGCACCAGCCCTGAAGCTGGGCTAGTACCCACTCCCAACACCCCATTTTTAGTAGAGATCAGATCTCACTGTTGCTTAGGCTGGTGTTAAACTCCTGAACTCAAAGCAATCCACTGGACTCAGCTTCCCAGAATGCTAGGATTACACAAGTATGAACCACCACACCTGACTAGGATATTTTGTTCAATGTCCATCAATTTTGGTTTGTTTGATGTGTTTTCATCACCATATTGAACTTTCATGATTAGATTGTTTTTGGAAAATTATACCATAGATGTTGTCCCCTTCCCAGTGTATCACATCAGGGGATACATGATGCCAATGTCTTACTATTGGTAACGTTAACCTTGATGCTTGGTAAAGGTATGTTATCCCTTTGGTAATTAGGTATCACTGAAGAGATATTTTGAGGCTATGCAAATATCCTGTTTCTTCACAAACCCACTGATTTTAGCACTCATCAGTGACCCATGCCTGCCAAGAGTATCAAGGTATAAAGATAAAGAAATTCAGGCTCGGCGCCTGCAGGTCAAACAGCTAAGGCACCAAGCCATGTACAATTGAGCTGGTGGG
>NW_003852403.1:16454819-16466674 GCF_000181295.1 Otolemur garnettii
ACAAAAAATAGCCAGGTGTTGTGGTGGGCACCTGTACTTGGGAGGCTGAGGCAAGAGAATCACCTAAGCCCAAGAGCTGGAGGTTGCTGTGAGCAATGACACCATGGCACCTACTGAAGGTGACAGAGTGAGACACTGTCACAAAAAAACAAAACTGGTCACCAAAATGTTAGATATGGAGTAACTTTTGTTTATTTCTATATATTATTTTTTAAGACAGAGTTTAACTATGTTGCCCTCACTGAGTGCCAGCTCACAGCAACCTCAAACTCTTTGGGATCAAGCGATTCTCTTGCCTCAGCCTCCCAAGTAGTTGCGACTACAGGTGCCTGCCACAACACCTGGCTATTTTTTACTTTTATGTTTAAATTTTTACACTAAGCTTTTATTATTTTCTTAATATATCAAGCTATTTTCATTTTAGAAAACAAAAAGCCACCAAAAATAAAGTGTAACTGTCTTTATTGTGCCATAAGGCAGTATTTTATTCATTAACTCATCTTACAGTAAAAACATTTTATGTACAACTGTAAAGTAACTGCTGCACAAATAGCTCAAACTTAAGAATGGATTCAAGTCCTCTGAGTTGTATGATACATAAATTGGAAAATAGTTTCTCTGTAGAAAACAGTAAAAATGATAACATTTCCCAGGCTACCTCAACAAGTCTATTTAAACCAAGTAGAAGTTGAATACATTACACATTTAAAATATGGTTTGAATTCTGGGATCCAGGAAAAATGTTAGTTTCACTTACTGTAACAGTTTTGTTTTTCTTTTCTTTTTCTTTTCTTTTTTTTCCAGACAGAGCCTCAAGCTATCCCCCTGGTTAGAGTGCCATGGCATCACAGCTCATAGCAACCTCCAACTCTTAGGCTCAAGCGAGTCTCCTGCCTCAGCCTCCCAAGTAGCTGGGACTACAGGCGCCCGCCACAACGCCCGGCCATTCTTTAGTTGCAGCCGTCATTGTTGTTTGGCGGGCCGGGCTGGGGATTCGAACCCGTCACCTTAGGTGTATGTGGCTGGCGCCTTAGCCGCTTGAGCCACAGGCGCCCAGCCAATTTTGTTTTTCTTAAAATTGAGTTGTGTGAAGTGAAAATTCCTACTAATTTCTCTATTACTCCTGATTTATGTCTGATTATTTTTTTTTTGGTTAGTCTATAATTCACATCAAGTTTTAGCTATTCCTTCCTAAAGAATAGGTACCATACATATCATTTTAATCTGCTTGATAAAGCACCCATTCCTACCCAAATCATTAAATGTTTTGGTTGTTAGTAAGAGAATTCTGACAACAGAGGCAAGAAAGATTTTGTCAGGATTCAAGGATAGAATTCATATACAAAAAGAATGTTGCCTGAAGGATCAGGAGTTAAGATGGCAATCAGAGCCCTAGTGCAAGGTGATCAAATAAACAGTAGTTAGAGATAGCGCAAGAGAAACCAGGGCCTAAAACAATTTTAGTTGTTCACACTGAATGAAAACAATAAGACAGACCATGTAGTTTTAATTTTCCTAGCATAGTTTATTCCAGGATTCTCAGTATAGAATCTCTAGGAATTAAGGCAAGAAGACAATGCCACTCTCAAGCTCCTGTGCTATGTGGAATGTTTCCCAGAGAAATAATATCTGAAAAATCAGGAAGAGAGTTATCTAGCTTAGGGTTACATTAAACTCTTCAGCTCCCTCAAAACAACTTTAAATAACCATACAGTTTGTCATAAAAGAGAAGTATCTAAGGTGCTAAAAACCTTTCACCAGAGAAGCTGTTTAGCAGAAATAGATTCTACACAGCAGCTTTAGTAATGAAGCCACTGAGAAGCTGAACTGCATCATTCCACCTAAAAATCAGGTCTCGCCCATTAGAATTTAACCTGTGGAAACATTAATGATCCATTACGTTTTCACAATTAAAAGAATGTTTAGTAAGGCACCTTTATTTGTTCTCTTTGCTCTCCATGTTTATGAATGTTTCCCTCTTGCATGTAAAGAATATTCCAGTAGGGTTTTTTATTTTTTGACATACTTTACAACAATGCTAATCTGTGCCCCCCCCCCCAATTCCCTCTTTGTAAATAATGTTAATCTTCCATTCGGAAGAAGTGGAGTACATTGTCACTTAAGCACCATTTATCCAGCTTTCTTACTTACAAAAGAAAGCTACGGAGCTATCACATATTTAGAATTCCTTAAAGACAGTGGCTTTCTATTAAAATGTACTTCTATATATACTATCGGTGAAGAATTCATGGATATATGAATCACTTTATGAGAAGCTAAAATGTATCAAAATGCATATAATTACAAGTATCCTATATTGATGTACTACTACATCCTCCAAACCTAAAGCACATAGTGGCATATACTGTATTACAACACAGCTAAGTATGAAACCTTGTTTCAAATCATTGCTCAGTAAGAAGTCTCAGAAAACAGGTTATAGAACCACATGAGTAACTGCTGGCAGGTGGTGAGAGATGCCAATTATAGAAGTTTGACTTCCAAAGGCTCAACGTGGTCCTCCAGAGACTGTTACATTCCTTTAAGTATTTAAGGAAGGACCCTATTAAGAGACATTTTTAAATATAAAGGTAAGTCAACTTACAAAGTAGTCAGAAACATGCTTGATTTTATCTTGTAACCTATACACAATGCATCAGAATAAAAATAAAATGAATTTCCAACACCTTTTCAAAAGGAAAACCGGATGAAGTAGCAATAAAGTTACTTTATATGAAAAATAATGTTCGGTTTTATATTGCCAAACATAATTTTTTTTACTATAAAAATCCTCTACATCTAATTATTTACTAAATGCTTTATTAAAACTCCGTTTCTGGCCTTTGTTTTGGGATCTGTTACTTCTGTTGCCACCTCCTGACCGCTGTCCCCTGAAGTTTCTGTTTCCTTCCCGCCGTCCCCTGAAGTTTCTGTTTCCTTCCCGCTGACCCCTAAAGGCTCGATATCCTTCTTTTGGTCCCTCCAGCTCTGGTTGCTCTGTGGCCACAGCGAGCTGCCAGCGTCGTGAATCATGCCATTTCTCCTATTGAGAGAACATTTTTTGGTTTTACCAATCAATTTAATTTAAAAAGGTTTAAGAAAAACATTTTTTCTCTAGTTTTTCAATGAAAAACCAGGTTGGTAGCGTAAGTGCTTAAAAGGTTAATGGTTAAAATAATATTGACCTTCACTGACCAAAAGTCAGTTCACTAAAGTATAGAAAAACGAGTTTCACTACCAGAGGCTTGGCTCCTGTAGCTCAGTGAAGAGGGTGCCGACCATATACACCCGAGGCTGGTGGATTCAAGCCTGGCCCGGACCACCTAAACAATAATGACAACTGCAACCAAAAAACAGCCGGGTGTTGTGGCAGGCACCTGTAGTCCCAGCTACTCACGAGGCTGAAGCAAGAGAACCACTTAAACCCAAGAGTTTGAGGTTGCTATGAGCTGAGCCATGATTCCATGGCACTCTACCAAGGGCAGTATAGTGAGACTGTTTCAAAAAAGGCTTAGCGCCTATAGCTGGGCAGCTAGGGCGCCATACATATACCAGAGATGGCAGGTTGGAATCCAGCCCAGCTTGCCAAACAATGACAACTACACCTGAAAAATAGCCAGGTGGTGTGGCAGGAGCATGTATTCTCAGCTACTTGGGAGGCTGAGGCCAGAGGATCGCTTAAGCCTAACAGTTTGAGGTTGCTATAACGCCATGGCCATCTACCTAGGGCGACAAAGTGAAACTCCATCTCAAAAAAGAAATAAAACAACGGGAAACCGGATGGACTCAGTAACGACAACAACAACAAAAAAACAGATTAAAAAGGTGAGGCGAGGCCAGGCATGGAGGCTCATGTAACCCCAGCACTTTGTCATTCCTGCCAAGGCCGGAGGATCACATGAGTTTGAGATCAGCCTGAGCAACACACAGTGAGAACCCATCTTTGAGATATGAATGTGTCACTGCACTGAGACCTGGGCAACAGAGAGAGAACTTGCCACTAGAGGGGGGGTAAGGTTAGGAGAAAAAAATACAAAAATTGAATTCTCAATTGTCTTTTAGTAAGTAGACTACTATTGTTTCCCAATCTATTATTCCATATTTTCATAAACATTTTACAATTTAAGTATGTTAACTTTAAAATCCATGAGAAAAGAATACCTGTATTTCTGTCACTGATGCGGTAGGTATATCAAAGCAGACACCCTACAAAACCAAAGCAAATGGAAGTTAATCCAACCAATGCACATTAAATGATCAATTTTTGGCTATTATACTGTGCTTGCCCTTGAGTAGAGATTAGCTACATTTTTTTAGCCAAGTAAAGAGGCTGCAGCTATCAAGTGAAGCAGGTGTTTAAAAGGTATTCTCTGGCTCGGCGCCTGTGGCTCAAGTGGCTAAGGCGCCAGCCACAAATACCTAAGATGGCAGGTTTGAATCCAGCCTTGGCCCCCCAAACAACAATGACGGCTGCAACCAAAAAATAGCTGGGCATTGTGGGGGCGCCGGTAGTCCCAGCTACTTGGGAGGCAGAGGCAGGAGACTCGCTTAACCCCACGAGTTGGAGGTTGCTGTGAGCTGTGATGTCATGGCACTCTACCCAGAGGGACAGCTTGAGGCTCTGTCTCAAAAAAAAAAAAAAAAAAGTATTCTCTATGGTGGGGTGTGGCGACTCACACCTGTAATCCCAGCACTGTGAGAAGCTGAGGCAGGTGGATTGCTTGAGCTCAGAAGTTTAAGAGCAGCCTGAGGAGGAACAAGATGCCATCTATATTAAAAATGGAGAGGAGGGAGAAGCTTAGCAGAGGGCATTGTGGTGGGCGCCTGTAGGCCCAGCTATTTGGGAAACTGAGGCAGGAGGATCACTTGAGCTCAGGTTGCTGTCAGCTATTGGACATTGTGGCACTCTAGCCTGGGGCAACATAGTGAAACTTTGTCTCAAATTAATTAATTAATTCTTTCCAATGATGAAAGTCATCAGCAAATATGGCCAAACTCACTTGTTAACTGACACACACACTCCTCTCCCTGATGTCTTTCGCTGACTATTTATGAGGAACACCCCTTCCACCCAACAATTTGCCCAATAACACAAGTATCATCAGGTACTGGTAGATTTTGCCTTTTGTAGGAATGTTCACTCACATACATACTATTCATTTAGAGTATAATTCCAGCCATTTGTTGAGGTATGGAGATAACCAGATAATAGTTTTTGCCCTTCAGTAGGTCAGTGTTCTTGAGGCGCTCAGTAAGCAAACACAGCCAGGCAAAATTTACTCAAATAAACTTACATGCTAAATACTCTGAAGTACAGATGCCCTTAATTGGCTAGTAAGATTTAAGACTAAGTCACAAAAGATACTGTGGAGGAAAAAAAAATACTACAAACAGTGGGTTCAGCATGCACTGAGGTTGAGATAAACCATGGTATACCTGGCATTGCTGGAATAAAGAGTGCTGGTGGTAAGGGAGAGATGGAGCTGGTAAGGGGGGCAGAGGGTAAGACATGAAGGATCTTATCCTCCCGATGAAAGAGTTGGCACTTTATCCCATAGGTTATATGGAGTTGCTTAAGGAGACATACAATGAACTGAAGATAATCTTGATTTGGTTTACTAGGGCAGTGATCTCCAAGTATAGTCCACGCATCCCTGGAAACCTGAGATCTGTCATAGTCAAAATTATTTTCATGATAATAATATTTAGCTATCTGTCATTGTCACGCTCGCTCTTTTAAGGATACAATGGAAATTCCTAGAGGCTATATGACATGTGATGATGATGTTGCTCTGATGGCTAATGGAACACAATATTGTGTTCTAGAGCTCCAGTTTAAAAAGTTTCTAAACAGTAAATATCAAGATGTTACCCATATAAACAAAATCTTTTGTGGGACCCCAACATTTGCTAAGACTGTAATGGGATCATGAGACCATAATGCTTGAGAATTACTGCGTCAGTCTATGCCATTAACCAAGAGCAGGACTCAGAAGAAGCAAATTTTAAAATTTTGAATTTTCATTCAGGTTTCTGAGTTACTAATTAAAGCATCAAGGTGGAGATGTAGGGGTACAGCTGGACCTCCAGAGATAGTAGCTATCAATAACGGAGTAGCAACTGAGGGTCATGGGAGAGACTGCTCAGGGAAGACTGGAGGGTGAAAAGATGCAGCATCCCCATGGATGGAACGGAAAGAAGCTACCATCCTGTTTTCCTGCCCACATACGGCTCCTGCACCAAAGCAAGGTTACAGGAGGACCCAGTCTTACCAGCTTTCCTTTGAGAAAGACCATTCCCTTCACTTTAGAATCAATATCCTCTCCCAGTTGCTCTTTAAGTTCTTTCCACGCATAACTAATATTTGGCATTTCAATTGAGCACCGCAAGATCATGGTCACAAAACCCTAATGGAAGAAAGCAGAACAAAATTAAAGTCGCAAAAACAAACCTAATTAATAAATACCTGCTCTCATGATTCTAAAATATTTCTAAAAAGTCATTCCTAAAAGCAGATATACACCTGAGACACATTTTTTTGCTTTTTTTTTTGCCATTTTTGGCTGGGACCAGGTTTGAACCTGCCACCTCAGGTATATGGGGTTGGCGCCCCACTCCTTTGAGCCATAGGTGCCGCCCTAGACACATTCTTAATATGCATTTATGCATACACAGTAAAACATCTAAAAGTTAACCACCCAAGGGGCTGTAACAAACTGGTCAACATGAGGAACTTCTCATCTATGAAAATTAGGTCAACTTAAGGAGGTGGTCATTATAGGGAGGTTGTCAACTATCAAGGTTCCTACTGTATTTGTTTGGGGTTTTTAGGATTAAAAAATTAAGATCTAATTCACATACCACAGAAGTCACCATTTTAAAGTATACAATTCAGTGTTTAAGTAGTTAGTGTATTTATAAGGTTTGCAACCATCACAACTATCTAAAATTCCAGAACATTTTATCACCCTCCAAAAACCCTATGCCCATTATTGGCCACTGCCATTCCTCTCTCCCCATCCAGCCACTAATCTGTTATCTGCCTCCATGGATTTGGATGTGCATATATAAGGAAATTGTAAAATACAATTAATACGTTAGCACCTTCATGAGGAAGTGAAAACAACTGAGAAGCTTAATTAGGATGCTTCTATATCCTACACAAACCCAAATTATAGTAGTGTCAGGAATGTGACAAGGAACCTTACCACATCTGAGTTGATCAAGGAGCGTTGGTCTACTGATGTGGCGCCTGAAATATGGGCGAGTGCTGCTGCAAGGGCTTCCACAGCTCCCTTCTCCTCTATCAACTTCTCTGCTGACTCCTTGAAGTGATTTATCGCAGTAGGAGGCACAGAATCCAAAAGTCTACAGTTTGATTGAGGACAGATTTGTCAGAAGAAAGGACAGAGGAAGTGAATAAATTTCATTTCCAAGATAAAGCACCAGAAATTTTCAAACCAAATCTTTCACATGGCTAACACATCATCTTTTTTTTCTGAGACAAAGCCTCATCATGTTGTCCTCAGTAGAGTGCCAGGGCGTCACAGATCACAGCTACCTCTAACTCTTGTACTTAAGTAATTCTCTTGCCTCAGCCTCCCAAGTAGCTAGGACTACAGGTGCCTGCCACAATGCCCAGCTATTTTTTTTGTTGTAGTTGTCATAGTTTGGAAGGCCCAGGCTGGATTCAAACCCTCCATTCCTGGTATATGTGGTCTACAAGTGCTGAGCCAGGAATACAGCAATTATATCATCAGTGTTACTTATATAAAAAGTGGAAACAATTTTAAAATGTGCATCAGTATAGAATGTTTACATAAACTACAAAAAAGATACAATGAAATGTCACACCTCCCAGCTTGGCACTTGTAGCTCAAGCAGCTAGGGCGCCAGCCACATACACCCAAGCTAGCAGGTTCAAATCTAGCCCGGGCCTGCCAAACAACAATGACAACTACAACCAAAAAACACCTGGGTGTTGTGGTGAGCGCCTGTAGTCCCAGCTACTTGGGAGGCTAAGGCAAGAGAATCACTTAAGCCCAATAGTTGGAAGTTGCTATGAGCTGTGACGCCATGGCATTCTACCCAGGGCAACATAGTGAGACTCTGTCTCAAAAAAAAAAAGTCACACCCCCAAAAGAATGCTACACAGGGGAATTATCCAGTAATAGCTACTTATCCTAAATAGCTAATGATCCTTCAATTTGAAGGACAATCCCACAAAAAAATAACTGTCTGGTTCCCCAATTCCAGTAGCACCTCCACAGACAAACACTGTTAACCCAATCCTCAACATCTAGATATTTATTATAACTTCAGGAATCAGAGCCAGGCATGGTGGCTCATGCCTGTAATCCTAGCACTGTGGGAGGCCAAGGCAGGAGGATCCCTTGAGCTCAGGAGTTTGAGACCAGCCTGAGCAAGAACAAGAACTCTACTAAGAATAGAAAAATCAGTCCTTTTCTTTGTTGTAACAGTAGAGATCTGTTTCCTGTCAATGGTGAATATATCTTGCTCTGTAAGCCTGTATCTTTTTTTGTTGTTGTTGAGACAGTCTCACTAAGTCCCCCTGGGGTTGAGTGTCATGGTGTCATTGCTCGCAGCAACCTCAATCTCTTAGGCTCAAGTGATTCTCTTGCCTCAGCCTCCTGAGTAGCTGGGACTACAGGCGCCCACCACAATGTCTAGTTATTATTATTATTTTTTGGCCAGGGCTGAGTTTGAATCCACCACCTCTGGCATATGGGGCCAGAGCCCTACTCCTTTGAGCCACAGGTGCCACCCAATGTCTAGTTATTTTTTAGAGATGGAGTCTCGCTCTGGTTCAGGCTGGTCTCAAACTCCTGAGCTCAAGTAATCTTCCGCCCTCAGACTCCCAGAGTGCTGGGATTACAGGCGTGAGCCACTGCACCTGGCTTGTAGGCCTATTATTCTGTTCTTACCCTGAAAACTCTTCTCTTCCTCAATAAACTTTCACAATTGGGAAAAAAAGAAAAAGAAGCCAGGCATTGTGTCAGTTGCCTGTAGTCCCAGCTGTTTGGGAAGCTGGGGCAGGATCCTTTGAAACACAGGAGTTTGAGGTTGCTGTAAGCTAGACTAACGTCAGGCAACTCTATCCTAGGGCAACAGAGTGAGACTCTGTTTCGAGGAAAAAAAAATAAAAATCAACTCTTAGTGGTCGCCACTTGTCAAGAGCCCAGGGACGCAGGGTCTCAGGGAGCCAGATTGTTAGGTCTCTGGCCCCAGCCCACGAAACTATCTTGATGTGGACCGCTGCTAGGTCTCATTCAGGTCTCAGGTGCTAAAGCACCTTAGAAGTCACGGTCAATTAGTAGGAGCGAGTAACTCAGCAGGCAGTCTGTCAGTCCTAGTTCTCTTTCTCTCCAGTTCTCCTGAGGTTATTTATAGAAGTACTCCACCACAGGTGTGGAGACTGCTATGCAATAATTTTGGTGTTCTTGTCACATGCTGTTACGTGCTCTAGTGCTCTTTTTTTTTTTGAGACAGAGCCTCAAGCTGTCCTCCTGGGTAGAGTGCGGTGGCATTACAGCTCACAGCAACCTCCAACTCCCGGGCTCAAGCGAGTCTCCTGCCTCCACCTCCCAAGTAGCTGGGACCACAGGCGCCCGCTACAACGCCCGGCTATTTTTTGGTTGCAGCCTTCATTGTTGTTTGGCGGGTCCGGGCTGGGGATTCGAACCCGCCACCTTAGGTGTACGTGGCTGGCGCCTTAGCCGGTTGAGCTATAGGCGCCGAGCCGCTCTAGTGCTCTTTAACGAGAAACCAATGATGTTAAATCCCTTAAACCCAAGGTATTTCTCACAGGTGCCTCCTATATCTTATTCTACAAAGTCAGGGACTAGATCAATGTCTATTTGGAATGTAATCTGCTATCCACTCTAATCAGTGGCTAAGTGGGAAGCACTGCTTTTTACGTTACTATTCCTTAAAACAGGTGTCCTCAAACTATGGCCTGTGGGCCACCTGTGGCCTGCCTAGGACATTTATCCAGCCCGCTGGGTGCTTTTGCGGCCGCTGCCTATCCTGCTTAGCAGCAGCCAACTCATCCTGGGGCCTGCAGTCTGGCCCTCCAACGGTTTGAGGGACAGCAAACTGGCCCCCTGTTTAAAAAGTGTGAGGACCCCCACCTTAAAATGTCTACGACAAACTAAACTATTAATAGTCGTTTCCTCTGGTGAGGAAGACTAGGCAGGGACAAGTAGCAATGACCTTTACTTTGTAATATTCTACTTTAGCAAAGCTGGGTTTTATAATATGTAGGTTATCAAAAAAACGCCACATACAGAATAAACATTAAAACTACAGTGTTAATAGAGAACATACCTGATGGCATCTTTGCTGGAAGCTTTTATGATTTCTGTTGGAGAAGGAACACCTATTCGTTTAAACTTAATTCCCTACAAGAAAATGAACATAGTTGAATGAACAATAACCATCAATTGTTTCCATTCAGATTCGTAGTTCCCTGATTTTTCTATATTCACCAAATGTACTTATATAAAAAGTAAATTTTTGGAAACAGTTTTATTTTTATTTATTTATTTTATTTTATTTTTTGAGACAGAGTCTCATTATGTTGCCCTCAGTAGTGTTGTGGCATCACAGCTCACAGCAACCTCTAATACTTGGGCTTAAGAGATTCTCTTGCCTCAACCTCCAAGTAGCTGGGACTACAGGCGCCCACCACAATGCCTGGCTATTTTTTTGTTGTAACTGTTGTTGTTTGGCAGGCCTGGGCCGGGTTCGAACCCACCATCTCCAGTGTATGTGGCTGGTGCCCTAGCCACTGAGCTACAGGTGCCAAGCCTTTGAAACGGTTTTAGATTTACCAAGTACAGAGTTTCTATATACAGCATGAACCAAGTTTCTGTTATTGTTAATCTTACTTTATTGCAGTACACTTACTTCAACTAATAAATCAACTTTGCTAAATTACTATTAACTAACCCTTAAATTTTATTACATGCCGGGTTACTGTATGTCCTAATTTTCATTACTTTGACAGTTTTAAGGAATGCTAATCAGGTATTTTGTAAAATCTCTCTTAATTTGTCTGATACTTTCTTCATGCTTTGACTAGTATTATGTGTTTTGGGGAATAACAGAGGTGCATGCCTGTCTCACCACCTCTTTTCAGGTACATGCTTGTCACTAATGATATAAATCATAATCAGCTGACCTGAGGACTACATGCTGATTTTTATGCTGTCAAGTCCTTACTCCCCAAGATATTCTAGTCTTTTTTTTTTTTAGAGACAGAGCCTCACTTTATCGCCCTGAGTAGAGTGCAATGGCATCACAGCTCACAGTAACCTCCAGCTTTTGGGCTTAGTCGATTCTCTTGCCTCAGCCTCCTTAGTAGCTGAGACTACAGGCACCCTCCACAATGCCTGGCTGTATTTTTTTGCAGTTTGGCCAGGACTGGGTTCAAACACGCCACCCTCAGTATATGAGGCCAGCACCCTGCCCACTGAGCCACAGGAGCCGCCTGTAATTTTAGTCTTTGTAAGTGAGTCACTAAGTCGTCTTATGGAAAAGGAGGTTGGGTAAGCCCCACCCCTGTTGGGGAAGTATTTACATAAATTATTCAAATACTGGCTCAGAGCCTGTGGCTCAACCTGCTAAGGTACCAGCCACATACACCTGAGCTGGAGGGTTCAAATCCAGCCCGGACCTGCGAAACAACAATGACGGCTGCAACCAAAAAATAGCCAGGCATTATAGCGGGCAACTGTAGTCCAAGCTACTTGGGAGGCTGAGGCAGGAGACTCGCTTGAGCCCGGGAGTTGGAGGTTGCTGTGAGCTGTGATGCCACGGCACTCTACCCAGGG
>NW_003852403.1:16466694-16468075 GCF_000181295.1 Otolemur garnettii
AAAAAAAAAAAATTCCAATTCTTCTGTAAGGAAAATTAATCTCTTCTTGCTATTATCCTTTTGATATATGTCCATTTTTTGGTTTGCAAGCAAAAATATTTCTGATATGGTCACATTACCATTGTCTAAAATTTACCCTTCAAACATGAAAACAAAACTAGTATTTTCAAATGTAAAAATATTACAAAATTGGCTTTATTATCACAGGACAACATAAAACAACATGTACCTAACAAAAGTTTTAAGTCACATGCCAGAAATAAAAATAATAAAATTTAAGGTAAGTAAAAATTGAATGAAGAACTTGACATTTGCTGAATGAAAGCTAAGAAAATAGTTTTACCGCTTTTTGTTCCACTTGCACCAACTGATATTCTTCCTTGTGCTGATAAAAGCAGATGCAAACCCCTGTCCTTCCAGCTCTTCCTGTCCGCCCAGAACGATGAATGTAGGATTCTACATCCTATTGAAGTAAAAACATGAGTGGCACTGAACAAAGACACCAACACCTGAGCAGCCTGAACAGATCACTGAACACGTGAGGGTGGTTAATATACCTGGAGGTGGTGCCTTAGCACTTCAATTCAAATTAAAGCCTTGTGGCAATTAATTTAGACTGTTTCAAATGTTGATTTAGTTCAATTTACAGGAAACTTATAATAAAATACTTGGTTTCCTCTTGAGTTCACGTTACAGAGTACTTGACTTAGCATATGGGAACTGCACACATAATTGTACTTTTATCTAAATCTCAGTATGTCCCCACCCTTTTTATTTTTTTGTTTTAAATTTTAGGATATTAGGGGGTATACATATTTGTTTACATGTTTTTTGTACAGACAGAGTCAGGGTTTTAAGTGTGCCCTTCACCCAGATGGGATGCACTGTACCCAACAGGTGTGAATTTACCCATTCCCTCCTTTCTCCTCCCCCAACTTATTAGAATTTTTAAAACTTCTAAGAGTGGCCCTATCCCATAGGCAAATCTGCAAAAATCATTATCCACATAGTGCATGTCCACTACAGGCATAAATATAATTCCAATTTTCAAATATCTAGTAGCCACACTAGAAAAACTTTTTAAAAAGTTAAATTAATCTCAATATAAGTATTTTATTTAACTCAATATATCCAAGTCTTATTATTATTTCAATATACTGCCTTTATGTAAAATAAGTCACTTGAGTTTTTTTTTTTTTTTTTGGAGAAAGAACCTCAAGCTATGGCCCTGGGTAGAGTGCAATGGTGTCACAGCTCACAGCAACCTCCAACTCCTGGGCTTAAGTGATTCTCTTGCTTCAGCCTCCCAAGTAGCTGGGACTATAGGTGCCTGCCACAATGCCTGGCTATTTTTTGGTTGTAGTTGTCATTGTTTGGCAGG
>NW_003852403.1:16468517-16472445 GCF_000181295.1 Otolemur garnettii
CTGTGGTCCCAGCTACTTGGGAGGCGGAGGCAGGAGACTCGCTTGAGCCCAGGAGTTGGAGGTTGCTGTGAGCTGTAATGCCACAGCACTCTGCCCAGGGGGACAGCTTGAGGCTCTGTCTCAAAATAAATAAATAAATAAATAAATAAATAAAGAGTTGGTGGTATTAGCCAGGGCGGAGGCTCACACCTGAAATCTAACACTTAGGAGGCCAAGATAGAAAGATCAATTAAGGCTGGGAGTTTAAGACTAGCCTGGGACATAGCAAGACCTCAGCACTACAAAAATAAAAAATAAAAATTACCTAGGTGTGGTGGCACATACAGGCCAGTAGTCTCAGCTACCTGAGACGCTGAGGTAGTAGAATCACTGGAACCCAGAAGTTTGAGGTAACAGTGAGCTATGATCACGCTACTGCACTCTTTAGTCTAGGAACACAGGGAACACAGTGAGACCCCACGGCAAAAGAACTGGTGAATTCAATAGTCAGGTATTTTATCCTATTGTTGTAAGCAATGTTTAATTGTGAGAGATTTGCCAGTTTGGGGGAAGGCTGTAAGGCCTTCATGTTAGAAGTGATTGAATAGGCTCCTCTAAAACAACATTTGTTTATATGAAGGACTATCCATATCATCTTAAGTATGCTTCAGGCCCCCTGCATGAAGTTACCATAACCCATGAATCTAAGCATTTCTAACCACAAAAGTAGTCCCCACACCCCTGAAGTTATCCTTCAAAAGAACTTGTTAATTACAGGTCTCTCTTTTGTCCAACTAGGTCATGCAGTTATCTTACCCCTATCCCACCTAAATCCTCATACCCATCTTCAAGGTTTGGCTCAAAATTCTACTAGTTCCCATGACCATCTTTCTAATCTCTGGCCACCAAATGTACTTCTACTTAACTGTCAGTGCTGGGAATTATTATTATTATTTTTGAGATGAGAGTCTTACTTTGTTGACCTTGATAGAGTGCTGTGGCCTCACAGCTCACAGCAACCTCAAAGTCTTAGGCTCAAGCAATTCTCTTGCCTCAGCCTCCCAAGTAGCTGAGACTACAGGGATCCGCCACACGCCTAGCTATTTTAACAGACAGGGTCTCGCTCTGGCTCAGGCTACCTTGAACTTATGAGCTCAGGCAATCCACCCAACTCAGCTTCCCAGAGTGCTAGGATTACAGGCATGAGCCACTGCACCTAGCTGAGAATTATAATTTTTATCATTATAATTATGTGGATTTTAAAAATCACCCTTAGCATCCCAGCATTTTAGAGGCAGGTATTACTGCAAATAAATAATACCATCTCCAATTTGTTTTAATACCAAAAAGAAACAGAACAAAATAAAATCTAAGCATAAAACACATACCTTTGGTGGACAGCTTTGCACAACCAAATCAACCTCAGGGATGTCTAACCCACGTGCAGCAACATTGGTTGCCACCAAAACTCCAAAAGCTCCATTTCTAAAACCTTTCAGGGTAATTTCCCTTTGCTTCTGTGGGATGTCTCCATGTAATGACTGCGCATCCTGTCAAATAAACAAACTAACCTAAGACACCAGATCCAACAGCAAAAGTGCTTTTTTGGTCATCAATTAGGCCTGTAAAAGATACTCATATTTCGGTGATACTCTTGACAAAAATATTGCAAAATGGAAAATATGCACCTTTAACAGATAAGCCTCAAAATTATTTCCAAGTCCTTTGTCTTTAAATCCATCTGTAGCCAATTATACCTACTGAATTTGAAAATATCAGATGAGTGATCAAATTTACTTTGTCAGTATAACCTTAGGTTTGAGCTACCATTTCCTCATCTGTGAGATAAGACATCATGACAGATTGAAATCTAAATGTGTATTCTGACCATTAATCAAATGAAACTTCCTCTCATTTGTAACTGAAAATAATTATGTCCAAGAAGATCTGTTGATACTCCCAGCTTTGTAGGCATGAGAGGAAAGACCAACCTGCTTAATAGCCGTATTCTGTGACAGCTCCTGGGCGTCTTTCTTGGTTTCACAGAAGATAATAGTGCGTCCTTGATGACCACTATAGACTCGGATCACATCCCCAATCACTGCTGCCCTCTGAGTCCAGTGGCACTTGATAGCCAGATGCTTGTAAGAGAGAAAGAAAAAACATCTACTTAGTAAAATCGTGATGGAACCTGAAATCATCTGCTCAACACTAACAGTCTAATGTCTTACTAAAGGAAATAACTGCTGTAGCCTGGCAGCATTATGCTATATGCTGTCACCATTGCTCAGAGAGAATAAAAAAATAAAACACTAAATAAACCATTAAAGCAGAAAGCCATATGGTCTGTTCCCAAGTGCTTCTTCCCTTCATCCAGAAAGCATCTGGCTTCGTCTATTTTCTGACTTAACCAGGAAAATGTAGGAAAGGAAATGTCATTTTCCAGATTCTATAGGAAACCAAGTAACTGACAAATTTCTGCATGTTTTGTCCTTTCATCCAATTAAAAATGCAATCTGTAGTCAGTAACTATACAGGTCTGTTCTTCAGATGAAATGATGTTCTCTAGGTATCAGACCTGAGATGGAAACAGCTTCAACACAAAGCAATAAATTTCTGAGCTGCCAGCTAGTGTTTAAATTCTAAGTGTGATTTCTTTCGGTTTAAATATTTCACACAGATTTAGGTTCCAAATGCTTATAAAATAAAATCAGTCTACCAGATGATGAAATTTAGGAAACACAGTATCACATACAACTCAAACAGACATGTATTTTTACTTGGCTTTTCACATGGATTCAGCATTTATCTGGAATAAAGGGTGAATGTGACAGTCTTAGTACTGTCATATAAAGATATACAATTTTACACTGAATCCAGCAACTAAATAAACCATTTACCTCCACAGTTATTGCTGTTTTCTGTGTCTTTTTACCGATTAGGTCCACTTGTTCGTATGTAGGTTTCATGTATTTCTTAGCAACATTAAATACCCAATGAGGGCAAGTTGCAGAAAAAAGCAATGTTTGGGGATTGTCTTCAGAATCTTCAGGGGGAAAAAAAGTCAGTATGAATAATCAAAACAAGCCTACAAAGTTTCCCACCTCACCTAGTACTTGTAATGTCTGGTAGTATTCATCAGCAACCACCTGAAGCCAAGTGAGGCAGAAGTAAAAGATAGAGGTTTCCCAACCGGCAAAGAAATACTGATAAAGTAATTAATGTAAAGAATCCCTGAAGTAGTCAAAATACTTCAAAAGTATTTTGCTTTCTGTCCACTGGGCTTTATCAATCACAAAGGATATCTGTCCAATATAGCAAGACCTAGACAATTCATGAAGCCGAGTAACCAAGCAGTATACACTTCTAAGCAAATAACTTATAATAAACATGTGAACAGATTCTACACTCCCTAATATTTCAATAGTTTTTAATTTATTTAAATTTTTTTTTTTTTTTTCAGATAGAGCCTCAAGCTGTCCTCCTGGGTAGAGTGCCATGGCTTCACTACTCACAGAAACCTCCAACTCCTGGGCTCAAGCAAGTCTCCTGCCTCAGCCTCCCAAGTAGCTGGGACCACAGGCATCCGCCACAAAGCCCGGCTATATTTTGGTTGCAGCCATTATTGTTTGGCGGGCGCGGGCTGGATTCGAACCCACCACCTTAGGTGTATGTGGCTGGCGCCTTAGCCGCTTGAGCCACAGGCAGAGCCAATAGTTTTTTATTAATTTAGAGTTTTAGCCTACTCATTCTTTGGGTTCAGCTACTATTTTATTTGTACTTAGGAGAATCATAACATTCTCATACATTTCAAATGGCAGTGTAAACTGGTAGAACCCTTTGGAGAGCAATTTGACAATGTGTATGTATCAAGGAGCGTGAACTATTTATACTTTTTAACTGAATAATTCCACTTTTGGAAATCTATTCTTTTTTTTTTTTTTTTTTT
>NW_003852403.1:16472969-16477209 GCF_000181295.1 Otolemur garnettii
CTTGAGGCTCCATCTCAAAAAAAAAAAAAAATTAAGAAAAAAGAAACAATTTGGCTTGGCACCTGTGGCTCAACTGGCTAAGGCGCCAGCCACATACACCTAAGGTGGCGGGTTTGAATCTAGTCCAGGCCTGCCAAAAAACGATGACAGCTGCAACCAAATAATAGCTGGGTGTTGTGGCAGGTGCCTGTGGTCCCAGCTACTTGGGAGGCAGAGGTAGGAGACTCGCCTGAGCTCAGGAGTTGGAGGTTGCTGTGAGCTGTGATGCTGTGACAGCTTGAGGCTCTGTCTCAAAAAAAAAAAAAAGAAACAATTTCAGGGTGTCACCTGTGGCTCAGTGGGCAGGGTGCCTGCCCCATATACCAAGGGTGGCTGGTTCAAACACAGTCCTGGCTAAACTCCAACAAAAAAATAGCCAGGCATTATGGCAGGCGCCTGTAGTCCCAGCTACTCAGGAGGCTGAGGCAAGAGAATCACCTAAGCCCAGGAGTTGGAGGTTGCTGTGTGCCGTGACGCCACAGCACTCTACAGAGGGTGATAAAGTGAAATTGTCTCTACATAGAAACAAAAAAGAAAGAAACAATTCCAGATATCGAAGTATGAGAGAAGCTATAACTCTGCGTAAAAGTGACTATAAGCAGAATAATTTACATTGAAAAAAAACAAACAAACAAAATAGGCACTAGTGGAATTAAATCATGGCCAACAACTTCAAGGAATTTTTTTTTTGATACAAAGTCTCACTCTGTTGCCCCAAGCTAGAGTGCAGTGGCCTCCACCTAGCTCATACCAACCTCAAACCACTGGGTTGAAGTGATCCTCCTGCTTCAGCCTCCCAAGTAGCTAGGATTACAAGTGCCTGCCATAATACCCATCTAATTTTTCTATTTTTACTAGAGACGGGTCTCACTCTTGTTCAGGCTGGTCTCAAACTTCTGAGTTCAAGTGATCCTCCCACCTTAGCCTCCTAAAGTGCTAAGATTACAGGCATTGGCCACCTCACTTGGCCATGACTATTTTTTTTTTAAATCCTAGTTTTCCTGAATAAATTAAATCCCGTCCAATTTCCCAAAGCCTCATTTTCTCTTAGAAGGCTTTGGGTCCCTTTTATCAGTTTCTTGAATTGGAGGCTTACCTTTCTTATATGCAACACTTAAAATGTCTTCCACTTGATCAGCAAAACCCATATCCAACATCTGATCAACTTCATCCAGGACAACATGCTTAAGTTTGGTGAGATCCAGTTTGCCATTCTGTAGGTGGTCTTTGATTCGACCTGGTGTTCCAACCAGGATATCAATCCCATTCCGCATGCGTTCAACTATAAAGGACATCAGGGACAAGATTTGCTGTTTTCTCAAAAAGTCCTTTTATCAATGTGAGGTATTAGATAAATGTATTATTGTTCTAAAACATTTATCAAACCACCAAGGACAAAGCCACATGTTAATGAAGATAAAGATACTTAAGGCACTCCTAATCCAGTGGGGAAAACGCATAAGAAGTGACAGTCCAGTTTATGAAGTTACATAAAAGAAAAATGCACTACTGGGGGATGGTAACACTGGGAAAGAAATGACTCCCTTGGGTGGTGGAAAGTATCAAGGTCTCACAAAGTGAGATGAGAATAAGAATCTTAAAGAAATAGGAACTTTCTATAAGGTAAACAAGTATGGGGAAGATAAAACAGGATAGCAGGGCAAATATTCCAAAAAGGTAGAAAGACACCAAAAAATGGAGTTCAATATAACTGGGATGAGATGGTGATAATGTAGCTTTTTACTGAGTTGGTTCTTAAGTCTAGAGATATCTCTAGGTATTTTATATACATTATCCAATCTAATCATCACAACACCCCTACATGGTGAACTTAACAACCCTATGAGGAAACTAAAGTGCAGAAAAATTAAGCAACCTGGACATTATAGCTACTTTAAGCAGGGTCTAGATTCAGGTCTGATTTCGTACCCTCTGTTTGTTTCACCAAAGCTAGAATAGCATAATCATAAGCCTTGTGTGCCAAAACTAAGATGTTATTTAATGCCTTAAATCCCTTCCCAATTTGTATATTTGCTCTACATAATTAAGCTTCAAGGTCTTGAGCTGGCCATTAATGAACTATTACAGTGGCAGCTGTAACACTTGGGCCTTGGACATCAAGAAAGCCTGCCTATGCAAGAAAAACGTAGGAATGCAAAAAGAAGCAGAGACACAAAGTCCTGACTGATTTAAAAAAAATGAGTAACCTTGAATCTGACTTTCTGGTTCCCAGGATCCAACTAGATTCTGTCTTCTGATTTCAGTAAATTTACCTTTGTAGCCTTTAGATAAATATAGGCAGACAATATAAAAGTTCCATAGTCTGGATGCAGTGGGCGTATCACCTGTGATCAGGAGTTCGAGACTAGCCTGAGCTACAGCGAGACCCCATCTCTAAAAATAGCCAGGCGTTGCAGGGGGGCTCCTGCAGTCCCAGCTTCTTGGGAGATTGAGATAAGAAAACTGCTGGAGCTCAGGAGTTGGAGGTTGCTGTGAGCTATTATGCCTACTGAGGGTGACAAAGTCAGAATCTGTCTCAAAAATAAATACATAAATAAATAAAAGTCCTGAGAACCCTGTACAGGATTTGCTCATCATTAGTCAGAACCACGTTCTTGACCATACTTAAATGACTAGAATGTAAAGATGTCCAGAGGTCAAAGCCAGAAGAAATCCAATCAGGGCATCCAACCACTTTACTTTAGAATGTTCACTTTAGAATATACTTACTTTGACCTCCATAGGGAGTTCCACCATAAAAACAAGCCACTGCCAGCTTTTTTGTGATGTCACTAAAGTCTTTGCTCACTTGATTTGCCAACTCTCTTGTAGGTGCAAGAACCAGTACCTGAAAAGGAAAAATAATTGAATTCAATTGTTTCTTAAACTGTTTGAAATTCACAAGAAAGATCAGCTCATCCTAACAAATATATTCAAAACATTTATTATGCGCTTTATAATGTGTGGAAAGAGCTCCTAAGAAAAGTTTATGACCAACCAGGGCTTACCTATCAGAAGAGAAGTAGACACTCCAATGTTGGCTTGAGAAACTGGGAAAAGTTTCATGAACTACTAGTCCTTAAAGAACATTCCAAGAAAAGAACAACCTGAGCAAGGAATAATACTGATGGTGATAACAATGGCTAATATTTGTGGTTTTACTATTTTCTTAGACTCTACAAAAAACATTTCATGTCTTCAGGCAACTGGACTCCAAAACCTGTAGTCTTTTCTTTTTTTTTGAGACAGAGCCTCAAACTGTTGCCCTGGGTAGAGTGCCGTGACATCATAGCTCATAGCAACCCCCAACGGCTGGGGCTCAAGAGATTCTCCTGCCTCTGCCTCCCAAGTGGCTGGGACTACAAGTGCCTGCCTCAACGCCTGGCTATTTTTTGGTTACAGTCGTCATTGTTGTTTTGGCGGGCTTGGGCTGGATTCAAACCCGCCACCTTAGGTGTATGTGGCTGGCGCCTTAGCCACTTTAGCCACAGGCGCAGAGCCACACCCAGCTATTTTTTTGGTTGCAGCCATCATTGTTTGGTGGGCCCAGGCTAGATTCAAACTCGCCAGCTCAAATGTATGTAGCTGGTGCCTTAGCCACTTGAGCAAAAAAAGCTGTAGTATTAACTTGCACATTATTGTGAATGTGAAGGAGAATAATGTTAGTTGGGTACTAAGATAGGGCCAAAACTGTTAAGAGGTTTTGAATACTGCAGCAGCTTGTGTTTGATCCAACAAGACAGAGAACACACTACCACAGATCATCAAGCAGGGTAATAGCATGAAATAAATATGACTTAAGGGCCAGCCCTGGTGGCTCACACCTGTAATCCTGGCACTCTGGCAAGCCCAGGCAGGAAGATCACTTGAGCTCAGGAATTTGAGACCAGGCTGGTGAAGAGTGAGATGCCGTCTTTACTAAAAATAGAAAAATTAGTCAGGTGCTGTGGTGGGCACCTGCAGTCCTAACTACCTAGGAGGCTGATGCCAAAGCACTCTAGCCTGGACATGGAGAGAGAGTCTGTTTTAAAAACCAAAACCGGGGTGGTGCCTGTGGCTCAAAAGGGTAGGGCATCAGTCCCATATGCCGGAGGTGGTGGGTTCAAATCCAGCCCCAGCCCAAAACGGCAAAAATAAAATAAATAGGCTCGGCGCCTATAGCTCAACCGGCTAAGGCGCCAGCCACGTACACCTAAGGTGG
>NW_003852403.1:16477701-16480533 GCF_000181295.1 Otolemur garnettii
CCTGGCTATTTTTTGGTTGCAGCCGTCATTGTTGTTTGGCAGGTCCGGGCTGGGGATTCGAACCCGCCACCTTAGGTGTACATGGCTGGCGTCTTAGCCGGTTAAGCTATAGGCGACGAGCCAAAAGATTTTTTTTTTATACAGACAGAGTTTCACTTTATTGCCCACAGTAGAGTACTGTGGTGTCACACAGCTCACAGCAAACTCCAACTCCTGGGCTTTGGTGATTCCCTTACCTCAGTCTCCTGAGTAGCTGGTACTACAGGCACCCACCACAACGTCCGGCTATTTTTTTTTGTTGCAGTTTGGCTGGGGCCAGGTTTGAACCCTGTACCCTCGGTATAGGGGGCTGGCGCCCTGGCCACTGACCCACAGGTGCTGCCCCTATCCAAAAGATATTTAATGACCATCTATCATGTGCCAGGTACTATTCTAGGTGCTAGGAGCATAACAGTAAACAAATAAAATTAATGGGATTGGGGTATAGCATAGACACTAGGAGGCTAGTGAGCAAGTGAGGTTAGGACAGAAAGACAACTCTAAAAACACACAGCTAATGCAACGATATGGGCATTCCAGTTATTTCATCCTGATGAGAGGGCTAAGCCTCTTCATCAACCTGAGTGCCCTACTTCCGTTCATGCTTTTCTATCCAAAATGCATTCTCTGGGTGGTGCCTGCGGCTCGTGAGTAGGGCGCCGGCCCCATATACAGAGGGTGACGGGTTCGAACTTGGCCCCAGCCAAACTGCAACAAAAAGCAGCCGGGCGTTGTGGTGGGTGCCTGCAGTCCCAGCTACTAGGGAGAGCTGTGAGCTGTGATGCCACATTACTCTATCAAGGGTGACGAAGTGAGACTCTGTCTCTTAAAAAAAAAAAATGCATTCTCAAGGTTGGGCAAGGTGGCTCACGCCTGTAGTCCTAGCACTCTGGGAAGCCAAGGCAGGTGGATTGCCCTGAGCTCACAGGTTGGAGACCAGCCTGAGACAGAACAAGACCCCATCTCAGAAAAATAGCTGGGTGTTGTGGCAGGTGCCTGCAGTCCCAGCTACTTGGGAAGCTGAGGCAAGAGAATTGCTTAAGCATAAGAGTTGGAGGTTGCTCTGAGAAATGATGCCACGGAACTCTACCACCCAGAGTGACAGCTTGAGACTCTGTCTCAAAAAAAAAAATACATATTGGGTGGTGCCTATGACTTAGTGAGTAGGGCACCGGCCCCGTGTACTGAGAGTGGTGGGTTCGAACCTGACCCCCACCAAACTGCAACAAAAAAATAGCCAGGCATTGTGGTGGGCGCTTGAAGTTCCAGCTACTCGGGAGGCTGAGGCAAGAGAATCACCTAAGCCCAAGAGCTGGCGGATGCTTGAGCTGTAGTGCCACAGCACTCTGCCAAGGGCGATAAAGTGAGACTCTTGTCTCGAAATAACAACAACAGCAACAAAATTTATATTCTCCATCTAAACAAAAATGGTCAAGGACACTTAACCAATGCTGTCAGTCCTAGGGACATCTAACTGTTTGAAGGGAACATCACATGGTGATCACAACCATGGGACAAAATTATAATAAATATACAGGACTTGTAGATAACAGTCTTAAGAATTATTGTTGTTTACCCTTCAGAAAAAGACCCACAGTAAATTTAATGAGTGACTATAAGCATGCAATATAAAATAGTAGGGTATGTTAACAAAGCCCATGAGATGTTTTTCCTTTGCTGATATGGAACCCCTGAGGTATATGTTTAGTTACCTGAGGGGAACGACCTCTCTTCCTGTCTTGCAGTTCTCCCTGAAGTTTCTCAATCAAAGGGATGGCAAAGGAGAATGTTTTCCCAGTTCCTGTCCGTGCCTGTGCAATTAAGTCCTTCCCACTGTAGACATGATGGAACGTCCTTGCTTGTATGGGAAACAGGAAGGTCACCCCTCGGCCTGTGAACAAATTAACTGTGTTATTCTAAGTGCTATGGCATCACAGCTCACAGCAACCTCCAACTCTTGGGCTCAAGCATTCTCTTGCTTTAGCCTCCCAAGTAGCTGGGATTACAGGCACCAACCACAGCACCCAGCTAGTTTTAGAAACCAGGTCTTGCTCTTGCTCAGGCTGGTCTGGAACCTATGAGCTCAGACAATCCACCTGCCTTAGCCTCCCAGAGTGCTAGGATTACAGGCGTGAGCCCGGCCCCTATTTGTAATTCTTAAAATACCAGCCACACTGAAGAAGTGAAGCATCACACTTCTGGTCCTGCATAATTAAAAAATTCTAACTCCTGTCAACATCTATAGTTAGGCGCAAATATACTCAGAAAATAAAAACTCTTTGTAAAATATCACCAAAATTTAAACCACCAAGTTATAGTAAATATTTATTAAATTGTCACAAAAGTTCATCCACAGGCCAAAATAAGCCTGAAAATTTAGAGCTATGCAGTCCAGACTGGGCTGCATCTTATTTAGAAAGTACCTAGCTCAGCATCTGTGACTACCCAGCTAGTTTCACAGACTGTTAAGATGAGTTCTGAGGCTGGCTGGCATCACTAATCTAGAGATGCCTCAAGAAGTAGAAGAGAGCAGTGCCTGTGGCTCAAAGGAGTAGAGCGCTGGCCACATATACTGGAGGTGGTGGGTTCAAACCCAGCCCCAGCTAAAAAAATTGCCAAAAAAAAAAGAAGTGGAAGAGGATTAGGAAAAAAACCCAACAAAACCAGGATGGTATCAACTAATTGTTTAATACCACCATCACTATTGGTCATTACACTTTTAAATATACATATTATATGGAATAAATTTTAAATTTTTAAAATTAAAAAAAATTTTTTTTTTGAGACAGAGCC
>NW_003852403.1:16481872-16497419 GCF_000181295.1 Otolemur garnettii
GTGGCTGGCGCCTTAGCTACTTGAGCCACAGGTGCCAAGCCCATAGCACCTCTTGTATACACTCATCCATAATAAATAAGGAACAAATGTTTACGAAGTAGTGGTCACTCTGGCATTATTTGATAGTAAAAAATCTGAATGCTCAGGAAAAGGAATAATTACATAAATTTCTAAACATGTATATGATAAATTACGCAACCATTGAACATATATTTTAAAATGGGAAAAATGCTTATATAAAAATAGAAAAGTCAGGATATAAGACTACAAAGAGCACAATCTTAATCTGATTAAAAAATAGATGTATACATCAAAAGTACTGTAAGAAAACATCAAGATTTGACACAAATTACCTCCGTACCTGAAAAATGCTAAATATTTACTGAATAAATGAATTAAATTTTAGAGACTTTTGTCTCTTTGGTAAATTTCTACATTTTCTAAATTGTCAAAATAATGTAATTTTTATGATCAGGAAAAATATTATAAACGTCGATCATGAACCATGGCAAACAGAAAATTTAGTCATCATTTCAACTCAGTTAATGGCTTAAACAAAAATACATACGCAATCAAACACCCTTTTTTTTTTTTTTTTTGAGACAGAGTCTCATGCTGTCGCCCTGGGCAGAGTGCTGTAGCATCATCACAGCCCATAGCAACCTCAAGATCTTGGGCTTAAGCGATTCTCTTGCCTCAGCCTCCCAAGTAGCTGGGACCACAGGCGCCACCACAATGCCTGGCTATTTTGTTTTGGTTGCAGTTGTCATTATCGTTTGTAAGGCCTAGGCTGGATTTGAATCTGCCAGCTCTGGTGTATGTGGCTGGCACCCTAGCCGCTGAGCTACAGGTGCCAAGCCCAAATATCTTTTCAGTAGTTCCACTTAATCATGATTTATTTGGTTAAACCCCTCAGAGGGAAAGTAGGCTCTATTTACACAGTTCTCTCCTGTTGACGTCTGACTTGCAAATAAGCAGACCAGGACCATCCTTAAATAAATCTGCATATTTATAGAGAAGGCATTCCGATACCATGCATTTTCAAGGCATCCCCGCACCCCTACCCATAAGGTAGTAAACATCAAATTTTCTCCTACTTTTAAATAGTTATGTGTAGCACATTATCAGAAACAACAATGAAAGATACATTCAACATTAAAGTGCAACTTTACCTGCTCTATCTCGCTGTTACTTTCTTCACTTGCAGCTTCAACTGAGTTAGAGTCAGGTTCAGAATGAGAGAATCCATTCTTCAGTTCAGGGGTCTTCGCTACTATTTCTCCATTTACTTCCTTTTCTTTCTTCATCCGCTTGGGCTTAGGAGCATCATCTACTTCAGAAGGCTCCTCACTTCTTACATTTTTTATTTTAGGAGAAACAACTTTCTTCTCCAAGGGTTCCTTTTTCTTTTTCACACTTTTGGTTTTAGGAGAAACAATGTCATCTTGAGACTGCTCCTCTTTCTTTTTTGCCTTTTTGGATTTAGGAGAATTTATGTCAACTTCAGAAGTACTTGCTTTCTTTTTAACTTGTTTAGCTTTGGGGGAAATAGTTTCTTCCTCTTCTGCTGCCTCTTCGGTCTTACTCGATTTTGGTTTCTCTCTTCTCTCTTTCTAAAAAAATTAATAAAGAGACTACAACCCCTAAACAAGGCATTTATATATTTGTGCAATTCATCAATTCTAGACTATTTCAAGTTCACTGTCAATTACGAAGAACATTATGTTTGGGCATTTCAATATTTCTACTTGCAACTATGTGATGAAGTAAAATCAAAAAATATGTTTTTTAGTACCATTTCTTAGCTATACAGATAAGTATATATCAACAGTTTCATTAGTTTGAAAAAAATCACAAGTGCCTCTTGGAAACTACTGAATTCATGCTAGTTGACAACTATAAAACCAGACAAACTATAAAACTTAAGATTTTCCTAAGGGACTTGGAGTAGCTCATTAGATACTCAAATATTCCCTATACAAAATACTACAGAAAGTGACCAAGTCCAAATTTAATTCTGCTAGAGTAATAAAGCCATTTATGTCGACAGGCAAATGATGTTAAACAGATTTCTCTCTCTCTGCTAAAATTCCAATTAAATAGGAATTCATAATGTCTATGCCTTAACTATCTCACATGAGCAAATGGGCATACATAAAGATACCGTATGAAACTAAAAGCTATAAAAATTCACAATCTATCATCCCACATACAAAAAAAAAAAGATTCCAAATTTACAGTAAAACAAAATAAATGTACAAGTTACAAGAATATGGAAAGGGGGCGGCGCCTGTGGCTCAGTGAGTAGGGCGCCAGCCCCATATACTAAGGGTGACGGGTTCTAAATCAGCCCCGGCCAAACAGCAACAAAAAAATAGCCGGGGATTCTGACGGGCGCTTGTAGTTCCAGTTACTCTGGAGGTTGAGGCAAGAGAATCGCCTAAGCCCAAGAGCTGGAAGTTGCTGTGAGCAGTGACGCCACAGCACTCTACCGAGGTCGACAAAATGAGACTCTGTCTCTACAAAAAAAAAAAAAAAAAAAGGAATTGAATCACGTCATCGTCCAAGAGCAGTTTACCAGATATAAACTATACTTCCCTTACTAAAGGGAAAAAGGACATCACTGCATCACTGCACACGCCGCCCACGTGGGCAGATGGGGTTAAGTTCTCGCTACTCTAAAACTTCAGTCCCTACTTTGATTTATACTTCCTTTCGCACATCCTCACGCTGAGAGTTAAATCTGATTCAACTGCGTGGAGTCTAAGCACACAGGGTGCTGGGCGCCCAGTTGCCAGGGACCAAGTGGGAAACGGGCCCTCTCCCTAGTCCTATCGAACCTCTCGGCCGAGCTCCCCGGACTCGTGGCTGAGTGAAAGCCGAGTAGAAGGGGTCGGCGCGCGGCGGCCTTCGCTCGGTCGGGCCGGCAGAGCGCCCCCCGGCCCGGGGTGAGCACCACTCCTGGGAGTCGCTCGCCGAGACCCACGCCTGGGCTCCCCGCACATGCTGCGTGTCGCCGCACGCCACATGTCCCCAGCCTGGGCACTTTTTCCATCCCCCAGGATCCCGTTCTTCTCAGCGCCCCGACCCTGGCCAGGCCCTGCCCAGGTCTTTTAGTATCACCTTCTGAGCTTGCTTTCGCAGCATCTCCACTTTTTTCACGGTTGCGTCTGATTCCAAATCGGCGTCGCCAAGGAGTCTTCCCGGCATTATTCAGCACCTGCTACCCAAGCCGACCCTTCGTCCCAACCGCGTGGAGAGGAAAAGACAGCGCCGCCCCGCAAGTCCACCCACCTCCCGTCACTTCCTGTAGCAACGCATTTCCGGCGGAAGCAGGAAGCCCGAGGCTGGTTGAGCGCCACTTGGTGAATTCAAAATCAGGCTGCCGACTGCGGTTGGCTTTAGTGAACTGAGCCCTTACGGCCCTTGGACGCTAAAAAGCACCTACAAAAGGACAGAGCTAGAAGAAACCACGAAGGTTAGCTTGATATTCTCAAACACTAGCAAGATTCTCTCTAGATCCAGCCTGATAAATGAAAGCTTCTATTTGCTTTTAAGTGGCCCTCGTCCGTGTTTTATAAATTGCTTGAGTCTGTAGGATCCTTCCTTTCACGTACTGCCGCGCCGGATACGTGTTCTTACCTTGTGGAAACGTCGACTCCAAAAGGTAACCGCCAAACTCACGAGCCTAAAGAAGAACCAGATTTCTGTCGGGTCTGTCAGTTCATGCATGTGTGCATTCACTAGACATCTTAGCGTTCACTGTGTCAAGTGTGAGAAACGTGGCTAGGATTCGCTAGCAGACAAGCCTTGTCCTCAAGAAGCTGTGTAGACTGGTGTTGGTTGTTTTTAAGGCATAGAGGAGAGGCACCCAAATCAAGTAGATCCTAATTAGAAATTCACAGGGGTTCTTACTCATCCATAATTTGGACAACATACTACTTCAAGCAGTTAAAGGTCCATTGAATAAGTGACAATATTGCTAAGCTTTTCCTGAAGAACTAGTGATCCAAAGAATTAGACAATTTATCATAGTATTAATAGATTAAAAATAGATTAGAATCATGTCTGGTTTTGAAAATATGCCTTTGGCTCTGCGCCTGTAGCTCAAGCAGCTAAGGTGCCAGCCACATACACCTGAGCTGGCGGGTTCGAATCCAGCCCAGGCCTGCCCAACAACAATGACAACTACAACCAAAAAAAGAAAAACATAGTGGGGCATTGTGGCAGGAGCCTGTAGTCCCAGCTACTTGGGAGGTTGAGGCAAGAGAATCGCTTAAGCCCAGGAGTTTGCTGTGAGCTGAGATGCCATGGCACTCTACCCAGGGCGACAGCTTGAGGCTGTCTCAAAAAAAAAAAAAAAAAAAATCTGCCTTTACCACTATTGCTGTTATTTCAGACACGTTGAGTCTGTAGGATCCTTCCTTTCACATATTGCGGCGCCAGATACGTGTTAATCTGAACCAGAGTTTCTCCTGAATGAAATGGGGATAACAAAACCTTGTGCAAGGCATAGTGGCTTTTCCCTGTGACCCCAGCTACTTGGGAGACTGAGGTAGGAGGACTGCTTGAGGCTAGGAGTTTGAGACCAGAAATGTGGTTGTTCCTGTCTCTAAATAAAATAAAATTTGAAAAATTATCTGGATGCAGAAGTACAAGCCTATAGTCTAGCTACTGGAGAGGATGAGATGGAGGATCCCTTCAGCCTAGAAATTTGATGATTGTGCCATTGGACTCCAGCCTAGGCAACAGACAGAATAAGACCCTGTCTCTTTAAAATAAAATAAATCTATTTCATTGGCTGAGGAAAATAAGCTAATGAATGAAAAGATTTGACATTGCCTGGTACATACAGCACAATAAATGAAAGCCACTAAAACTCATAGGTATGTCACAAATGTTTGGAAAGAGGATTCAAAGTATTAGATTTATTATTTATTTATTTATAAATAAATAACAGAATCTTACTGTCATCCTGGGTAGAGTGGCGCCTACAGCACTTACAGCAACATAGCTTATAGCAACCTCAAACTCTTAGGCTTGAGCAGTGGTTTTGCTTCAGCCTCCTGAGTAGCTGGGACTTCTGGTGCCCACCATAACACCCAGCTAGTTTTTCTATTTTTAGTAGAGACCTGGTCTCAGTCTTGCTCAGGTTGGTCTCAAACTCCTGAAATCAAAGCAATCCACCTGCCTTGGCTTCCTAGAGAGCTAGGTTTACAGGCATAAGCCACTGCACCCGGCCAAAGTATTACATTTTATGACAAAGGAAAATGTTGGAAGTTTTATTTCTGTATTTCATGAGATTAATTTTTTTTAATCTCAGTATTAAGGAAAAATTTTGTTTCATGTAAACTATTCTATGTTTCACATCTCAATTTTAACAATTTGTGTAAACATGCAACAATGGTTTAACTTACACTCTGGTAACCTTGAGCCAGGATCCTTGATTTATCCATCTTTGTGTCTTCAAAATTTCAGACAGTGCCTGGCACATAATAATCTGTCATTAAATGTTTATTGAACATTAACGTGACTGTGGTGTAGGGAAACCCTTTGAAATAAATTTTAGCTATATGCCTAGGTAGGAAAACATTTCAGTTATCCTGGTATTAGACGTAAAAGATGGGAAAAACAAGAATGAATGCAGTCAACCAATTGACCAACAAAATGTTTAACATCTTTGTACCAAGGACTTTGGAGTGAGGACATAAGTAAAGACCTAGTACTTGCTTCAAGGAACCTGCACTTTGGTTGATAAACCACAAAACTATGTAATGCTGTACATGATACTGTTGTATACAGTACAGGGATGTGTTTATTACCAACAGATGTTCAACAAGATAGCAACCCCCAGAACACCACTAAATGGAAAACTGTTCAAAGCTTGTATTTCCTTTGTAACATACCTGCACGTAAATACAAACCCAAAATTCTAAAAGGAAACATGCAAAAGGCTCTCTGACCACAAGTGGCCAAATTATTATATTGAATCTAGTCATCACTATAAAATTCACTAACAAGTAGAATTGTATATATATTTGATAGGAAATGTGAAGTTCTGTTTGAATATCAATTATGCCAAATCAATTTCCTCTGATCTAGATGATATATGTTTTAATAAAATTAGGGAGAGACTTTCTACTTTTAAAAGTATGTATACATGCCCATACACACTGAATTCAAAAGTCTACACAAGAAAACAGTAGTAGTTATCTGTGAGTTATGTGATTTATGGGGATTTCTTATTTTCTTCCGTCTACTTCTTTTTTTTAGCTTTTCAACAATGGGCACGTGTACTCATAAAAAAAATATGAAATATGGTTTGTTTGTTTTTTTTTGAGACAGAGCCTCAAGCTCTCCTGGGTAGAGAGCTATGGCATCACAGCCTCCAACTCCTGGGCTCAAGCGAGTCTCCTGCCTCAGCCTCCCAAGTAGCTGGGACCACAGGCGCCCACCACAACACCAGGCTATTTTTTGGTTGCAGCCGTCGTTGTTTAGCAGCCTGGGCTGGATTCGAACCCGCCACCTTAGGTGTATGTGGCTGGCGCCTTAGCTGCTTGAGCCACAGGCGCTGGGCCTGAATATGGTTTTTAAAAAACTACTGTAAAGCACTATCCCCACAAAAATAGGAAACAAAATGTAAGAGAAAGCTCTGGACAGTCACACCTAAATGTTGAATTCATTATTCAAACTTAAAATGCTTAAGAGAATAAAACAGATGCTAGTTCACTTATACATTCAAAAACCAAAGATCAGTGTAACTAATTCAAGTTCAAACAGCTGTTAAGTGACCAACTAGAGCACACAATACCAAATAGGAGGCCAGAAGCCCAAAATGTAGGGGAATGAAGGTGCTGCATACTAAAAGGAAAGAGCAAAGGTACTTATGGCTGAGTGCAGCCCAAAGCTGAGATTACTATTCTAATTTACCTACACATTTTTTTTCACTCATTCCTGAACCCTTTCAATGGCTATCCAAAATAAGGCCTCCAAGATATGACTCTTACCTTTCTCTCACCATTGCTTTCCTTACAGTGATGATCCCAGCTATAACTGCTACTTATAATGGTTCCACATACTCAGACCATGTTGTTTTATCAGCTCTTCTGTACTTTTACTTGGCTGCCCATTGCCCCTAATGTTTCTTTTACCTGACTTAAAATGCTCAATCATCAGATCTAAAAAGCTTTCTCTGAACCCCCAATTCAATTCCTGACTTGGGTGACATTGTTTAGTCCACAAATCACTGCATTTAGTCATTGCTGTGGGCCTAGGTTTATGTGTCCATTTGTTTCAATAGGTTATTATTATTATTATTTTTGAGACAGAACCTCAAGCTGTCACCCTGGGTAGAGTACCATGGCATCACAGCTCACAGCAACCTCCAATTCCTGGGCTCAAGCCATTCTCCTGCTTCCGCCTCCCTAGTAGGTGGGATTATAGGCACCTGCCACAACGCCTGGCTATTTTTTGTTTGCAGCCGTCGTCGTTTGGCAGGCCCAGGCTGGAGGATTTGAACCCACCTGCTCACGTGTATATGGCTGGTGCCTTAGCCACTTGAGCCATAGGCGCCAAGCCTGTTTCACTAGATTCTGATCTCCTTAGTGCAGAGACTGGACAGGCACACAACTGGAAATTTTAGGCTTAGATAGAAGTACATCTCTTAATATTTTGTCAGGAGAAAAGTATAATTATCTCCTAGTATTAAGGTTAAAAAGTTTGAGACTGAACTTGTAGTGGCTACAATTAGAGCAACTAAGTGATTTTTCTATGGCAACATTTAGCATTCTGTTGTAGGAATGGAGTTTATGTTTATTCTCCCAAAGCATACTGCCTTACACAAATGCAGAGCCAACTGAGATTTCCCACCAAGTCATGGCTGTCTGAACCACTTTTCCATAATCAAAACTTCTCCCTCCTCAATCCAGCACTGAGAATCTTTTCCTTGGTTTAGCTGAAATCTGGGTCTTTCTGAAAAACATACCCTTCGAGTTTTCTCATGAAGATGTTCACATTTATATATCTCAGTTGGCATCAGTGTCCGCTTTTCCTTAAACCCATTTCCAAACCATTACTCCTTCACTTTTTTTTTTTTTTTTGAGATAGGAATCTCAAGCTGTCACCCTGGGTAGAGTGCCATGGTGTCATACCTCACAGCAACAGCCAATCTGGGCTCAAGTGATCCTCTTGCCTCAGTTTTTCTATATTTAGTAGAGATGGGGTCTTGCTTTTGCTCAGGCTGGTCTTGAACTGGTGAGCTCAAGCAATCTATCCATCTCAGCCTCCTCAAGTGCTAGGATCACAGACATGAGCCATCGTGCCTGGCCTACTCCTTCACTTTTATATAAAGGCTCTTGTCCCTTTGAAGTGGAATGTTACTATATACTCTTCCTCATTCAGGTTAATTTACCAACCTCCACCATTCACTGATATTTTGGAACCTGACTTAAGTCTGCCTTCCTTCTCAGTTCTGGCTTATTTTAATCCTAGGAGACTTCCTTGACCATGAATACCACCCATGTACCCACTGCCTTGCAGTTTCTTGGCCACCTCAACTAAAATGACCCTTGCCCTCAACTGGTCTACCCTGCACTTGTCTTCTTCCTAGTTGTTCCATTCTTGAAATCTTAAATTCAGACAGCCCTCATGGACCTTCAGGCTCCCTCTACATCTTCGTTATCAACTCCATCTCCACTTTAATCCCTTGGCAGTCTAGACTCCACTGACCATTGGAAGATAGTCACATCTAATTATATTTGCCAAAGTCCTCAGCATCTTTACCTTGTCATCCTGTAACTCACAAAGCAAAACCCTAATCCTAGGTCAATCAACTATTTCCTATCCCAACAACAGAATGCTGCCTTGTAACAGGAAATCATTCAATTGTTATAAATGTAGCCACTATGAGTTCAGTCTCTAACTTTTTACCTTCATATCAGCAAGATTATTGATTTTTCTCCTAACAAAATGTTAAGAGATGTGCTTTTGCTATCTAAAGCCAAAATCGCCACTTGTTTGCTTGATCTCATCCCTCTGGGTCTTCACAGCAATTCTGCTCCATCATATATTCCTTCTCCTGAATGTTCCCATTGCCCTCCCTCCTTTCTGGCTTCTCCCCATAGTACATCAAAATGCTCAAATACTCCATACACACATGCACATACACACAGAAAATCATCACCACAATCTCATGGCTGGTCTTCTACTTCCAGCTTAACTTATTTTTCCCTATTCAGAGCCACATTTCTAAAATAGTACCATTTCCTACTTACCCCACTGCTAAATGGCATCTACTTTCAATAATCCATTACTCTATGGCTGCTGATGTCAAAAGTTTCCTTTTTACCAAATGCAATAGCCATTTTTAGCCATTTTAGGCTCATCTCCTGGTTCCTTTGAAAGCTGATACTCCTGGGCTTTCTGCCCTCTTCTTGTCATCCCTTCTCATTGAGGGGATCATTGGGATCCTCTTGTTTCTACTCTGGATTAAATGCATTGGTGTGTCTCTAGCTTCCTTCCTCAGTTCTCTTAACTATACTTTCCACTGAAACTCATCTACTACCCTAATCACAATTTATCATTTTTTATTATTCCCAAACATGTATTTCTAGAACAAATCTCTCTCCTGAGCTTCAGACCTATAATCCAGTTGTCTACTCATCCTGAATAGCTGGGCCTACAGGAGAATGCCACTATGCATAGCTAATTTTTCTATTTTTTATAAAGACAAGGTCTCAGTGTGTTACTCAGGTTATCTTGAACTCCTGGCCTCAAGCAATCCTCCTGCTTAGCTCTTACAAAATGCTAGGATTACAGGCATGAGCCATTATGCCAGACACCCATATAACTTTTACTGCTCTTGCTCCAATACCCTATCTCAGTGAGAGAAATATAAATTTGGTTTATCTACTTCTCTCTCGTCTTCCAATCCAATGTATCTAAATCCTCTAACAATTCTATCTCCTAAAACCTCTGAAATCTATCCATGTTTCTCAATGTCCACTGCCACTGTTTAGCACAGTGGTTAAGAATGGTGGTTCAGCAACTAGACTTCTTGGGTTCAAATCCTCATCCACTACATATTATTCAGCTGTGTGATTCTGCATGAGTAACACCCTCTTACATGTCTAAGTTTGCATCCTTCAGAATATGTAACCTAGCATTAGTTTAGATTACTACCATCTCTATCTTGAATTACTCCTATAGTGCCTTAAGAGATCTCCTAGCCTCCATTCTGGCCCTTCTCCAATCCAGTTTCTTCAATATAGCCAGCAATTTTTACAAAATGTAAATCTGGTCATGTTACTCCTTACTTTAAACCCTTTAATGGCTCCCCACTATCTTCAAGAAAAGCTTTAAAGTCCATAATGTTGCATATAAGGCCGTTAATATCTTCTTATTCCTGTCCTCTACTATTACATGAAACCATAATGAACTAACGAAGTCTTCAAGCTTACCATGTTATAATCTTTGCCTCTAGATTCCACATGTAACTCTTGTCTCTGTCTATAAGCTCTTTCCTGCCTAAACTGCTGTGTGCAGTGGCTTATCCCTGTGATCCTAGCACTCTGGGAGACCAAGGCAGATGGATTGCTTAAGCTCAGGAGTTCAAGACCAACGTAGCAAAAGTGAGACCCTATCTTTAAAAATAGCCAGGCTACTCGGGAGGCTAAGGCAAGAGGGTCATTTGAGCCCAAGTTTGAGATTGCTGTGAGCTATGACACTCTACCATGGACAACAAAGTAAGACTCTGTCTCAAAAATAAACTCCTCTTCCCACCTACACATATATATGACTAATCAACTGATAACTTCTGCTTTGTATCTCTCTTGGGTATCACTTCTAAAAAGCTTTCCTAACTCCTAAAACTGGTTAGGTGCACCCCAAAAAGGTCCTTAGCATTCCATATCTACCACTATCTTAGCCTTTGGTAATATGTACTAATTGCTTGTCTGTCAGACTTTAAGTTCCTTGAAGGCAGTGACTATGCCTTCTTCACAACTACATTCTCCGGTGATTAGCATAGTGAAAGACACATAGTAGACATTCAATAAATATTTCTTGAATAAATTAATCTGTGCAGGCGTGGCACCTGTAGCCCAGTGGTTATGACACTGGCCACATGCACCTAGGGTGGCAGGTTCAAACCCGACCCGGGCCTGCTAAACAACAACAACAACAAAAATAGCCAACATTGTGGTGGGCACCTGTAGTCCCAGCTACTTGGGAGGCTGAGGCAAGAATTGCTTAGCCCAATAGTTTGAGGTTGCTGTAGGCTGTGACACCATGGCACTCTACCAAAGGTGACAAAAAAAAAAAAGAAAAAATTAATGTGTGCAATGCTTGCACACCCTTTTAATTATGTTTAGAATTTAAAATACTACACCTAACTAACCATGTCACCAGTTTATACAGCCCTTTAATGTAGAATGGATTTCTAATCATCTATCACATAAGCTATGGAAGGAATGACCTAAATACAAATACACCACATTTGGCAAAATGCAAGTAACCTTAAGTAAGATTAATTTGACTAAGATTAGAAGAAATTCTAAAAGATTACATTGAGAAAATTCTTAACACATAGTGAAAAGAGACAATAAAAGGAGGTTTTTTTATTCAAAGGTATAACTGGATAAGTAGATTTGTTTACAACCATTCTTGTGAAATACTTTTTAAAAAAATACGACCAACTTCTTTGCAAATAGCATACACATACCTCAACTATGATGACTTAATTTTTGGTGGATAATGTACATGATTAGGCAGAAAGAGGCAAGCTCACACTGGTAGATTAACTATCCAATACTCAATCAAAACTCCGTTTGTGGCCCCCGCTTCTTGATCGATTTCTGTTCCCACTTCGTCTTCTACCATCTTGTCGACTTCCTGAGCGACTTCCCTGTCGACTCTGTCTACCAGACCGGCCACCAGATCGACCACCTGATCGACCCGACCTGCCTGACCGGCCACTTGACCAGCCACTCCTCTGTCTGGAATTAGAAGATGTGTTTCCATCATAATATTCTTCAATTTCAGGTAGTTTGGCTGGCACTGAGAGTATCCAGTCTGAATCATGCCATTCTGCCTGTAGGGGAGTTTATAGGATTAATATTACGCAAAATAGAAACTATAAGCAAGCACATAAGTATAGGAAGCATCTTTTTCATATCCATTATTTATTCATTAAAGCCTGTCTACTCATTAAATCCAAAGTGTCTGGAACAAAAATGTAAAATCAAACCATATGTAAAGTGTATTCACTAAAGTTCCTAAGTTTTAGTCTCAGCAATATATGAATAAAGTCTTAAGAATGTATAATTTTGAGACTGTAAATTCATAGTTTATATCTCTAAGATAACATTATCTAGTTTCTCTGCACTAAGTAGATGGGCCATTAGTAAGTAGTGCCTTGTTTTTAGCAAATGTAGGGACAGAAGCAAGATGTAAAAGAACTAATGATGGAGATTAAACACCTGTCAGCACCAGCCAAGAACCATAAAATGTAGCTATTGGAAATAATTTGGTACTGGAGTAAATAAACTCAAGATATACAATAGCTCACTATGCTATATTTATGTTATATCTTCATTGTAATCCTGAGTTGCCAAGGAAAGTTGAGATTAAGACACTCTGGTCTTGGCCCCTGCAGCACAGTGGTTATGGCACTGGCCACATACGCCAAGGCTGGCGGGTTTGAACCCAGCCCAGGCCAACTAAACAACAATGACAACTGCAACAACAACAAAAAAAGCCGGGCATTGTGACAGGCACCTGTAGTCCCAGCTACTTGGGAGGCTGAGGCAAGAGAAGTGCTTAAGCCCAGGAGTTTGAGGTTGCTGTGAGCTGTGATGCCAAGGCACTCTACCGAGGGTGACACAATGAGACTGTTTCAAAAAACAAACAAAAAACAAAAGACACTCTGGCCATTTGCAGGGGCTTACACCTGTAAACCTAGCACTCTGGGAGGCTGAGACAGGAGGATCCCTTGAGCTCAGGAGTTCTAGATCAGCATGACCAAGAGCAAAACCCTGTTTCTACTAAAAATAGAAAAAATTATGGGCTGGGTGAGGTGGCTCACACCTGCAATCCTAGCACTCTGGGACGCTGAGGTGGGTGGATTGCCTGAGCTCACAGGTTCTATCCAGACCAGCCTGAGCCAAGAGTGAGACCTCGTCTCTAAAAATAGCCAGGCACAGCTGTGGCGGGCACCTGTAGTCCCAGCTACTCAGGAGGCTGAGACGAGAGAACTGCTTGAGCCCAACTGATTTTGAGGTTGCTGTGAGCTGTGATGCCATGGCACTCTACCAAGAGCTACATAATGAGAACCTGTCTCAAAAAAAAAAAAAGAAAAAAAAGGAAAAGTTAGTGGGGTATTGTAGCAGGCAACTGTAGTCCCAGCTACTCAGGAGGCTGAGGCAGAAGGACTGCTCAAACCCAGAAGTCGGAGGTTGCTGGGGGGCTAGGATGATGCCATGGCACTCTAACCTAGACAACAGAGTGAGACTTTGGCTCAAAAAAAAAAAAGACTCTGGTGATAAGGATGGGAAGAGACAAGCATCCACACACACACCACTAGTGGACTGAACAATATATGAAGTCTTAAAAATGTACAAACCCAATTCTTCCATCTTAAAACTATATAAGGACCTATGTTTCCTGTTTACCTCCCATTGGTTCCCAAATTGTTGATCCCTTCCCCCACATACCTCTCCCAATTTCAGGTGATTAAAACACCAGCACGACAACAACAACAACAACAAAAAAACACAAACCTTTTGGCCAAGCAGTCACTTTCAAAAACTCATCTTAAACAGATAAATATGGCAATGCAAGAAGAATTACCTATACCAATGTTCAGAATAAACTATTGTAAACAATGTATAAATTTCAGAAAATAGGACAATGGCTAAGAACGTTAGCCACCCACGTGGCTAAATGCCAGGAAGACATTAAAATAACCTCATTGCATGTATAGTCCCAGCTACCAGCTACTCAGGAGACTGAGAAGGAGGACTGCCTGAGAGATTGCAGTGAACTGTAACACCACTGCATTCTAGCCCAGGCCAACAAAGTGAGACCCTCTCTCAAAAAAAAAAAAAAAAGGAGCCAGCTGGGCATAGTGGTGAGTGCATGTAGTCCCACCTACTGAGGAGGCTGAGGCAGGAAAATCACTTGAACCCAGAGGTTCAAGGCCATAGTACATTGTGTTCATGTCTGTGAATAGCCATGGGCCTCCAGCCTAGACACAAAGCAAAACCTGTCTCTCCAAAATATACATAAAATTACTGTACAGCTGACACAGAAATATGTCTTCAATATATTTTGAATTTTTATGAAGATTTCAAAAACAGAATAATCACATATAAATATGCACAGAGATACAAAGAGAAATTCTTCACTGTAGGAATCTAGGGGCCAATGTGTTTCGTTAACAGATAAAATGCAAGAAAAAAAAAACACTAGAGTGACAAAGGAGGGAGATTAAAAAGGATAAGAAACATCACAGTACAGTGTATGAGCCTTAGGGACCTTATATTTAGGAAAAAACAGAAGAAATTTAAACACAAGAATGAATTACATTAAGAAATTATTAGTTGGGAGAGTTTAATTATGGTTATTAAGCTTTTGTTTTTGTTTTTTTTTTCTTGCAGTTTTTGGCCAGGGCTGGGTTTGAACCCGCCACCTCTAGCATATGGGGCCGGCGCCCTACTCCTTTGAGCCACAGGTGCCACCCAGTTATTATGTCCTTTTACAAGTTCTATTTAAAAAATTAGCCAGGCACAATGTCAAGCACTTTTTGTACCAGCTACTCAGTAAGCTGAGCTACAGTGAGTTATGATTGTGTACTCCAGCCTGGGTTACAAAGTAAGACCCTGTATCTAAAAAAATAAAATTCTTTATATTTATGTATGTGGAAATATTTAAGGTTGAAATAACAGACTACCTAGAATTTGTTTCAAAAGAATACAGGAGAAGTGAAGAAGAGAAGTAGATGGGGTGGTGCCTGTGGCTCAGTGAGTAGGGCACTGGCCCCATATACTGAGGGTGGTGGGTTCAAACCCGGCCCAGGCCAAACTGCAACAAAAAATAGCCGGGCACTGTGGCAGGCTCCTGTGGTCCCAGCTATTTGGGAGGCTGAAGCAAGAGAATCTCCTAAGCCCAGGAGCTGGAAGTTGCTGTGAGCTGTGATGCTATAGCACTCTACCAAGGGCAACAAAGTAAGATTCTGTCTCTAAAAAAAAAATGTAGAAGATAGAAGTTAAGATGAAACAAAGCTGGCTATGAATTGATAATTGTTGAAGCTGGGTGACAGATATGTAGGGATTCATTACATGAGCCTATTGTTTTTTAAATATGTTTTTGAAATTATTTATAATTAAAAAATTTTTAATTGAAAAATGGATTTTTTTTTTGAGACAGCGATTCACAATGTCATCCTCAGTAGAGTGCTGTGATGTCATAGCTCACAGCAACCTCAAACTCTTGGGCTTAAGCAATTCTCTTGCCTCAGCCTCCCAAGTAGCTGGGACTATAGGTGCCCACC
>NW_003852403.1:16497770-16508877 GCF_000181295.1 Otolemur garnettii
GGTGTATGTGGCTGGCACCTTAGCCGCTTGAGCCACAGATGCCAAGCCAGTAACTATGTTTTTAAAAAAAAACTCTATGTATTAGAGAAAAATATTCAGCTATTTAACAAATAAAATTTTTAAAGTACCTGTAACCTTTCTGACTCAGCCGTGGGAACATCAAAGCAAACACCCTAAAAGCAAAATAAAAACATTTTTATTTAGATGCAAATGAGTTGATATTTTTACTAAAAAATTTATACTTGCTGATAAGCTTTTATTGCTTTAACAAAAAAAGGGTTAGGTGTGTCCCGTGATTGTTTAGAGGACCAAACTAGACAAAGATTGTATGACACAGAGTAGCAGCTTAATATATTTTCTAAATCTGAAAAGTAATTAAATATATATTAAGAATCTACTCCTAATAATAAAGATCTACATTATCCTCTATAAGAGTTTTTGTAGACTCTGTAATGTTGTGATTATGTCCCTTGTAAAATAATCCCTCTAATAAATTCCTTTGAAAATTAAATGCCAGAAAGTTTCCTTCCTAAAGAGCTCCAACGTTTGTCAGATAATGAGAGTGATGTATCCCCTTTGGCCTTGATTGCTAATAAATTCAAAGTTAATTTAATACTCAAGTAAAGATAGCAACTAGTTTGCCTATGGATCTTGTTGTATTTTCCTTCCTCTCTACAATTTTTCTGAAATGTATATATTTTCTCATACGTGCCTCAAATCTTTTTTTTTTTAAGAGACAGAGTCTCACTTTATTGCCCTTGGTAGAATGCCGTGGCGTCACAGCTCACAGCAACCTCCAACTCCTGGGCTTAGGTGATTCTTTTGCCTCAGCCTCCCGAGTAGCTGGGACTACAGGCGCCCACCACAACGCCCGGCTATTTTTTTTGTTGTTGCAGTTTGGCCAGGGCTGGGTTTGAACCCACCACCCTTGGTATATGGGGCCGGTGCCCTATTCACTAAACCACAAGCGCCACCCTCCAGTCTTTTTTGAAGGTAATATAAAACTTTGAAAGCAATGATTATTTCCAATAAACAATCTAGTTAATGAATTCTAATCTGGAATAAACCTATGTAGTGAAGTTAGATGAATAAATATATCTTACAAAATCATTAGAAGATACGAGAGCCATTAAGATTATAGAGTTTTAAATTTGCTACATAAACGCATTAAAATACATATTTAATTAAATTCATACCATTATCTTCATTAACAACCAAGAACAGGCCATTTAAAAAAAATACAGTTTTAGAGCTACATAATGTTCCAATCATAAGTTACATAGTCATAAAGAATAAACAAATACATATAATGTGTATAAAACAGGAACTTGGATCTTAGATAACTTGGGTATTAGTGAAACTGATCAGAATGACTTACAGCTCTGAGTTATATATAAAACTTCCCAAATTTGTAACTGGAAATAAATTAACACAGAAAACAGTATTATTCATTGTTAGGCTTCAAAAAAAGAACAGTATTTAGTAACAATCTTTAGAAATACCTGTGATATTGATTTAAAAACTTTTTAATTGTCTAGAAAAGCCTACCATATTTCCTTTTAGGAGGCACATTCTGGTAATCTGGGACACAGCATTACTACTCAGCTTTCTGTTAAGTTCTTTCCAAGCACAGCTGACATCCTGTATTTCCTCTAGGCTTTCCAAAGTCATGGTCACAAACCCCTTAAGAAATAAAAGTCATTATCATGTTTGGGGAAAAAAATCAGCAGCAGCAGGACAATGAAGTTCTAACTCTATAGCCCTTCATGATTCATTTTTGTCTTTCTTTCATTTTTTTTTTTGGTTTGTTGTTTTTGAGACAAGAGTCTCAGTCTGTGGCCCAGGGTAAAGTGTCATGACTGACATCAGCTTAGCTCACAACCAGCTCAAACTCCTGGGCTCAAGGTATCCTCCTGCCTCAGCCTCCCAAGTAATGGGGTCTGCCACACATGTAGCTAATTTTTTTCTTATTTTTATAGAGACGAGGATGTCACTCTTGCTCAGTCTGGTCTTTTTTTTTTTTTTTTTGAGATAGAATCTCACTATGTCACCCTCAGTAGAATGCCATAGCGTAACACCTCACAGCAACCTCGAAATCCTGGGCTCAAGTAATTCTCTTGACTTAGCCTCCCAAGTAGCTAGGACTACAGGCGCCCACCAGAAGCCTGGCTACTTTTTGTTGCAGTTGTCATCGTTGTTTAGCTGGCTCAGCCGGGTTTGAACCTGCCACTTTTGGAGTATGTGGCTGGTGCCGTAACCACTATGCTACAGGTGCCAAGCCCTCAGTCTGGTCTTAAAACTCCTGAGGTCAAGCAATCCTCCTGTCTTGCTCTTCCAGAGTGCTAGGATTAGACGCATGAGCCACTATACTCAGTCTTAACTCTGCATTTTTTACAAGCTAACAGTATAACATGGTTGCTAAAAAAATTTATTTGAAACCATATTAATAGAACACTAATATTTATAGATCACTGAAAGTACTATTCTTTTATTACTATGAAGACTATATTTAATTACAACTATATTTTAAGAGAGAATTAAATCAGAACACTGAAGAAAATAACAAAGTAATGAAGGAAAGGAGGACATGTTGAAGGAGTCAAAGCTAGCTTGCAAGGGAAAAACTTACAGAACAACATAAACCTCTTTAAACTTTTGAAGGACGGTTACACAAGCAAAAATTACTTGTTCTGTAAAATTTCACTAATAGCAAAAAGATCAACATGAGGAAGATATAGGGAGGCATTCACAAATATTTACTCAGAGCCCCCCACGTATGTGCCAGAGACTCCACTAGATACTAAAAATACAGCAGTAAATAGTCTTTTCTCTCATGGAGGTTATATTCTATTAGGCTGTGGAAAGAGACAGTAAATAAATAAGCAAATACACAAAATGTCAGACAGTAGTATCATGAAGGCAAATAAAGCAGGACAAGGAATAGAGAGTAGAGGGAGGAATAAGCTATCATAGAGTCATCAGGACAAACTGATATGGTGATACTTGAGCAGACATCAGAATGAAGTGAAGGAGGAAGCCTCATAATTATTAAAGGAGAAGAACAGTCTCAACAATAAAAGTAATTGCTAAGAGTAGGATTATGTTTGAGGAACACCAAGTAGGTTAGGGTGCTAAAACAAGCAAGCAGAGAGTGGTAAGATATGAGGTAGCAAAATGACCCTGTGGGGCATTCCCTGTAGGACAGTCATGATAAAGACTTAAATTTCAAACGACCAACACCCTGTTTATAAGATATTTAATCTGGTTAGATGACCCATATGCCACAGAGGGATTCTTTCATTGGATAAGGTTTGGGACTAGATGACATTTTAGATACTTCTCAGCTCTAAAATTCTATGTTAATGTTTTCTTAAGAAGTATATTTTAAATACTGTATTAAGAAGTATTTGCTGGGTTATTAGGGATAGAATACATATGTGCTTATTGCCATATATACCTCACAGATTAGTTAGTAATTATAAAGAGTAAAACATGCCTTTACAATGGGAATATATGGCAGTCTCCATCTTAAACAAATGATCAAATTAAGCATTACTAGTACTGTAACAATCTGACTTTGTCTCCTAATATGATGCAATATGAGGTACATGGTATTACCTATAAAGTACTCTTATGTTAAATATAAAATCAAGGCTTGGTGCCTGTAGCTCAGGCAGCTAGGGCACCAGCCACATATACCAGAGCTGGCAGGCTGGAATCCAGCCCAAGCCAAAAAATAGCTGGGCATTATGGCAGGCACCTATAGTCCCAGCTACTTGGGAGGCTGAGGCAAGAGAATTGCTTGGGCCCAGGAATTTGAGGTTGCTGTGAGTTGTGACAGCACTCTACCCAGGGCAACAGCATGAGATTCTGTCTCAAAAAAAAAATTATATATATTTTATGTATTATATATATAAAATCAAGCTTTGACATAAACTTCCAGTTCACAGGAAAGGCTCTGGAGAGAGGCAAAATTAAATAATGCATGAAGAAAAGTAGAGACAATCCAAAAGGTGGGATATTCTGCAGGACAATGGACCTCGACTCTTCACAAAATCAATGTTATAAAAACTAAAAAGTGGCTTGGCACCTATAGCTCAAGTGGCTTAGGTGCCAGCCACATACACCAGAGCTGACTGGTTTGAATCCAGCCCCGGCCTGTCAAACAAAGACAACCACAACCAAAAAATAGCCGGGTGTTGTGGTTGGGTGCCTGTAGTCCCAAGCTACTTGGGAGGCTGAGGCAAGAGAATGGCTTAAATGCTTAAGCCCAGGTGTTGGAGGTTGCTTGGAGCTGTGATGCCACAGCACTCTACCCAGGGCGACAGCTTGAGCCTCTGTCTCAAAAAGGAAAAAAACAAAGAAAAAACTAAAAGGATGGAATAACAGCACTCTACTTCCCCTCTCCCCCCAAAAGATGAGAAAACAGTTCCAGACTAAAAGAGATTAAAGAGACATAATAGCTAGCGGATCTATTGGCATACCCTTGTAATCTCAAGTACTCAGAAGGCTGAGGCTTTTAGATGGTATGAGGCCAGGAGTTCAAGAACAGCCTGGGGAACACAGCAAGGCCACATCCGCCCCACCAAAAAACTTTTTTTTTTTTGCAGTTTTTGGCTGGGGCCAGGCTTGAACCCACCACGTCCGGTATATGGGGCCGGTGCCCTACTCCTTTGAGCCACAGGTGCCACCCAAAAAAACTTTTTTTTAATAAACAAGGAGTGCTGGCATGTTCCTATAGTCCCATCTACTCAGGAGGCTAAAGCATTTGGATCATTTGAGCCTAGGAGTTTAAGAAGACCAGCAGGGGGATATGAGAACTCATCTCAAAAAATAAAAGAACAATATAATAACCAAATATAAGAACCTTAACTGAATCTTGATGTTCACTCATTTTCATTTTTATTTTTTCTAAGAGACAAGATTTCACTCTATCACCCACGTTGGAGAACAGTGGCATAATCATATCTCACTGCAGCCTCAAACTCCTGGGCTCAGATCCTTCTGCCTCAGCCTTTTGAGTAGCTATGCACCAACATACTCAGCTAATTCTTTTATTTTTTTTGTAGAGATGGCGTCTCACTACGTTGCCCAAGCTAGTCTTGAACTCTTTGCTCCAAGCAATCCTCCTGCCTCAGCCTCCTTTAGTGGTAAGATTATAGGCATGAACCACCACACGGGGCTGAATCTGAATGTTATATATATGTATATATGGAGAAATACAGTTGAACTCAATTAAGTCAGTCCTAGCAAAATGACATTTGGCTGAATTATTAAAACATGAGATACCCCACTGCACTAATTTGTGCTACACCAAATAAATAACACACAAGTTAATCTGCTTTGCCCTTTTCGTTCCCTCCTCCCTGTCTGCCAAAGGAACGGGCTGCCTAAAATTAGTGTGCCCTGTCATTATTCAAAAATCCTACCAGCAGGTTCTCATCTTACGGATGTCCCCAGGACCAGGCTCATTCACTTTCTTTCCATCCACATAAGGGAGGTCTTTTATTGATAAGTCTCTACACCCAAGGGCTCGCCTCACCTTTTACCTAAGTAATAAATCTTTGAACTACTTGCACCAATGACTCTGGTGTGGTATGTTTTGACAGCTGATATGGAACCTGGCAGTGGGCCAGGACACATGGTGTTACACATATACAGGCAGTCCTTCCTTTGCAAGCTACTGTGTTAACTGTTCAGAGACTACTTCTTGCTTTTCATGGTTCCATGTCAGCTTACAAAATGAAGAATAGGTTGTAGTATGTAAGTTTCAGTTAACAAAGATTATGCAAAGTAAGGACTTTCTATATTTCTTTTTAGATACACAGATATTTTGGGGATGAGAAAAATCTGAATATGGAATAGATATTAGATGATGATAATGACATTAATTTTCATAGATAAGAGATTATGGTACTGTGATTAAGTAGGAGAATATCCTTGTTTTAAGATGATGCATGTTGAAATACAGAGGGTGGCAAAAAAAATGTATACACATTTTACGAAAAGAAAACTATATTAAATTTGTAATACATTGACTTCTGCAATTATTAAGAGTTCCTCAATGTGACTTGTATTCAATTTTTGTTATTGGTATACATTGAGCATTACAATTTTAATATAGTTTACTCCTTTCTTAAAATGTAAGTTTTTGCCACCCTCTGAATTTAAGGACAATTATGTTTTAATTTACTTTCAAATGGTTTAGCAAAATAAAGTATACATATATAAAGAAATAAAGCAGGAAGAAAGATTTTGTATACTTCCTAACACAAAGAAATGATAAATGTTTGAGATACTGGGTATGTTAATTAGCCTGATAGGATCACTATATATTGTATGTATCACCATGTATCCCATTAAGATGTACAATCTAAACTTTCAAAAAGCTAAAAAAAAGAGAAATAAACCAAATATAACACAATATTAACAGTTATTGAGGTGGAGGATGGTATACGGTTATTGGTCATTTGGTCATATTATTCTTTCAATTTTTGTGCAGGTTTGAAAATTTGGAAGAGGTGGCCAAAAAAATATTTATTGAGGGGTAAAAGAAAATAAGAAAACCAATTTCTCATGGAGCAAAACAGTTTTTTTCTGCACAGAAAGCACAATATAATGAAGGGGTTAAACGCAATACTCAGTAATTCACTATGCAATATCTGCTATGGTTCAATTGTAACCTTTTCTCAACCACGTAAAATTTTCTCACAAATTTCTACCTTATCAGAGGTGATTAAAGATCGTGGTTCAAAGTTTGATGCCCCAGAAATGTGGGCTAATGCTGCAGCCAATGCATCCACTGCCCCCTTCTCTTCTATCAGTCTCTGAGCTGATGGTCGGAAAAAATCAACAGCAGCATAAGAAACTGAAGCCAGAGACCTACGGTTTAAAAATAGTAAATTTTTTTGGTCAAGATACAGGGAAAAAATGAAAGATGAGAATGAATGGGAAAAGAAAGAGTAACATTTTCATATTTTAATGTAACTGTTGATAAAACTCATGATTAACATTTTACTATGTATGATATGTCAACTAGGAGACCTTTAAAGATGAATAGCCTAATAATACAAAAGAAAAAATTATTCAGCAAGGTCGGAAAGCATACCTGATGGCATCCATGCTTTTAGACTTAACTAAATCCATTGTAGAAGGAACACCTACACGTTTAAAAGTAATTCCCTGAAAATGAAAGAATTACATTAAAGAAAAATGGAAGTCTTTATGATTAATTTCTAAATTAATATAGTTTGTTGAATTTCCATTTCTTGGACTTAAAAATTTCCAAGCCCCAGCAGATTAAAAACCTGCCTTTTCTAATAAATCATCATGTTGAGAAAGAGGAAAAGAATTTTTATGTCCCTTAGTTATAATTATGGAATTTTACTTGCAAAACAGAGCTGATTCAAAAGAAAAGAGACATGGTATAAATCAACTTTTTTCCCCATACTACTGCATCTCATTTTACAAAACCTAAAAACAGCATATAAAAACACACAATAAAAATAGGAAAAAATGTGAACTACCACTAAAAGCACAGACCACAGAGAATATACAATTTCTTATAGAAACTGGCTATTGTACCATTATTCAATATGATCTTAATTATCATACCAAGGAAATGTAACAGCCACTCATTTACAATGTAACAGCCACTCATTTACAATGCTGGACTAAGAGACACTAAAATCACAATGTACTTCTAATTTTAGTATCAAGGGAAAAGTTCAAGGGAAAAATGAGAAAATTCTTCTGTTTTCACAATAAAAGCTGTATCAAAAAAAAAAAAGTCTTGCAGCTAATACAAATTTAGATCTCCACATGCTTCATATCCAAATATAGCTTAAAATGAAAAATGTTATAATGACCTACTTGTAAGAACAAATATAAAAAGAGGTCTTTTCTAAGGCACTATTTAGAAAATAAGCCTGAAATAATTTAACTCTACTTACTGCTTTTTGTTCCACATATCTTAGTTGACCTCTTTCTCTTGGTTGATAAAAACATATACAAATCCCTGTCCGGCCAGCTCTACCTGTGCGTCCAGAGCGGTGGATATAGGACTCAACATCCTAAAGATAACAGAGGTAATACTTTTCAAAAATATGGTAACTTTCAGACATTACAGCACCCAAACAATAATGCTAATAATATTAATGTATCAATCCTCTTGCTCTTTTTTTTTTTTTTTTTTTGAGACGGAACCTCAAGCTATCCCCCTGGGTAGAGTGCCATGGCATCCCGCTCACAGCAACCTCCAACTCCTGGGCTCAAGCGAGTCTCCTGCCTCAGCCTCCCAAGTAGCTGGGACTACAGGCGTCCGCCACAACACCTGGCCATTTTTTGGTTGCAGCCATCATTGTTGTTTGGCAGGCCCGGGCTGGATTCGAACCCGCCACCTTAGGTGTATGTGGCTGGCGCCTTAGCCGCTTGAGCCACAGGCGCCAATCCAATCCTCCTGCTCTTTCAACATATTAAAGAATTTATATGCAGGCAAAGAAAGAATGACTTAAAATCTTTTGATACACTTCCTCCTAAGGTTCTTTCTTTATTTCCTGGTTTTTTTGAGACAGAATCTCACTCTGTTGCCCAGGCTAGAGTGCCATTGGTGTCAGCCTAGATCAAAGCAACCTTCAACTCCTGGGTTCAAGTGATACTCCTGCCTCAGTCTCCTTAGTAGCTGGGAATATGGGCACCCACCACAATACCTGGCTAATCTTCTATTTTTAGTAGAGACAGGGTCTTGCTTTTGCTCAGGCTAGTCACAAATTCCCGAGCTCAAGTGATTCTCCCACTACGGCCTCCCAGAGTGCTGGGATTACAGGCATGAGCCACTACACCCAGCACCTAGGGTTCTTTAAAGGGCAACTTTTTATAATTCTCTTATATGATTATTTTGTTGTTCCACAATCCAAATCCAAACTACAAAATTATTCATTTGGAAAGGGATCATATGCTGACCAATTTTAATAAGACACTAGCAAAAAACTGGCTAAATGCCAGAAGAGATAACATACTTTTCACATCCCAAGCAATTTTATATGTAAAATTGTTCTTATTTTCCCAAAATTGAATCCCATTTTGTACCTGAGGAGGAGAACTTTGAATCACCAGGTCAACCTCAGGAATGTCCAAACCACGGGCAGCCACATTGGTTGCCACCAAAACTTTAAAACTACCTTCTCTGAAGCCTTTCAGCGTAATTTCTCTTTGTGATTGTGCAATGTCTCCATGTAAACACTGGGCATTCTGTTCAGAAAAAAAGGAAAACATTAAGTATATAGCTCATACTTGCAACTGACAGCACTCTAATATAATTCAGTCTGTGCTTTTTTGCATTGTTGTTGTTTGGGGGTTTTTTGGAAACAGGGTCACCCTGGCCACAGTGCAGTGACATTATCATTGCTCACTGCTACCTCAAACTCCAAGCAAGCCTCCTACCTCAGCCTCCTGAGTAGCTGGGACTAGAAGAATACACTACCACACCCAGTTGATTTTTCTGTTTTTTATAGAGGCTAGTCTTGCCCTTGCTCAAGTTGGTCTTGAACTCCTGATCTCAAGCTATCCTTTTGGTTTGGCCTCCCAGTATTAGGATTACAGTCATAAGCCAAGGTACCCAGCCTGCACTACGTTTTAACCTTATTTTCTGATAACAATGTTTGATTATCATTTTTATAAAATCAAACATTACAGAAAATATTTAACACAAAATATAAAAGCTTCCCTAACACCAGCCCCTTAGAAATAATTCACTGTTAATAATCTAGTGGATATTCTGTCATTTTAAAAAAAAAATAGACAAGGGCAGAGCCTGTGGCTCAGTGGGTACCATGTTCTCTGAAAATAAGACACTGTCTTATATTTATTTTTTCTCAAGAAGACACACTAGGGCTTATTTTCAGGAGATGTCTTTTTTTATTAAGTATAATATAACAATTTACATTTATTCAAATGCAGTTAAGTCATCTTCTTCTGGAACCTGACAGAGAGAGCTGACCTTGTTGGTGGGGCTGGCGCTAGTGATGCATGAACTCCTTTCCTCTAGCCGTTGGCACATGTGCAATAGGATGCCTGCAACCACGGTTACTGCGTGGTTACCACACACACACCCGTGCAAGTGCAAACTGCTCGGCTCGGAGAAAGGAGCTGTGGCAGATAAAAGGTATTCCGTCTTCCTTACTGCTCCGCACTGAAATGCATGGTGTGGCTATGCAGATACACTGCATAGTCATGCCCATCACTAGGTCTTATTATCAGGGTAGGGGTTATATTTAACAAATGCATAGAAATCCTGCTAGGGCTTATTTTTTGGGTAGATCTTATTTTGGGGGAAACACGGTAGGGTGCCAGCCATATATGGAGGGTGGTGGTTCAAACCTGGTCCCGGCCAAATTGAACAAATAAAATAGCTGGGCATTGTGGCAGGTGCCTGTAGTCTCAACCACTTGGGAGGCTGAGGCAAGAGAATTGCCTAAGCCCAGGAGTTGGAGGTTGCTGTGAGCTGTCTGACACCATGGTAACTCTACCAAGGACGATAGAGCGAGACTCTGTTTCTTAAAAATAATAAAAAAAAAATACACATATACCCATACATTCTCACACTACTCATATATAATACCATATACTGCATTTTATGTATTTATTTATAAAAATGGGGTCATACCATATAGGTACAGTTTTATAACCTACTTTACAAATTTAGTACATTTTAGCTACTTCTCCGCATCTATAGATAATTGTCTTTTTTTGCAGTTTTTGGCTGGGGTTGGGTTTGAACCTACCACCTCTGGCATATGGGGCTGGCGCCCTACTCCTTTGAGCCACAGGCGCTGCCCCAATTGTCTTTTTTTTTTTTTTTTAAAAAGACAAGGTCTCACTTGATCATTGAGGCTACAGGCAGAGTACATGGACACTGTCACAGCTCAATGCAACTTCAGAGCTCAAGTGAACATATTTACATTGTAAAAGAAATACTCTGGCAACCAAAAGGAAATCTAAACCAGAATCAAATAAGAGATGAATGATATGAAGAATATAGAAAGGATATAGCAGAGATGAAGAAACTGAAGCAGTCAATGAGGGAACTTAAAGATGTAATAGGCTCGGC
>NW_003852403.1:16509185-16511974 GCF_000181295.1 Otolemur garnettii
AACAGATTAGATCACGCAGAAGAAAGAATCTCAGAGTTAGAAGATAAAGCTCTTGAGATAACTCAGATAACTAAAGAGGCAGAAAAGAAGAGAGAGAAAGCAGAACAGAACTATGGGACTTTATGAAGCATTCAAACATGGTGAGTTATAGGTATCCCAGAAGGGGAAGAAGAATGCCCTAGAGGAATGGAAGCCATTCTAGAGATTATTATAAATGAAAATTTCCCAATTATCACCAAAGATTCTGACATACTCCTTTCAAAGGGTATTGGTCCCCTGGTCACCTCAATTCAAATAGAGCTTTTCCAAAAAAGTCAAGACAAAGGGAAAGATTTTGAAAGCTGCCAAGAGTAAGCACCAACTGACCTACAGGGACAAATCTATCAGGGTGACCACGGACTTCTCTAATAAAACTTTTCAAGCCAGAAAACAATGGTCATTTACCTTTAATCTATTGAAACAGAACAATTTCTAGCCCAGAATTCTATATCCTGCTAAGCTAAACTTTAAAATCAATGGAGAAATCAAATCTTTTACTGATATGCAAACATTGAGGAAATTTGCCACAAGACTAGCTTTACAGGAAATATTTCAACCTGTTCTACACACTGATCATCACAAGGGAACTTCAGAAAAGTAAACACTCAGAAATTAAAGGACAGAACCTAGCTTCCACAATGATGCAAAACACAAAACTAAGCAATGGACTTTCACAAAATAAGATGAACAGAATGCTCCCACACTTATCAATTATCTCAATAAATGTCAATGGCTTGAATTCCCCACTGAAGAGGCATAGATGGGCTAAGTGGATTAAAAAACACAAGCCATCTATTTGCTGTCTGCAGGAAACACACCTCACATCAAAAGACAAATTAAAACTCAAGAGTTAAGGGTTGGAAGTCTATTTTTCAGGCAAATGGAATTCAGAAGAAAAGAGGGGTTGCAGTCTTATTTTCAGATACATGTGGATTTAAAGCAATTAAAGTCAAAAAAGACAATGAGGTCACTTCATATTGGTCAAGGGAAAAATACAACAAGAAGACATTTCAATTCTAAATATTTATGCATTCAATTTAAATGCTCCCAGGTTCTTGAAACAGACTTTGCTTAGTCTGAGCAATATGATATCCTATAACACCATGATAAGAGGAGACTTTAACACCCTTCTCTCAGAGCTGGACAGATCCTCTAAAGAGAAATGAAACAAAGATATAAGAGATTTAAATGAGACCCTAGAATAACTGTGCTTGATAGATGTATATAGAACACACCATCCCAAAGTTAAAGAATATACATTCTTCTCATTGTCCCATGGAACATTCTCCAAAATTGATCATATCCTAGGACACAAAACAAACCTCAAAAGAATCAAAAGAACTGAAATTTTACCTTGCATCTTCTTAGACCACAAGGCACTAATAGTGGAACTCAACTCCAACAAAAACGTTCACCCTCACACAAAGACATGGAAGTTAAACCTTATTCTGAATGACAGTTGGGTTCAGGAAGAAATAAAAAAGGAAATCCTTAACTTCCTTGAGTATAGCAATGAAGACACAAGCTACCAAAACCTGTGGGATACAGCAAAAGCAGTTCTGAGAGGAAAATATATTGCTTTAGAAGCCTACATCGAAAAACAGAAAAAGAGTGCATCAACAAACTCATAAACCATCTTATGGAATTGGAAAAAGAACACTCTAAGTCTAAACCCAGCAGAAGAAAAGAAATATCCAAAATTAAATCACAGATTAATGAAACTGAAAACAAAAGAATCATTCAGAAACTTAATGAAACAAGGAGTTGGTTTTTTGTAAAAATAAAATCCCTAGTTAACCTCAATCAGAAATGATAAAGGGGAAATAACAACTGATGCCACATAGATACAAGAGAGTATCTCTAAATACTACCAGAAACTTTATGCCCAGAAATTTGACAATGTGAATGAAATGGATCAATACTTGGAATCACATCCTCTCCCTAGACTTAGCTAGGAAGAAATAGATCTCCTGATCAGACCAATTTCAAGCCAATTCAGACCAATTTCAGCTCAAAGAAACAATAAAAAAATCTCCCAACAAAAAAATGTCCTAGTCCGGATGGCTTCACACCAGAATTCTACCAAACCTTCAAAGAAGAGCTTATGCCCACACTGAAGAAATTATTCCAAAAAACTGAGGAGAAAGGAATCTTCTCCAACACATTCTATGAAGCAAACATCACCCTGATACCCAAACCAGGAAAAGACTCAACTGAAAAGAACTTTAGACCAATTTCACTAATGAATATAGATACAAAAATTCTCAACAAAATCCTAGCCAATAGATTACAGCTTATTATCGAAAAAGTCATACATCATGATCAAGTAGATTTCATCCCAGAAATGCAAGGCTGATTTAATATATGTAAACCCATAAACATTATTCACCATAGCAACAGAAGCAAAAACAAAGCCTATGTGATTCTCTCAATAGATGGAGAAAAAGCATTTGATATAATTGAGCATCCTTTTCTAATTAGAACACTGAAAGTTTAGGCATAGTTGGCACATTTCTTAAACTGATTGAGGCTATCTATGACAAACCCACAGCTAATATTTTACTGAATGGAGTTAAACCAAAAGCTTTTCCACCTAGGACTGGAACCAGACAAGGTTTTCCTCTGTTGCCATTACTATTCAACATAGTACTGGAAGTTCTAGCCAACACAATTAGGCAAGACAAGAAAATAAAGGGCAGGTTCGGTGCCTGTGGCTTAAGCGGCTAAGGCGCCAGCCACATACACCTAAG
>NW_003852403.1:16512740-16519384 GCF_000181295.1 Otolemur garnettii
AAAAAAAAAAAAAAAAAAAAGGAAAATTATGAAACCCTAAGAAAGGAAACAGCAGAGGACTTTAACAAATGAAAGAACGTACCATGCTCATGGCTGGGAAGAATCAACATTGTTAAAATGTAGACCTACACTCCCCAGAGCAATCTACCAATTCAATGCCATCTCTATTAAAATACCAACATCCTATTTTCAAGACTTGGATAAAATGATTCTGTATTTTGCATAAAACCAGTAAAAACTCTGTATAGCTAAGGCAGTTCTTAGTAATAAAAACAAAGCCGGGGACATCACCATACCAGATTTTAGGCTGTACTACAAGGCCATAGTGGTCAAGACAGCATGGTATTGGCACAAAAATAGAGACAGAGACGCTTGGAATCCAATAGAAAACCATAAAATGAAACCAACAACTTACCACCACCTAATCTTTGATAAACCAAACCAGAACGTACACTGGGGGAAAGACTCCCTATTCAATAAATGGTGCTGGGAGAACTGGATATCCACATGTAAAAGACTGAAACTGGACTCACACCTCTCTCCACTCACAAAAATTGATTCAGATGGATAAAGGGAGTTGTGTGTACCTCAGCTGGGAAGGACATGTTGAGGTTGGCAATCCATCAAAGACAGTAACTACCATGGCTTCCGGTGCTTTGGCCAAACCTCAGATGTGTGGCCTCTTGGCCAGGCGCCTGTGGATTCATATTGTTGGAGCATTTGTTTTATCCCTGGGGGTTGCAGTTTTCTATAAGTTTGCTGTGGCTGAACCAAGAAAGAAGGCATATGCAGATTTCTACAGAAATTATGATTCTATGAAAGATTTTGACGAGATGAGGAAGGCTGGTGTCTTTCAGAGCATAAAATAATTTTGAAATATAAATAATTTTTTTGGGCTGATTTACATAGACGTTTGTCACTGACCTGTGTTCCTGAGCTATGAATATGAATGATAAATAAACTACTAATAAATTTTTAAAAAATGGATAAAGGACTTAAATTTAAGGCATGAAACAATAAAAATTCTCAAAGAAAGCATAGGAATAACACTGGAAGATACCGGCATGGGGAAAGACTTTATGAAGAAGACTGCCACGGCAATTGCATTTACAACAAAAATAAACAAATGGGATTAAATTAAACTGAAAAGCTTCTGTACAGCTAAGGAAAGACAACCTACCCAATGGGAAAGGATATTTGCACTTTTTTCTTTTTTTTTTTTCCTAAGACAGAGTCTCACTTTGTCACCTTCTGTAGAGTGCCATAGTGTCACAGCTCACAGCAACCTCCAGTTCTTGGGCTTAGGCGATTCTCCTGCCTCAGCCTCAAGAGTAGCTGGGACCACAGGCGCTCAACACAAAGCCCAGCTATTTGTTTGTTGTAGTTTGGATGGGGCCAAATTCAAACCCGCCACCCTCGATATATGGGGCTGGCACCCTAGTCACTGAGCCACAGGCACCACCCTATTTGCATATCTTGAATCAGACAAAAACTTAGTAACTAGGATCTATAGAGAACTTAAGTTAATCCACAAGAAAAAAAGCTAACAGTTCTATACATCAATGGGGAAAAGAGATGAACAGAACCTTCTCTAAAGAAGAGAGACAAATGGCTAGCAAACATATGAAAAAATGCTCATCATCCCTAACTATTAGAGAAATGCAAATTAAAACCACCCTGAGATATCATCTAACCCCAGTGAGAATAGCCCGTATCATAAAATCTCAAAACTGCAGATGCTGGCACGGATGTAGAGTAAAAGGAACACTTTTACACTGCTGGTCGGACGGCAAACTAATATAACCTTTTTGGAAGGAAGTATGGAGAAACCTCAACAAATTCAACCTAGACCTCCCGTTTGATCCCGCAATCCCATTACTGGGCATCTATCCAGAAGGAAAAAAATACTTTTCTTTTTTGTTTGTTTGTTTTGTTTTGTTTTTTTTTTTGAGACAGAGTCTCAAGCTGTCGCCAGCTCCAGGCTCTGGAGCTTGACGAGCTACAGGCGCTGAACCCAAGCAAATTTATCTTTAGCAGAAACCAGATAGTCTTCATTAATTAATTTCCAGTCTTCATTAAAAAAATCTGTTTTCTTCCTTTAGCATTCTTTTGGTCTTCTTTGACATGATGGACTGTTAAGCAGACAGAATAAAAATATATAATATTGAGCTGTACACCTGTTCACAAATTCCACTTCAAACAGAAACACAGTGCACCGTTGTCTAAAGTTGATAACAGACTAGTGTACATGACCCCCATAAACCCTTACAAACCAGCCTGGCCCAGTAGTGAGACCAGTCAGGTCGGGGAAGTTAGAACTACATCATGAACGTGACAGTGTCAGTTTAGCCCTTATGGCTTGTAATGTTCTAGTTGTGCCAGTAAATCTAGGAGGATTATTTCATTGAATCTTATTTTATTCTTGGGTATTCTAAATGTATTTGCTTAAAAAATAAAAATGTAAAATACAAAAAAAAAAGTAATGATACAAATACAAGGATTTGTTGCCTGAAATTTATATTCAGTCAAAAGGCTACAGTTAAGGACCTAGAAGGCACAAGTTCCCCACCCCTGCCCTATCCTTTATCTTGCTCTTTTCATTTTTTTGAAACAGAGTCTCAAGCTATCACCCTAGGTAGAGTGCTGTAGTGTCAGCTCACAGCAACCTCAAACTCTTGGGCTTAAGCGATTCTCTTGCCTCAGCCTCCCAAGTAGCTGGGACTACAGGTGTCCACCACAAAGCCCGGCTATTTTTTCGTTGTAATTGTCATTGTTGTTTGGCAGGCCCAGACTGGATTTGAACCTACCAGCTCTGGTATATGTGGCTGGGGCCTTAGCTGCTTGAGCTATAGACGCCGAGCCCATCTTACTCTTTTCTAATGCAGTTAGAATACTTCTAGCCAGAGTATTTCTTTCTTTTTTTTCTTTTCACTATTTTCTTTTCTTTTTCCTTTCCCTCACCCCTTCCCTCCTCCTCTCTCTCCCCTTCCCCCACCCCCCATTTGTCCTTATATCAAAGTTAAATACATAAGATTCATGCTTCTCCATTTCTGTGATGTCTCACTAAGAATAATGTGTTCTGGCTCGGCGCCTATAGCTCAACCGGCTAAGGCGCCAGCCACGTACACCTAAGGTGGCGGGTTCGAATCCCCAGCCTGGACCCGCCAAACAACGACGGCTGCAACCAAAAAATAGCTGGGCGTTATGGCGGGCGCCTGTGGTCCCAGCTACTTGGGAGGCGGAGGCAAGAGACTCGCTTGAGCCCAGGAGTTGGAGGTTGCTGTGAGCTGTAATGCCACGGCACTTTACCCAGGGGGACAGCTTGAGGCTCTGTCTCAAAAAAAAAAAAAAAAGAATAATGTGTTCCACCTCCATCCAGATTAATAGAAATGTTGCAAAATTTTCATTTTTTAAAATGGCTGAATAGTATTCCGTGGTGTACATGTACAACAGCTTCCTAAGCCTTTCCTGGGTTGAAGGGCATTTAGGCTGTTTCCACATTTTAGTGATTGTAAATTGAGCTGTGATAAACAGTCTAGTACAAGTGTCTTTATAATAAAAGTTTTTTTGGCTCGGCACCTGTGGCTCAAGTGGCCAAGGCGCCAGACATATATACCCGAGCTGGCAGGTTCAATTCCAGTCCGGGCCCACCAAACAACAATGATGGCTGCAACCAAAAAATAGCTGGGCGTTGTGGTGGGCACCTGTAGTCCCAGCTACTTAGAAGGCAGAGGCAGGAGACTCGATTGAGCCCAGGAGTTGGAGGTTGCTGTGAGCTGAGATGTCATAGCACTCTACCCAGGGTAACAGCTTGAGGCTCTGTCTCAAAAAAAAAAAAAAAAAAAAAGACCTGGAAATAATGCCACTGAGGCAACTTCCAAAGTAACTAAAATAACTTATATACTGGGAGGGGGGCATTCATTGATATGGAAATTGAGAAAGAATGGATTGTTAAAGTTGTAGGATGCTTAGACCCCAGTAACATTTCAAAATACAAATAACTTCCTCTTTCAAGTAGAGCCTAACTGACTGGTAGTATTAATTAGGCTTCAAATTAACAAAACAATTTCATGTGATCCGTCAAAAAGAAAATATGTATTATTCAAATGCTTAGGATGAAATCAACCATTACTACTACTGACTCAGTGCAGGTTTTATACTTCATTTGGATCTTCACAAGGTAAGATTCCTTTTACTACAAAGAGTTACTAACTTGCTTTGAGGTACTCTTGCAAACAAAACATGAGGAATTGGTATCTTCAACAACTTTTGAGAGAAAGTAATGAAGTTGGACTGAGTGTGGTAAATTTAATGAGCGTAGGTACAGACAATGCACCTTCTGTGACAGGAAAACATGACACGTTTATTACACACATTAAAAAAAAGTATATGTATTAACAGATCCAGATGCTCTCACTTCTTTTCACTGTATCTTGCCTAAGCAACATCTCTGTACTAAAGCTACTACTTTAAGTGACACTTTGCAGAATGTTTTATTTATTTATTCATTTTTTGCAGGTTTTTTTTGGCTAGGGCTGGGTTTGAACCGGCCACCTCCAGCATATAGGGCCAGCGCACTACTCCTTTGAGCCATAGGCGCAGCCCTACTTATCTCACTATGTTGTCCTCAGTAGAGTGCTGTGGTGACACAGCTCACAGCAACCTCAAACTCTTGGGCTTAAGTGATTCTCTTGCCTCAGCCTCCCAAGTAGCTGGGACTATGGGTGTCCACCACAACGCCCAGCTATTTTTTTTTTTTTTTGGCTGTAGTTGTCATTGTTATTTGGCAGGCCTAGGCTGGATTCAAACCTGCCAGCTCTGGTGTTGTTTGGCTGGTGCCCTAGCTGCTGAACTACAGGCACCGAGCCTGGCGGGCATAATGTAAGGGTATATGGCACACCTCTTGGGTGTGGGACACAACTATAAGAGGGACTCTACCTAACAAATGTAAACATTGTAACCTAGTTGTTTATACCCTCACATTAACCTGATATTAAGAAAAAAAAAAAAAAAAAAAAAGAGGCTCAGCACCTGTTGCTCAGCAGCTAGGGTGCTGGCCACATACACCAGGGCTGGCAGGTTTGAACTGCTAAACAATAATGACAACTGCAACAAAAAAACTAGCTGGGTGTTGTGGCGGGCACCTGTAGTCCCAGCTACTTCAGAGGCTGAGGCAAGAGAATCACTTAAGCCCAAGAGTTTGAGGTTGCTGTGACGCCACGGCACTCTACTGAGGGCAACACATAAAATTCTGTCTCAAAAAAAAAAAAAAAGAAAGAAAGAAAAAAAAGTACTTATAAGACAACTGAAGATTTGAATACTAATTGATATTCAAAATATTATTAATTTTTAGATGTGATAACAGCATTATGAGTTTTTAAAAGATCTTTTTATTTTATAGATAGCATACAAATACAGTGAAAACCTCTGTAAGCTGACCAAAGGACTGTTAACAAAATGTTAAGCGTACAGAGGTAGTCAACATAAAGAAATAGGCCCTGTACTGATACATACAGGTAGTGCACGTCTGGTCTATGAAAATTAGGTCAACTTAAGGAGGTGGTCAATGATGGAGGTTCTACTATATTTATGGATATAATATGGTATCTAGGGTTTCCAAAAAAATAATTCTGAAGGAGGAAGTCAGTGGGCATTAAGATAAAATAAGGTAAACACTGAAGGTGAAGAAAGAATACACAGGAATTCATTATACTATTCAACTTTTGCATATGTTTAAAATTTTCTATGTTTTTCAAAAAGGAAAAAAGACACATGGATTTATTATTGATTTATTCATTCAATAATTATAATCGATTTTATAACATAACTCAAAATATTACCCTTTTTTATCCACAAAAATTCAATTTTTATTTTGTTGATTTTGACTTTGTTTTTGAGCAGAGTTGCACATTGTGACTCGAGCTAGAATGTAGTACCTCAATCATAGTTCACTATAGCCTCTAACTTCTAGGGCCCAATTGAACCTCCTGGCTTAGCCTCCCAAATAGCTCTGATAGAATCCTATCCTGAGTTAATGGTCATAGGAGGCTGGCTACAACTTCTTTGTGAATTAACCTCAATTTTGAGGTGCTTGCTTCAGTAGCACCATATACTAAAATTGGAATGATACAGAGAAGGTTAGCATGGCCCCTGCGCAAGGATGACATGCAAATTTGTGAAGCATTCCACATTTTTTTGTGGTGTATGTACACCATGGAATATTATGCAGCCTTAAAGAAAGATGGAGACTTTATCTCTTACATGTTTACATGGATGGAACTGGAACATATTCTTCTTAGCAAAGTATCTCAAGAGTGGAAGAAAAAGTATCCAATGTACTCAGCCCTACTATGAAACCAATTTATAGCTTTCTTATGAAAGTGATAACCCAAATATAGCCCAAGAAGGGGAAAGGGCAGGGGGAGGGAGTGTAATTGGTGGCACCACACCTACAGTGCATCTTACAAGGGGACATGTGAAATTTACTAGGTAAAGAATATATTTATCTTAACACAATACTAAGAAAATGCCGAGAAGGCTATGTTAACAAGTTTGATGAAAATATTTCAAATTGTATATAAAACCAGCACATTGTATCCCATTATTGCATTAATGTACACAGCTATGATTTAATAAAAATTAAT
>NW_003852403.1:16519494-16521892 GCF_000181295.1 Otolemur garnettii
TTTCAAATTGTATATAAAACCAGCACATTGTATCCCATTATTGCATTAATGTACACAGCTATGATTTAATAAAAATTAATTAATTTAAAAAAACCACCAATATTGAGAATGACTATCAAGGATAATATAGTTTTTGATCTATAATTTGTCCCTACAATCTCAATAAGAAAAATGATGAAAAAAGACTTACTTGTTTTATGTGTGGATTCATGGCCATTTCAGTTACATTTTTCTTGGTCTCACAGAAAATAATAGCCCTCCCTTCAGATCCACTGTAGACTTGAAGGACATCTCCAATAACTGCTGGCCTCTGAGACCAATGACACTGGATAGCCAAATGCTTTAAAAAAAGAAAATGTCAAATATCTGTTTCATTAAAATTATTTTAAAAGACTTCTCTTACACGTTATGTTTCTTTTCTTTTCTTTTTTTTTTTAAAGACAGAATCTCGCTTTGCCACCCTAGGTAGAAAGCCGTGGTCATAGCATACAGCAACCTCAAACTCCTGGGCTTAAGCAATTCTCTTAGCCTCCTGAGTAGCTGAGACTACAGGCACCTGCCACAACACCCAGCTATTTTTAGAGACAAGGTCTCACCCTGGGTCAGGCTGGTCTTGAACCTGTGAGCTCAGGCAATCCACTCGACTCGGCCTCCCAAGTGCTAGGATTACAGACGTGAGCCACTGCCCAGCTACATTTTTTTTCTATCAGGATAATAATTAGCCTTCTGGGAGACTTGTATAAGGAATCTCCTCAACCCCATGTAAAAACAATATACAAATGGCCATCAATAGGTGAAAGTATAAACAAATCACAGTTCACTCAAACAAAAGAATACTATTTAGCAATTTTAAAAAACCTACTACCACACCTGTAATCCTAGCACTGTAGGAGAGCAAGGGAGGTGGACAGCTTGAGCTCAGTTCGAGACCAGCGTGAGTAAGAGCAAGACCCAGTCTCTAAGCTCAGCACCTATAGCTCAGTAGGTAAGGCGCTGGCCACATACACCGAGGCTGGCAGATTTGAATCCAGCCCGGGGCCAGCTAAAACAACAACAACTGCAACAACAAAAAAATAGCTGGGCAGGGCGGGTGGGCACATATACCGAGGGTGGCAGGTTTAAATCTGGCCCTGGCCAAACTTCAACAAAAAATAGCTGGGCGTTATGGTGGGTGCCTGTAGTCCCACCTACTCAGGAGGCTGAGGCAAGAGAATAGCCTAAGCCCAGGAGTTGGAGGTTGCTATGAGCTGTGACACCATTGTACTCTACGGAGGGTGACAAACTGAAGTTCTGTCTCAAAAAAAAAAAAAGAAAAGAAAAGAAAAGAAATAGCTGAGCATTGTGGTGGGCACCTGTAGTCCCAACTACTTGGGAGGCTGAGGCAGGAGAATTGCTTATGCCCAAGAGTCTGAGGTTGCTGTGAGCTATGATGCCACAGCACTCTACCAAGGACAACATAGTAAAACTGTCTCAAAAAAAAAAATGACCCAGTCTCTACTAAAAATAGAAAAACTAGCCAGGTATTATGGCAGATACCTGTTGTTCCAGCTACTCAAGAGGCTAAGCAAGGATTGCTTGAGCCCAAGAATTTAAGATTGCTGTGAACTATGATACCATGGCTCAAACTATGCCCAGTGAATAAACTTGTAGAGAAAAAGAGTATATATAGTATGATTCCATTTATATGGAAGTTCTAGAATAGGGAAAACCAATTTTTCTCTATAGTGAGAGAAAAATCAGAACAATGACTGAAATCTGGATGGGGGAACTGAAAGAGAAGGGACATGGGATGACGGTAATATTCACTGTCTTAATTAGGGTTTGAGTTAAAAACACATTTTTTAAAACTAAGCAAATGCACACTTAAAATCTTGCATTTCATTGCATGTAATTTTTTTTTCTGTTTTTAAACAAAGTCTCATTCTGTCACCCAGGCTGGAGTACAGTGGCACCATCATAGCTCACTGCAGCCTGGAACTCCTAGGTTCAAGCAATCCTTCTGCCTCAGCCTCCTAAGTAACTAGAACCACAGGCATACACTACCAAATCCAGATGATTTTTTTTTGTTTTTTGTAGAGACAGGGTCTTACTATGTTGCTCAGCCTGATCTTAAACTCTTGGACTCAAGCAATCCTCTTGCTTAGGCCTCCCTCTCAAAGTGCTGGTATTTACAGCATGAGCCATCACAATTTGGCTCACTATACATAAAGCTTATCTTGGCTCAGTACCTATGGCTCAAGCGGCTAAGGAAGGCACCAGCCACATACACCTGAGCTGGTTAGTTCAAATCCAGCCCGGGCCTGCCAAACAATGGCAGCTGCAACCCAAAAATAGCCAGGCGTTGTGGCAGGTGTCTGTAGTCCCAGCTACTTGGGAGGCGGAGGCAGGAGAATCGCTT
>NW_003852403.1:16522314-16523619 GCF_000181295.1 Otolemur garnettii
AAAAAAAAAAAAAAAACATTATACTAAGTGAAAAAAACTAGAAGCAAAAAGTCATACGTCATATGATTATATTTACAGTCAAATATTGCTCAACGATAGGAAAACATTCTGAGCATGGTTAGTTGACTTTATCAGTGTGTGATCTCAGAGTGTACTTCACAAACCTAGATGGTATAGCCTACTACATATCTAGGCTGTATGGTAATGGCCTATTGCTCTTAGTCTACAACATATACAGTGTGTTACTGTACTGAATACATTGAATACTGTAGGCAACTGTAACACAGTGGTAAGTATTTCGGTATCTGAACTTATCTAAACAAGGCTGGAGCCCCAATGGGCATGGTGGCTCACCCCTGTAATCTTAGCATTCCAGAGGCCGATGCAGGTAGACTGCTTGAGCTCAGGAGTTCAGACCAGCCTGAGCAAGAGTGAGACCCTAGATCTAAAAACAGAATGGGCAGGTGCCTTAGTCCCAGGAGGCTGAGGCAAGAAAATCAGGCTGAGAAAAAGAAAAAAAATAAAATGGATATGGAGATGAATACATATGCAATAAAGGAAATATAGTAAAACATAATGAGGATGGCAGTGAAGAGGATATTTTTTCAGCCTGTGTGTTTGAAAACTTTTACTATAAAATGTTGGGAAAAACTTATATTGTATATTTTTAATCTGTGCTTTTTATCATATACCTCAACAAAAGTTTTTAAATAAATCTAACATCTCTTAATCACAGAATATCTGAAAAGCAGAGAAAAGCACAATGAAGACAACTAAGAAGCGCTTATCCTATCTACAACAAAGTCTTGTTTCTTCCCCACCTTAAAAAAATCCTAAAACAGATCATGCCCCACAATCTAATCATCAATTCAAAGGAAAATGAAGACAAAGCGACATGTAAAATACCACCACAGGGATGCAGAAAAGCAAAACTGAGATTGTGGAAAACTTAAGAAACCAAATGATGAGTTTTTTCAAAAAAATTGCAAAGTAAAAAGGAAGAATTTGTAGATTAAAAAATATTGAAAACACATATATCAACAACGTGAGGATCTTATTTGGATCCAAATTTAAACAAAGTATATATAAAAGAAAAAACTAAGGCAGAGTGCACACTAGGTATTTAATAACATTAATAGGCAATTAATATTAGGTAATTATAGGGTGGCGCTGTGGCTCAGTGAGTCGGGCGCCGGCCCCATATACCCAGGGTGGCGGGTTCAAACCCAGCCCCGGCCAAATTGCAACAAAAAAATAGCCAGTCATTGTGGCGGGCGCCTGTGGTCCCAGCTACTCAGGAGGCTG
>NW_003852403.1:16523986-16529325 GCF_000181295.1 Otolemur garnettii
GGCTGGATTCGAACCCGCCACCTTAGGTGTATGTGGCTGGCGCCTTAGCCACTTCAGCCACAGGCACCGAGCCTGTTTTTTTCTTTTTAAAGAGGCTTTATTCATCATTTAAAAAATATAAACCATCAAATGATAATGAAATGATGACTGGGGTTGCTTGAAAAGCAGGGGTAAAGAATGTATTAGAGTATAAAAGAGATCACTGTTAAAGCCTGGTGATGGGTACATCATGTTACTTATAATATTCAATTTTTGTACAGATTTGAAAATGTCCTCAATAACGTTTTTACCATTCATGTATTTTACGTTCTTATTGTAAAACTTTTAACCAGTGGCTCTCAACCTTCCTAATGTCACAGCCCTTTAATACAGTTCCTGTGGGTTGTGACCCACAGGTTGAGAACCACTTCTTTTTAACCATTATAAAATATACAAAGCTTCCTTCCTTTGACCATCCTGCACAGTAACAGTCCCCCTTTCCAGAAGTAATCATTATTTGATATTTATTCTTCCAACATGTTTGCATATTTACATAAAGAATACATTTATCATCAGTTGTGTGATTTTGTACATATTATTCTATAATTTGGCATTCACCACTCACTCCTTTTTTTTTGTTTGTTTTTGGCCGGGGCCAGGTGGAACCCACCACCTCTGGTATATGGAGCCAGTGCCCTACTCCTTTGAGTCACAGGTGCCACCCAATTTTTTTTTTTTTTTTGAGACAGAGTCTTATTTTGTCTCCCTCAGTAGCATACTGTGGTGTTATAGCTCACAGAAACCTCAAACTCTTGGGCTTAAGCAATTCTCTTGCCTCAGCCTCCCAAACGCTGGGACTCCAGGGGCCCGACACAATGCCAAGCTATTTTCAGAGACAGGTCTTGCTGTTGCTCAGGCTGGTCTCAAACCTATGAGCTGAAGCAATCCACCCACCTCGGCCTCCCAGTGTGTTAGGATTACAGAAGCTTTGGTCACCTTGCCTAGCCCTTCAATGCTCACTCTTAATTCATTCTTTATAACTACTGCATTGTTCACTTAGCCTAATTCTTCCTACATTATAAATATAAACATCTATTAAATGGAAAACTGACAATATGGCACATACCAATCATAAATATTGTAAATATTATCTTTAATTTTTAAAAGTATATTATTAGTTTAATTTTCATAAAGTCAAAATTTTTAATTTTTTTCCTTATGAACTCTTCTTCTGACTTCCATGTTTACAAAAGCATTCTCTGTCCTGAGAGCAAATAACTATTCACCTATATCTGCTTTAAGTTACTCTATGACTTTAATTTTTTAGTCTTTCAGACAATTTTTTTTGGGGGAGGGGCTGGGCATGGTGTCTCATGCCTATAATCCTAGCACCTGGGAAGCCAAGGTAGGTATATTGCCTGAGCTCACAGGTTTGAGACCAGCCTGAGCCAGAGCAAGACCCTGTCTCTAAGAAACGGCCAGGTTGGCTCGGCGCCTGTGGCTCAAGTGGTTAAGGCGCCAGCCACATACACCTAAGGTGGTGGGTTCGAATCCAGCCCGGGCCTGCCAAACAACAATGACGGCTGCAACCAAAAATTAGCCGGGCATTGTGGCGGGTGCCTGTGGTCCCAGCTATTTGGGAGGCGGAGGCAGGAGACTCGCTTGAGCCCAGGAACTGGAGGTTGCTGTGAGCTGTGATGCCACAGCACTCTACCCAGGGGGGATAGCTTGAGGCTCTGTCTCAAAAAAGAAAAAAAAAAGAAACAGCCAGGTGTTGTGGTGGGTGCCTATAGTCCCAGCTAGTTGGGAGGCTAGGGCAAGAGGATCGCTTGAACTCAAGAATTTGAAGTTGCTGTGAGCTAAGATGCCACAGCACTCAGGGTGACCAAGTAAGACTCTAGTCTCAAAAACAAACAAAAAAAAGCTTGGTGCTTGTAGCACAGTGGTTATGACACCGGCCACATGCACCAAGGGTGGCCTGGACCTGCTAAACAACAACAAGAGCTGCAACAACAAAAAAATAGCTGGGTGTTGTGGTGGGCGCTTGTACTGCCAGCTACTTGGGAGGATGAGGCAAGAGAATCGCTTAAGCCCAAGAGTTTGAGTTTGCTGTGAGCAGTGATACCACAGCACTCAGGGCAACAGTCTGAGACTCTGTCTCGCCCCAGCCCCCCATAAATAAAAAGTAAAACCATACACATTAATATTAAAAATAAAAAGAAATTCAAATTATCCCAGCATTATTCTCTTCTACTCAATATGAATCACCTTCTTTACCACATTCTAAACACTTTCAGTGTTTTTGAGACAGTCTTACTTTGGAGCTGCTTTATATAAGTAAATAAATGAATGCTTTAAGTCTATCTCTATGGCTGTTTACATGTCTTCTGTTAGGATGTGCCTATGCCTGTTCACATATCTTTTTTTCCCTATTTATTCTGCTCCTCAGTCTCCAACTATAGAAATATACATATATCTTATTATGAGCAGAAAAGAGAGATTAGGCCTGAACAGGTACCCAACACTTAAGTTTAGCTTCAACAAATTTCAAAAGTAAATAGCAACTAAGAGCTAAAATCTATCATGCTTGAAAACTACTTACTTCCACAGTAGTTGCAGCCTTTTGAGTCATTTTTCCAACAAGGTCAACCTGTTCATATCTGGATTTCATGTATTTTTTTGCAACTTTGTATACCCACTGTGGGCAAGTTGCAGAAAAAAGTAAAGTCTGAGGATTGTCTTCAGAATCTTAAATAAACAAAAAGAATTCAAGTGTTTTCTTAATATCCCATGATGTAGCCAGCTCTTAAAAATCCCCCCAAGCTTTAAAGAAATGAAAAAGTAAAAACTTGGGGTGAATTTTTAACATACAGACTTCACTGCAATTACTAAAACTTCAAACTTTTAAAACTGGGGAACAATATGAAGAGAACTAAACCCAGAAAGAAGGTGAGAATTCAAGAAAGAACAATGAACAAAGAAACCAATAAAACAAGTTAGTAAATCTAACTACTGACTATAAAAAATATATACAGAAGAAAGCATCAAAAGCTAAGAAAACCGATTAATAGTATGCTAAGTTACTTTGTTTTTCATTGAGAGAACCAAATAACTTTAGTTCTGTTAGAACACCAGGGGACAGACAATACACTAAAAACTATGAAATAAAAGACTCATAAGTTTTTAAGATCAAGAATAATTGTGACTGTGCTTATTTCAAATTAGGATATACCAGTTTTGTAGGATTCATGAATAATATCTTCAACTTGCTCAGCAAAACCTAAATCTAACATCTGATCCACTTCATCAAGCACAACATGGCGTAGTTTAGAAAGATCCAATCGGCCGCTCTGCAAATGGTCTTTGATACGACCAGGGGTCCCAACCAAGATGTCAATACCATTTCGAATATGATTAACTGTGAAAGGAGAGAAATGCCAGATAAACATCAAAATATAATATACACTTCCGTATTATTTCTTTAGATTTAAGTAGCAAAATATAATATATACTTTCACATCATTCCTTTACATTTAAGTAGCATGCATTACTGTCATCCACGTTTACTCACTTTGACTTTGATACGACGTTCCACCATAAAAACATGCCACACTGAGCTTCCTAGTTATATCTTTGAAGTCTTTGGCTACTTGGTTTGCCAGTTCCCTTGTTGGAGCCAAAACAAGTACCTAAACAGAGAGTTAAAAAACAAAATAATACTTTCTATAGACTTATATAAATTCAAATTGAGAAGTTTTTAAAAGTGCACTTAAAATTTGGAATCTCAACATGAATGTTCTAAGTACTTAAAGATGTCACAAATAGCAACAAAAACAATAGCTTATGTTTATTATTCCCTTACTCCCTTCTGGTCTCTTCAAAAGTCACTTTCTCAGTAAGGTTCCCAAGCTTCTTTTCACATCCCCCACCCTTTTCTTATTTCTCCTTAGCACTTACATCACCTAAAATACTGATATTTTACTTATTTCATGATTGTCTATCTCACCCACTAAAATGTAAGCTCCAAGAACTTATGTGGGTTGAGTTACTGTATTCCTCATAATTCAAACACTGCCTGGCAAAGAGAAGAAACTAAAAAATATCTGTTGAATGAATCAGTGAATATTCACCATGTGCCAGGCACTAATGCTTTACAGAAATTATCTAATTTTATTCTCACAAAAACCCTATGTGGCAGCATTATCATCCCAATTTTATAGATGAGGAACCTATGTCTTATAGAAGTTAAAAGTCTTGCCCAAGATCAAACAGCTACAAGTGCTGGAGCAGGACTCTCCATTAACATCTATCTAGCATAAATTAAGCTTGTGAAGGCACTGTCGAGCTCATGTCTTATTTCTTTTCTTTTCTTTTGGTTGAGACAGAGTTCTACCCTATGCCCCTGAGCAGAGTGCAATGGCATCATAGCTCACTGCAACCTCAGACTCGGCCTATGGGCATCCTGCTGTCTCAGCCTCCAGAAGCCACTGAGATTACAGGTGCCTGCTAGGGCACCTGGCTGGGTTTTTCCATGTTTTTAGGAGTCGGGGTCTCACTCTCACTCAGGCAAGTCTTGAACTCCCAAGCTCAAGCAATTCTCCCTCCTCAGTCTCCCACAGTGCTGGGATTACAGGCATGGGCCTGGCCATGTCCTATTTCTATTACTTGCAGTCTTTCCCAATTTTGCCGAAGAAACACAACTCCCCATAAAAGATTCATCCTTGCCTCGGTGCCTATACATCAGTGGGGAGCTGGCCACATACACCGGGGCTGGCAGGTTCAAACCCAGTCTGGGCCTGCCAAACAACAACAACTACAATTACAACAACTACAACAACAACAATAACAACAACAAAAGATTCATCCTCTAGGCCAAAACAGTCAACCTGATTTGAGACAGCTGATCCAAGATCATTATAATTTAATTATAAATTTCTTTTACATCACTTAGAGGAGTCATTCAAAAAAACCAAACTACTCTTGTTTAATTATATTCATATAAATGAATTTGCTATTGTACTGGCTCAGTGCCTGTAGCTTGAGCGGCTACTGTGCCAGCCACATACAGGTGGGTTCGAATCCAGCCCAGGCCTGCCAAACAACGACAACTACAACCAAAAAATAGCCAGGCCTCTCTCCCAGCTACTTGGGAAGCTGATGCAAGAGAATTGCTTAAACCCAGGAGTTGGACTCGGGGACTGTGGCTCAAGTGGCTAAGGCGCCAGCCACATACACCCAAGGTGGCAGGTTCAAATCCAGCCCGGGGCCCGGCAAACAACGACAGCTGCAACCAAAAATTAGCCAGGCGTTGTGGCAGGCGCCTGTGGTCCCAGCTACTTGGGAGGCAGAGGCAGGAGACT
>NW_003852403.1:16529402-16533898 GCF_000181295.1 Otolemur garnettii
AAAAAAAAAAAAAAAAAAAATTTGCTATTGTACTATAATACCACTGAGGAGTCTTTCAAATTTGAACAAACCATAGTACTTTTAGTCACATATCTGTTCCAGTTATAACACCAATTTTTTTCTTTTTCAATTTTCTAAATCTTAAAGTTTGCACAGCTTTTAAAAAGGTCCATTTTTAGGCTAAAATTTTATTAGTTTCCTCTGTTACTTGATTTTACTATTTATATAGATTTAAGACAGACCTCTAGTATCCTCATAATACAAAAACTAGCAAAATCATCTCAATAATGTTTTTAAGAAGCCAACCAGTAAAATAAATGATATTGAGTATTTACTATACAATCAAGGAAATTAACTCTTCTTTAGAAAATTCATTTCTTTAAAAGTAAAGGTCAAGGCTACATGTAGTGGCTCACACCTATTATCTTAGCACTCTGGGAGGCAGAGGCAGGTGGATCACTTGAGCTCAAGAATTACAAACCAGCCTGAGCAAAAGCAAGACCCCATCTCTCTTCCAAAGTAGAAAAATTAGAGGCCACACGCAGTGGCTCACGCCTGTAATCCCAGCACTCTGGGAGGCTGAGGTGGGTAGACTGTCTGAGCTCAAAGGTTCGAGACCAGCCTGAGCAAGAGTGAGACCCCTGCTGGCATTGTTGTGGGTGCCTGTAGTCCCAGCTACGTGGGAAGCTGGAGCAAGAGAATCACTTAAGCCCAAGAGTTTGAGGTTGCTGTGAGCTATAACGCCAGAGCATAATACTGAGGGTAACCAAGGGAGACACTGTCTCAAAAGAAAAAAAAAAAAAAAACCGAAAAGAAAAAAGAAAAATTAGCCAGGTGTGTTGCCAAGAACCTATAGTCTCAACTACTAGGGTAGCTGAAGCAAGAGAATTGCTTCAGCCCAGGAGTTTGAGGTTGCTATAAGTTATGATGCCACGGCATTATACCGAAGGTGACAGAGCAAGATTCTGTCTCAACAACAAAAAAAGTAAAGTCAAGGCTCAGCACCTATAGCACAGTGGTTACGGTGCCAGCCCCATACATGGAGGCTGGTAGGTTCAAAGCTGGCCTGATCCAGCTAAACAACGACAACTGCAACAAAAAAATATCTGGGCATTGTGGCGGGCACCTGTATTCCCAGTTACTTGAGAGGCTAAAGCAAGAAAATCACTTAAGCCCAAGAGTTTGAGGTTGCTGTGAACTGTGATGCCATGGCACCCTACCGAGGGCAATATAGTGAGACTCTGTCTCAAAAAAAAAAAAATTAAGGTCAGGACCAAAAAAAGAGAAGAAAAGGGTCACTAAATACATTAACCATAAATACTACTAAAATAAGATATGCTGGCTTAACAATACAAATTTATCAAAGTCATCTAAGCAGCCACACAAGTTACATTTATATGGAATAACTATTAATACTTCACTTTAGGACAGCAGCTGTGGCTCAAGGAGTAAGCTGGCCCCATATACCGGGGTAGGGGGTTCAAGCCCGGCCCCAGCCAAAAACTGCAAAAAAAAAAAAAACCCAAAACAAAAAAACTTCACTTTAGCTTTGCTTGTAATTTCTTTCTGTGAACATCAATATATTTTTGCTTTATGCCATAGTGCTAACTATTCTACCTTTGATCTTAGGTACTAAAGCTTTGGATGAGCATAACTCTTTATTTCTCTTTCCATTAGAGCACTGTTTTTCAAACTCTTTTTATCCCACGGCACACTTGAACTTAAAAAGTGTGAAGTTAAACACACTTAAATTATGTTGATCAAAAAAAGAGCAAAAATACTGAGATCAAAAAGAAAATTAAAGAGAGAATATACTTACTGAACTTTGAGCTTTTTTCAAAAACAATTCAATGATGTTTAAAATTTTTCTTAGCACACATCCGATCCTTTTGTGGCAGGATACAACAACACACTGGTTGACAAAATTACTGCATTAAAGTTTAAACCTTTAACTCCCTATAATGATTACCTTTGGTGAGCGGCTTTTTTTAATTGTTTCTTGACTTCTTTGGAGTCTTTCAATCAAGGGGATGGCAAAAGAGAATGTCTTTCCTGTTCCTGTCCGTGCTTGAGCTATTAAGTCTTTTCCTTCATATACAGGACCAAAGGTTTTAACTTGAATAGGAAAGAGATATGTTACCCCTCGACCTGTAAAATAAGGATTTCATTAAAACATTTCCTTAAGACTAGTATTAGGAAAAAATATATTCACTAAAAATGACAATACTGATTCCTTAATGTTTGCCTAAAGACACACCACCTAGTTAACGTTCTGACTACAAACAGGAATTACAAAAAAATTGGGACTCGGCACAGTGGCTATAACAAAACGCTATCTCTAAAAAAATAGAAAAATTGGCTTAGCGCCTAAAGCTCAAGTGGCTAGGGCACCAGCCACGTGTACCAAAGCTAGTGGGTTCGAATCCAGCTCAGGCCTGCCAAAGAACAAGGACAACTGCAACCAAAAAATAGCTGGGCGTTGTGGCAGGTGCCTGTAGTCCCAGCTAGTTGGGAGGGTGAGGCAAGAGAATCACTTAAGCCCAGGAGTTGGAGGGTGCTGTGAGCTGTGATGCCACAGCACTCTACCTAGGGCAACAGCTTGAGACACTGTCTCAAAAAAAAATAAATAAATAAAAATCTGGGTATAGGACAACTTCAATAAGAAAATAGCTGGGCACTGTGGCAGGTGCCTGCAGTCTCAGTTACTTGGGAAGCTGAGGTAAGAGAATTGCTTAAGCCCAAGAGTTTGAGGTTGCTGTGAGCTGTGACACCATGGCACCATACTGAGGGTGACATAATGAGAATCTGTCTCAAAAAAAAAGGAATTAAAAGGCCAGTTTTCAATAGCTCACACTTGTAATCCTAGCACTCTGGGAGGGCAAAGCAGGTGGATTGCTTGGCTCAGGAGTTCAAAACCAGCCTGAGCAGCAACAGTGAGACCCCATCTCTAAAAGTAGCCAGGCATTGTGGCAGCTGTGTATAGTCCCAGGTACTCATGAAGCTGAGCCAAGAGTTAGAGTTTGCTTTGAGATACGATGACACCATGGCACTCTACAGAGGCGTCAAAGTGAGACTCTGTCTCAAAAAAAAAAAAAAAAAAGGAATTACAAAAAAATTGATTTAAACTTTGGCACATACATGTTATTCTTAAGGCTAACAATACTACTAACATAGAAAAATTAACTGGGTGTGGTGGCACACACCTACTCAGGAGGCTGAGGCAAGAGGATTGCTTGAACCCAAGAGCTCTTGGTTGCTGTGAGCTATGATGCCACAGCACTTTACCCAGAGTGACAACGACATGCTGTCTAAAAAAAAAAAGTATGACTCTATGCTTTTCATATTCTCTTTTGGTCAAGAGAAGGTCGGTAAGCTGGTTCACACCTCTAATCCTAGCACTGTGGGAGGCCGAGGCGGGTGGCTTGCCTAAAGTTATAGGTTTGAGGCCAGCCTGAGCCAGAGTGAGACCTCTGTCTCTAAAAATAGCTGGGTGTTGTGGTGGGTGCCCGTAGTCCCACCTACATGGAAGGCTGAGGAAAGAGAATCACTTGAGCCCAAGAGTTTGAGGTTGCTGTGAGCTATGAGGCCATGGAACTCTACCCAGGGTAACAAAGTAAGACTGTCTCTGGGAAAAAAAGGCACAAGTGTTCTATAAAATCTATTAGCAGATTTTCAATTTCATATCCATTAAGATTCATAATACCTTTCAGAAGCTTTATAGTTTCTTCAGAAATAGGAAAATTTGAGAAGGCTCCTTCTTTCTGTTCACGTGTTAGTGTCTGTCAAAATGAAAGCAAAGTTCTACGTAAGATAGTTTATATTGGACTTTTCCTCATTTACCATTTGATATTTTACTAAACAAATTAACTTTCGGTTAGTACTTGCAAAAAATGTATAGATTAAGTTAACAAGGAAAATTCTTTTAATTTCAAAAGTATCCCTTTAAATAGCAAGCTTCTTTAATACATTTTTCCACATTAAATTTTTATTTATTTATTGTTTTCCTTGAGACAGAGTCTCAAGGTGTCACCCTGGGTAGAGTGCCGTTGCATCACAGCTCACAGCAACCTCAAACCCTTGGGCTTAAGCAATTCTCTTGCCTCAGCCTCCCAAGTAGCTGGAACTACAGACACTCACCACAATACCTGGCTATTTTGTTGTTGTTGCAGTTGTCATTGTTGTTTTAGCTGGCCCAGGCTGGGTTCAAACTCGCCAGCCTCAGGGCATGTGGCCGACAGACTGAGCAGGTGCAGCCCCTTAGTAATTTTTAATGTTCAGAAAACTCCCTTTAGAAATACATCTGCTGACTCAGTGCCTGTGGCTTGAGTGGCAAAGGCATCAGCCACATACACCTGAGCTGGTGGATTCAAATCCAGCCTGGGCCCACCAAACAACAATGATGGCTGCAACCAAAAAATAGCTAGGTGTTTTGGCGGGCACCTGTAGTCCCAGCTACTTGGGAGGCAGAGGCAGGAGACTCGCTTGAGGTTGCTGTG
>NW_003852403.1:16534079-16536039 GCF_000181295.1 Otolemur garnettii
AAAAAAAAAAAAAAAAAATAGGGGGCGCCTATGGCTCAGTGAGCAGGGCACTGGCCCCATATACTAAGGGTGGTGGGTTCAAACCTGGCCCCAGCCAAACTGCAACAAAAAAAATAGCTGGGCATTGTGGAGGGCATCTGGAGCCCCAGCTACTCAGGACACTGAGGAAAGATAATCACCTAAGCCCAAGAGCTGGAGATTGCTTTGAGCTGTGATGCCACTGCACTCTACCAAGAATGAGTAGACTCTGTCTCAAAAAAACAAAAACAAAAACAAAGATAGATCAGGTGGGACAGGTGGCTCACATGTATAATCCCAACACTTGGGAGGTCAAGGCAGGTGGACTGCCTCAGCTCCCAGGTTTGAGAGCAAACTGAGCCACAGCGAGACCCAATCTCTAAAAATAGCTGGGCATTGTGGCAGGTACCTATAGTCCCAACTACTCGGGAGGCTGAGGTGAGAGAATTGCTTAAGCTCAGGAGTTTGAGGTTGATGTGAGCTATGATGCCACAACACTCTACCAAGGGTGACAAAGTGAGACTCTGTCCCCCCCCCCCAAAAAAGTGGCACCTGTGGCTCAGTGAGTTGGGCACCAGCCCCATATACCAAAGGTGGCCAGTTCGAACCCAGCACAGCCAAACTCCAACAAAAAAATAGCTAGGTGTTGTGGAGGGTGCCTGTAGTACCAGCTACTTGGGAGGCTGAGGCAAGACAATTGCCTAAGACCAAGAGCTGGAGGTTGCTGTGAGCTGTGACACCACAGCACTCTACAGAGGACAACAAAGTACTACTCTGTCTCTTAAAAGAAAGAAAGATCATACCGTATATATTGTTTATAAGCTGCTTTTTAAACAAAATCACTGAATATCTTTTTTTTAGCTTAACTTTCTTATATTCTTATATATCCTTTGGGACAGCTGTATCCTATTGCTTAGATAGCATGCCTTATTAAACTAGAACCTCTGGAAGTTGACCACTCAAGGGACTAGAACAAACTAGTCAACATATGGAGATGTTCAACATAAGGAACTAGGCCTCTGTACTGATACATACATGTGGTGCATGTCTAGTCTATGAAAATTAGGTCAACTTAAGGAGGTGGTCAACTATTGAGGGTCTACTCTAACTGCCTCCTATTAGACATTTAGAATGTTTGATTTTTTTGCCGTTATCAACAATATTACTGTGATATGAGTACTTATTCATATACCTCTACATACTTCTTATCTCCTTAAGATAAATTTCTAAAAGTAGAATTCCTGAAATCTAATACGATATAAACATAATAATAAACAGTTAAGCCTACTCTAATATAGAATTGTACTAGCCAAGATCCCAACAGAGCAAAGAAGCAACTTATACACTGTACTTCTAGCAATACAGATCTGTAGAGCCTTATTTAGCTCAAATAACATATGCACTATCTGACAAACAGTAAACTCACAAATAAAAAACACCATATTGCAAGGCAAGGATTCAACATCTTTCCCCAAAGCTCCCTAAAGAAGCATAAATTTAAGCTTAAATATATTTAAAAGTATTAGCAATTATCAGAATAAAGAAATACTATCAAGAATTAAGAAAAAGTTATTTCTAAGTAATTTACTTAGAATTTCTAAATAAACTATAGGACACTTTTTAGCAAATTCTGTATAAGAAAATACAGAATTTTTTTTTCTTTTTTTTTTTTTTTTGAGACAGACTCAAAAGTTATTTCTAAGTAATTTACTTAGAATTTCTAAATAAACTATAGGACACTTTTTAGCAAATTCTGTATAAGAAAATACAGAATTTTTTTTTTTTTTTGAGACAGAGTCACATTTTGTTACCCTTGGTAGAGTGCCCTGGTGTCATGTCTCACAGCAATCTCAAACTCAGGGGCTCAAGTGATTCTGTCTTGCCTTAGCCTACTGAGTAGCTGGGACTACAGTCACCCGACACAATGTCTGGCTTTTTTTTT
>NW_003852403.1:16536059-16558052 GCF_000181295.1 Otolemur garnettii
GTGGCTGGCGCCTTAGCCGGTTGAGCTATAGGCGCCAAGCCAGAAAATACAGAATTTTTTAACAGTTACTGGCAACTCTAACAGTTACTGGCAAAAGCAATGAGCCAGAAATGCAAATTCTGGGGTGGCGCCTATGGCTCAATGGATGGGGTTTTGGCCCTATATACTGAGGGTGGCAGGTTCAAACCCAGCCCCGACCAAACTGCAACAAAAAAATAGCTAGGGGTTGTGACGGGCACCTATAGTCCCAGCTACTTGGGAGGCTGAGGCAAGAGAATCACCTAAGCCCAAGAGCTGAAGGTTGCTGTGAGTTGTGACGCCATAGCATTCTACTGAGGGCGATAAAGTGAGATTCTGTCTCTAAAAAAAAAAAAAGAAAGAAAGAAAGAAAGAAAGAAAGAAAGAGGAGGTGCATATAGCTCAAAGGAGTAGAGTGCCAGCCCCATATGCCGGAGGTGGCGGGTTCAAACCCAGCCCTGGCCAAAAACTGCAAAAAAAAAAAAAGAAAAGAAATGCAAATTTTATACTAAGCATGTTTACTGGAACTTCCAAAAAATTAATACCATGGAAGACAGATTTTTTTTTTCTTTTTTTGCAGTTTTTCGCAGGAGCTAGGTTTGAACCCACCACCTCTGGCATATGGGGCCAGCACCCTATTCCTTTGAGCCAAAGGCGTCACCCCTTTTTCTTTTATTCAGAGAGACAGAGTCTCACTTTATCACCCTCAGTGGAGTACTGTGGCATCACAGCTCACATCAACTTCCAACTCCTGGGCTTAGGCAATTCTCTTTTTTTGAGATAGAGCCTCAAGCTATGGCCCTGGGTAGAGTACCGTGGCATCACAGCTCATAGCAACCTCCAACTCCTGGGTTTAAGCGATTCTCTTGCCTCGGCCTCCCAAGTAGCTGGGACTACAGGTGCCCGCCACAATGCCTGGCTATTTTTTGGTTGCAGCCGTCATTGTCTGGAGGGCCTGGGCTGGATTTGAACCCACTAGCTCTGGTATATGTGGCTGGCACCTTAGCTGCTTGAGCTACAGGCACTGGGCCAGGCAATTCTCTTGCCTCAGCCTCCCGAGTAGATGGGACTATAGGCACCCGCCACAACGCCAAGGTAGGAAAAGGTCATTTTTATCTTTTATTCTTGTTTTAAAAATGGAAACAATTTTAACACCAAAACACAGTTAAGAATGAAAGGCCATTTAAAGTTGCTATCATTACAGAAGCAGAAAAATGCAGCAAAATATACAAATGCAAGAGGACTTCTGTACATTCTTGCAGGAAGCAGAAGTCAATTCATGCGTACTGGTAGGAATAAAATAACCATAAGACATGCAAGTAATGTATATTGCTTAACATAATTGAAATAACCATAAGACATGTTGAGTAATTTAATAAAACTGTTTAGGAACCCAACTGTTACAGGAAGGGTTTTAATTTGACCATACCTCCTCTCTCCTCCCAACAAAAAGGTAATGCAATGAAAGAAATAAAGGCCAAAAGAAAAAAGGGTCAGACTTCAGCTATACAGAGACCCTCTAGTCCAACTGAGAGTACTGGACACCAAACAGGAAATTTATTTTTATTATTATTTTTTTAATTTCAGATTAATATGAGGGTTCACATGATTAGGTAAAATTGTTCACATGTGTAAGGTAAAGTCCAAATTGTAGTTGTTTCCTTCACCCAGGAAGTATGCCATATACCCATGCATGTGTTCTCTTTGGGTGATAAGCAAGAAATAATATAAAATCGATTCAAATTAGTCTACAAAATCAAATCAGCCTAGAGTTCAAGGATAATGTCATGTGCAAAATAAAAAGTATCCATACCTCCTCCAGTTTATTGTCATTTGATTTATGAGTAGAACTATCTAAGGATGATATTCGTTTTGATTTTTTTTCATATTCATCAATATCTCCATTTGGTAGATCTTTTCTTCTTGACTTATGAGATTTAGAGAATTCATCTGAAAGTCTATTAAATCCTTCTTCAGCATCTCCATTTAGCTTCTCTTTCATTTTAGCTTTTTTGGGCTTGGGAGCATCCAAGTCATTCACAACACCATTTTCTCTTGTTTCTGATTTCTCATCTGAGTCATAATGGTGCCTTGACTTCCTTCTATCACTCTGTGGACAAAGCAACAGTGAAAAGAGGCTCATGAGGTTTCTTTCTAAGACTCCTAAGAAGTTAGAGCATGACTTCCCCTCAAGTTAAGCTCATTCTACAGTTATTTTGAAAACCTACCTGGTAGAAATCCAGACTAGTCACTAAAAAACCAAGCTCTAAGCCTCACCTGTTGCTATTTTGTTCATCCCATTCCTTGCATTCTCAAGTCTCAGTTCTAGCCCCTGTCTAATGTCATCATAAGCTTCAAGGGAATGGCTCCTTCTCAGGAAATGAATTAAAACCCCAGAATTATAAATTAAAAAACAAACAAACAAAAACTTCTAACATTTCCAAGAGAAAAAATTAATATTTATTGAATACCTACCAGTACTGTGTAATGTGTTTTCATCTTATCTTGTTTAAATCTTCATAACAACCCTATAAGGGAAGTACAGGTCCATAATCCCTTATCCGAAATTCCGATATCCATAAAGCTCTGAAAACCGAAAGTGTTTTTTGTAACTTATTTGGAGGCAAAACCTTACCTGACCTGAACTCATTTGATGGCAAAATTTATTTTTTATGCAATTCTTTAGAAATGAAATGGCAAAATTTAACTTGAATTAATGTGAGGCTATTTATAGTCTTTATTAATCACACGTAATATGACTGTTCATATTTAAAATTAAGGTATTTGATTACAAGTTTCAGGCTCCAAACCCTGTTGGGGTGCTCCTCTCCTAAAAAATTCCCAGAATTCTGAATTCCAAAACTATCTAGTTCCAAGGATTTTGGATAAGGGATAGTGAACCTGTATTACCTTTGCCATTTTACGGATGAAGAAACTTAAGTTCTAAGGGGTTAAATAACTTGCCAAAGACCCACATCCCATAGGACGCCTGCAAGTGGAAGTGCTAGAAATAGAATTTAACACTGTCCAACTTTTGAAAGCCCATGCTCTTTTCGCATCATGCTTCCTCCCTGAAAATTTTTGATAATTCACAGATTTTAAAGAAAAATAAAATTAAACTATAAAGTTCACATAAAACTCTGTTATATGGGGTGGTGCCTGTGGCTCAGTGGGTAGGGCGCCGGCCCTATATACTAAGAGTGGTGGGCTCAAACCCGGCCCCAGCCAAACTGCAACAAAAAAATAGCCGGGTGTTGTGGCAGGCTCCTGTAGTCCCAGCTACTGGGAGGCTGAGGCAAGAGAATCATGTAAGCCCAGGAATTGGAGGTTGCTGTGAGCTGTGTGACACCACGGGACTCTATCCCAGGCAATAAAGTAAGACTCTGTCTCTACAAAAAAAAAAGAAAAAGAAGAACAACCTCTGTTATATGTATTTTTGTGGAAGAACAATAATCCTAGAATTCTTAAAATTCTATTTAGTTAAAAAAATAAGCCCTGGGTGGTGCCTATGGCTCAGTGAGTAAGGGCGCCAGCCCCGTATACCAAGGGTGGTGGGTTCAAACCCAGCCCTGGCCAAACTGCAACAAAAAATAGCTGGGTGCTGTGGCAGGCGCCTGTAGTCCCAGCTACTATGGAGGCTGAGGCAAAAGAACTGCCTAAGCCCAGGAGCTGGAGGTTACTGTGAGCTGTGACACCACAGCACTCTACCAAGGGTGACAAAGTGAGATTCTGTCTCAAAATAAATAAATAAATAAAGCACTAGGCTCAGTGCCTGTAGCTCAGTGGTTAGGGCGCCAGCCACATACACTGGAGCTGGTAGGTTTGAACCCAGCCTGGGCCTGCCAAACAATAACAACAACTACAACCAAAAAATACCAGGCACTGTTGCGGGTGTCTGTAGTCCCAGCCTCTTGGGAGGCTGTGGCAAGAGAATGACTTAAGCCCAAGAGTTTGAGGTTGCTGTGAGCAGTGACGTCACAGCACTCTACCAAGGGTGACACAGTGAGACACTGTCTCAAAAAAATAAAAATAAAAAAAAGCACTATTGTGAGACTTCAGTTTTAAAATAAACTGGTGACCACCGTTTCGATATTTGCAGAACACAAAAAATGACTGGGAAATTTCTTCAGAATTACTTGGTCAAGATAGTAGTGTTTAGTGCTAGTAAAAACTACTGCCACAAAATTTTCAATATGACTTATAAAATTTTTAGTGTTCTTTCACATATAATTTTGTCATCTTTAAGTTAATAGTTGCTGTGAAAAGTGAATTAACAAGAGTATGTTTGAAAATGCTTTGTAGTTACATATTACATCATTTGATCTTTAGTTAACTGTACTAGCCTGCATCTCTCGAAACCAATCAGTTCTAAAGAAAAACAAGATTATTTATAGAGTCGGCCTTGGGGTTTGAATTGCTCCTGGGCCCTGCACTTCAGGGAGAAGCTGAAACGAGGCAAAGTGAGAACTCTTAGTGCAAGCCCAGCATGAATTACATTATTTCACTTTGGATACACAGTGCGCGGCACTTTCCGTTTCCTTGGTTTCTTTTACACTCTATGCTGCCTTATCATCTTACCTTTATCACATCATCTTCAATGGTTCCTCTCACTCTTCCTTCTGTGGATGCGCCTTAAATTTCTACGTACTCTTTCATACTATTTTCATAGCTTCAACACACTCTCTTTCACACTATTTTCCACTTCTAAGAACCTCAGCTGCCTTCCACTTCTAAGAACCTAAGTACAAGCTCCATATCTCAATGCATCCAAACCAAAGCTACCTTCATCTCATTACCAGACCACTACTCTAATGTTCTACCTCTATTAGTTGGTATTCCAATCCAGTTGTTTCCAAATCTCTAGTTATCTTTCACAGTTAAAGGGTAATTAAGTATTTCTAGATAACTGACAACATGAAAGCCATCAACTTACAAGAACATAGTAAAATGTGGCCACATGCAGTAGCTCACACCTGGGAGGTCAAGATGGGAGGACTGCTGAGCTCAGGAGTTCGAGACCAGTCTGAGCAAGAGTGAGATCACATCTCTACCAAAAATAGAAAAAATCAGCTGGCGTTGTGGTGGGTACCTATAGTCCCAGCTGCTCAGGAAGCAGAGGCAGGAGGATCGCCTGAGCCCAGGAGACTGAGCTTGCTGTGTGCTAGGCTGACTTCACTCAACACCAGGGCAACAGAGTGAAATTCTGTCTCAAAAAAAAAAAAAAAGGCCAGGTGCAGTGGCTCACACCTATAATCCTAGCACTTGAGAGGCCAAGGTGGGTGGATTGCCTGAGCTCACAGGTTCAAGACCAGCCTGAACCAGAGCAAGACCTCATTTCTAAAAACAGCCAGGCGTTGTGGTGGGCACCTGCTATCCCAGCTACTTGGGAGCCTGAGGCAAGAGAATCACTTAAAACCCAAGAGTCTGAGGTTGCTGTGAGTTGTGACGCCACAGAACTCTACCAATGGCTACAAAGTGAGACTTGTCTCAAAAAAAAAAAAAAAAAAACTTTGAGAAATATTTGGGGAAAATCAGGAAAAATGAACTAACTTCATAAAGAAGCACATAATAAATGCCAATTTAATTATAAAGATAATCAATGGAGCAAGAATTCAAAGGAGAATGAGATTACTGTACGCTGGAGTGGTTAGAAAATCTAGACCTTGGCAGATGGATAGGATTTATATGGAAAAGACATATTTCAAGACAAGCCAAAATTAAAATAACTGCTTGGTGATTCCACTTAAACGCCACTCTAGGTACCTACAGTAGTCAAATTCATAGAGATAGAATGTAGAATGATGGTTGCCAAGGGTGGGAAGAGAGTGAAATGGGGAGTTAAGTGTTTAGTGGGCACAGAGTTTCAGTTTTAGAAGATAAAAAAGTTCTGAAGATAGATGGTTACAGTTGCAGAACAACGTAAATATACTTAACGGCCAAAGGACTATACACCAAAAAATGGTTAATATGGAACATTTTAAGTTATGTACATTTTACAATAGAAGAAAATAGGTTGACCAGAAGGGCAAGTTAACCTTAGAGATAAGGTCAGAGGGATGGGTTTTGCTCTCTAAGGCAATACTCAAAAATAAGTCTCACTCTTTGTCCAATGTCAGACTTCAAACACTGCTACCTTTGCCTCCTCAGTGCTGTATCTTTTTCTCCAGATCAAATACCAATGCATTTTTCAACACTATGTGATCCTCTAATAGTTTAGGACTTTCTTTTTCCTTTTTGTTTTGTTTTTTTGTAACAGGGAAAGCAGGGGAAGAAAAGTCTCTACAGCTCCCCTACAGGAACCCCGAGTGCAGGGGCCATTTCTTAGACTTACTTATACTCCTTCGTGCTCAGCAAAGAGCATGGTATAAATTAGGTTCAATAAATACCTGCGAACTGAATGAAAATACTGACAGTAGGGCTATTAATAATACAACCCACACAATCTCCATCACTGCCAAATCCTGGCAACGCTGACTGTGACACTTTTCCTTAAGCTTCTATAGACTAGTTATCGAGGTTTGTAAACCTCAGGTCGCTTTCTCCAAAATTCTTGCACAAAGGACAGGTGACAGAGAAGCGACACATATTCATAGCAATTATTTTTCTTAATCATCTTCTAAGACGCCAATAAGAGCCAAATGACAGGCCTTGCTGCTTAAGGAAGGAGAAGAGGAAAGAAAGACCAGATTTCGTGGTGAGGGGAGCTCGAATCTGCCCATCTTTTAGGAGAGATTCAGGCGCCAAGGGGAAGGGATGAGGGGCCACGGGGGGCCGGCCCAAAGCTCAAGAATGTCCTTCTCCACATCGGAAATGTGGAGGTGGGACTGGTCCCTGAGCGACCCCATCGGGCCGAGGGCGGCGCGAGAGGAGGCCATCGGATGCTCTGGCCCGGTTCTGACAGGCCAACATTAGGGACAGTTTCCCTCCCCGCCCAAGCCGGCGCAGCCCAAAAGGAGGCGCGGCCCGTCCTCAGCGCACCTTTTGCCTCTCCTTCCTCTGGCTCTCGGACTCCTCCAAGGGTGCTTCCAGCTCCATAATGTCCCCCCAGAGGAGTTTCCCAGGCATTACTGGCCGCCGCCGCCGCCGCCTCCCTCCAGGCAGTGGCCACAACCACCTACGGGCAGCGACGGCGTGAAAGGAAGCGGGGGCAGGGCGGCCGCCCGGCCAGGGCCGTGCGTCACTTCCGGGACACGCACCGCACGGCGGGGAAAAATAATCCCGGATATTCTCGTTTTAAACGCTTCCCTAGCGTCGCAACCTCCCAGCCAATGAGTATGAGAGATCTCGACGGGCCCACCCTTGTTCTGAAGTGATTGGCCGCTAAAATAAAACCCTGGCCAATCTCCGTAAAGGACGTGCGCACTGATTAGTATAAATGGTTCGGTTTCTCTTCCCTTCCCCCACTCCGAACAGTCGCCTCGGTCAGGTGGAGGCTCCTTGGGGCGTCGCAGTATGGACTGTCGGGGTTGGGAAGCCTCTCAACCGCGGCAGAGAAGGGCCGGTCGCATAGCAGGCCCGCGTCGCGGCGAGCGCGAAGCGCCACGAGCCGCTCTACCATTCGCCGCCGGAAGCTGCAGTCCTCCGCCCCACCCTTTGCGGGGGAGGCGTTAACGTTCAACGGCTTCCAGCTAGGCCTAAGGCCTGGCGTTGATGGGAAAGGACTTCGTGTGGTCTGAAGCGAGCAGATGGGCTTGATGTCAAGGCCGGGATCCGACGGACATCTGTCCTTGAAGTCTTAGGTTTTAGTCGCGAAGCTGGCCCATGGTTCATTTTAGTCCCCCGTTTAACATAAGAGGAAACTAAATCTGAGAAAGGAATTTACTTATGTGAAATCATAGACGGCACAGCCAGGACTAATCAATTTTTATCTTCTGTATCCGTGACCAATGCTTTCTCTGCCTAGTCAACCGGAAAACTGAATTTCAAAAACGTTTTGGGGAAGGTGCTCCCATGAAACGCGTAGGAAAAACCCGAAGAAACATGAAAGCCTCTGCTAGAAACACGCCTTAATGTCTTGGACAGATTATGTATTGACAGTGAATTAAAAAGGACTTAGTTTGACTGGGATTAACTGCCCCTAAATCTCAATCGTACTATACAAAATACAACTTTTGACAGTACAAAAGATGGCTACCTCGGCATATGTACGCCTTTTCTTACATCATAGTGCTAGCTAGTTGGCTTTCTTTTCAGGACCATTTTCTGCGTACATGATCTTTTCCATCCAGCTACTCTGCTCTTGAGAACAAGGAGCCAAATTGAGACGTGCTTTCAGGGGTACTGTCACAAACCACTTGACAATGTCTCTAGCACACCAGCCTTATGACCTGAGCATTAAACTAGCATCTTAGCAAAATTACAAATTGCTGTATGTCATGGAGTTTGGGAATTGCTCCTGAATAGTTAAAACTATAAATGTCAAATCTTTGATTTCTTCAGGTCTCATGCATAAGTAGGGATTGGCCTGAAGTCAAGGGCTGTATGTTTATATTTTTTTGAGACAGAGCCTCAAGCTGTCACCCTGGGTAGAGTGCTGTGGCATAGCTCACAGCAATCTCCAACTCCTGGGCTCAAGTGAGTCTCCTGCTTCCGCCTCCCAAAGTTGCTGGGACCACAGGCATCTGCCACAACTCCTGGCTATTTTTGGGGGGGGGGGGTTGCAGCCATCGTTGTCCAGGCTGGATTCGAACCCTCCACCTTGCGCGTATGTGGCTAGCGCCTTAGCCACTTGAGCTATAGGTGCTGAGCCACAGGCTGTATGTTTAAATGTAACCTTATGGATTCAATACTTAGGGGCACAAGGAGTGTTCGACTAATGATGAAAAATGCACCTCTCCCTAAATGACAAGGATAGCTATACATCTCTAGATCTGTTCTTTCCTAAATCCTTTTGTCCCAATACCTCACCACCCACTCCCAGTTTCTACCATAGTAAAGTCTTTATAGTCCTACAACAGGATATGATGGAAACAGAGGTGGCTAAGTATGCCACACTAATAATTGGGATAAAAGGAACAGATAAAAGTATCTTGTGGTTGAAGGTTAAACGTGGATGAAGTAAAGCTTTAGCTCCTCAGAACTCCATTTTTAGCCTTCTCTTGTATGTCAGAAGTCCTAAGAGCAGGTCTGAAAAAGGAAAGGACCATAATGCCCAACCTTTTTTCTTTTCTGCTGCATGCTGGAAGAATAACAGTTGTTTGGGGCCACACATTTAAGTACACAAATACTAAAAGCTGACTAGCAAAAGGTCTGTATGTACTTTTCACAATATTTGTCTCCACAAATAAGCAAAGCAGTCCTCAAATAATCTGCATGCAGCCCACAGGCTGCAGGTTGGACACCCCTGGACTAGATTGTTCTATTCTGCTAATCAAGTGACTAACAAGTACACTACTGTTTTTCAGAATGGCCCTCTCTGGTTTGCAACACTATAAAGTCTGCTTTTCTAAGCCCTACCCTTTCTGAAAAAAAATCTCTGGCTGCTGTGTCAAATAGAAATGGCAAGTGTAAACTGATGCAAGGAGTGGCTTAGCTGAAAAGAAAATTGGGTTCCACACTATAGGTGTTCCCAAAGGATATCATCTTGCCTTGTTCAATTAGAAAACTTGGGAATGGGATGCAGGAATAGGGAATTTTTTCTTCTTATTCCCTCTATAAATTTCAAGAGGTGATTTGTATCTGATAATGAGATTTGGAGGCATGGGAGAAAGCATACTGTACATGAATAATTAAAATGCACAGTAATTCAAAATCTTTATTTCTTTTCCTTTTTCTTAGAGACAGAGTCTTACTTTATCGCCCTCGGTAGAGCGCTGTGGCATCACAGCTCACAGCAACCTCCAACTCCTGGGCTTAGGCGATTCTCTTGACTCATCCTCCCAAGTAGCTGGGACTACGGGCACCGGCGACAATGCCCGGCTATTATTTTGTTGCCATTTGGCTGGGCCTAGGTTTAAATCTGCCACCCTCGATATATGGGGCCGGCGCCCTACCCACTGAGCCACAGGCACTGCCCTCAAAATATAATCTTAATAGAACATCTTTATTTTCCACATGTCCTACCAGAGTCACTGATATACTTCCTTTTGCAAAACTTAAGCGCTGGGGGCAGTGCCTGTGGCTCAAGGAGTAGGGCACCAGCCCCATATATCGAAGGTGGCGGATTCAAACACAGCCCCAGCCAAAAAAAAAAAAAAAAAACTGCTAAAAAATTTAAAAAAACCTTAAGAGCTAGGTGCTTTACCTACTACTCTTTATTCCAAGGTTCTATAAAGATGTCCTATGCCTTTCGCCTCAGCTTATTTAAACTCTGTGACCTTTAAGATATAAAAACAAGATGCCTATTTCTAAACATGTCTCTGATCATTTCAAAACTAAAAGACTAGATTATTTTACCCTGCTACGAGAAAGTAGAAAGTTAAAAGAGCCATCAAATGCAGTGAGTTTCTCTTTGTTTTTGGGGAGACAAGAGTTTTACTTTGTTGCCTTGGGTAGAGTGTTGTGGCATCATAGCTCATAGAAACCTCAAATTCTTGGGCTCAAGCTATTCTCTTGCCTCAGAGAGACTGAGCTGGGACTAGGAGGCTCCTCCCACAACAGCTGGCTATTTTTAGAGACAGGGTCTTGCTCTGGCTCAGGGTGGTCTTAAACCTACAGGCTCAGACAATCCACCCACCTCGGCCTCCCAGAGTGCTAAGATTACAGGCGTGAGCCACCAAGTCCAGCCTAGAATCATCATTTTAAAATCCTATGACATGGAAATAATTTTAGGGACCATCATAAATCGACTAAGACACCTTGGGAGCACAGAATGAATGTTGAGAGTACTGTGGAAAAAGGAGAAAGTAAAGACAGAATGGGAAGGAAGAGGGTATTTTGCCATATGACCTTAGCCAACTCAACTCTAAAATCTGTAGTAATGTGAGGACAATAATGATAGTGTGGGAAAATGGATCAGGGGATATAATGGTGCCACAAAAATAAGGTAGAGATGTTTAGCTTGAGCTTTTGACAGCATTAAAAGCAGACATCTTTGAGCATACTTATGGCGCATATATTTATGTATGTATCTAGCTCTTAATTCAAATTACAACTTTTTTTTTTTTTTGTAGAGACAAGAGTCTCACTTTGTCACCCACGGTAGAGTGCTGTGGTGTCACACAGCTCACAGCCACCTCCAACTCCTGGGCTTAAGCAATTCTCTTGCCTCAGCCTCCCAAGTAGCTGGAAGTACAGGGGCCCGCCACAGCGCCCCGCTATACAACAACTTTTTAAACATTAACTCTTGAAGGGAGATCTGTTTCCTTTAGTCAATTACTTTGTGGACGTTTTAATACCATATGAGGAGAGAGGGTTTCAGCGTTACATTAAACGTCCCAGAAGAGGGCACTATTACTCAAGAAATGTTTGGAAGCTGCTTGAGGGGAAATGCAGCTAAGATTTCAAAAAGGAGAAAGATGCGAGATGACAGCAAAAGTAGTCATGAGTTTGTCCTTCATAACCCCCATTCTAGTTTCATGATTCTGATATCTCTCTTTCCCTACCCCTGTGAAACAATAGCCTATCTTCCCCATTCCCCAAAGCCTTCTCAGGTTATACACAGAAGTTCTCAAAATGAAGTGGTTCCCAATCTTTTATTTTTCTTTCTTTCTTTTTTTTTCTGAGACAGAACCTCAAGCTGTCCCCCTGGGTAGAGTGCTTTGGCATCGCAGCTCACAGCAACCTCCAACTCCTGGGCTCAAGCGAGTCTCCTGCCTCCGCCTCCCAAGTAGCTGGGACCACAGGCGCCCGCCACAACGCATGGTTATTTTTTGGTTGCAGCCGTCATTGTTATTTGGCAGGCCCAGGCTGGATTCGAACCCAACACCTTGGGTGTATGTGGCTGGCACCTTAGCCGCTTGAGCCACAGGCGCAGAGCCGGTTCCCAATCTTTTCACTTCTGTAGGCTCTTTCCATTATTTTTTCCTCACATATTTCACATTTTGAGTATTTTGTCTGCAAAATTGCATCTAGTAAAAGTTGGTTCATGGTCCTTCTTCTAATCTATGAATAAAATACAAATGCAATTTAACAGTGTCACACCAACATGGAATAGTGTTACATTAGTAAGCGGGTATAATTTCAACCACGGGCAAAGGAACTTACTGTCTTAGTTAGCAAGGAGTTTGAGTCAGGCAAAGAAAATGTACAATTTCTATTAGGATTTTTGAAATATTGGTAACAGCTTGCAAAGAACCCAGCTATTCTCTTAAGCACTCCTAGGAAGAGTCTTAAGTTCCCAGATAAGAAAGGATAAGCAGTATCTTATCCCACAGATGTATGAATGTCTACAATAAGCCCATAGTTTTCATGCCTTATTCCTCATTATAAAATAAAGTATTAACTGTAAACTTGTTACCTAAAGACATATTACCTTCCTAGGCATACCTGGATTTCAAAGGAAGATACATTCTATAATCTTTACCTAAAGGACTAAATCTGTAATGGAAGAATTCCAGACAACTTGACAAAAACAGAGTACCTATATAGCAGGCCATATATTTACTTATCAGGCAAGTATTATGACTACATATTAGAATTACACACACACACACATATATATATATATTTATAAAATAGTAGGTACTCTCTACCTTGGACACTTTTTCTTTTCTTTTTTTTTTGGCTGGTAGAGGGGATAGAATCTTACTATGTTGCCCTCGGTAGAGTGCCTGGACATCACTGCTCACAGCAACCTCAAACTCTTGGGCTTAAGCGATTCTTTTGCCTCAGCCTCCCAAATAGCTGGGACTACAGGTGCCTGCCACAATGTCCTTCTTGGGACACTTTTAATAGATTACTCCCAAATCTCACAACAATCCTGTAAGGTAGATATCATTACAATCTCCCTTTTGCAGATGAGGAAAACAAATTAGAGAAGTTTTAACGTGCCCCATCACACAGCTACCAAGGATTAGAATTGGGATTCAGACTTGTGTCTGACTCCTAACTCAGATTACCAAGATGCCTGAAGTAAAGAGTTTTCTCACTAGAGAATAGACCACAAGAGGAAAGACAAAGAGCTAGTTTCCACCAAAAAGCAATTATTATTGGGGGGGAAATGCAGGTTATCTGTTTTATAGAATATCTCCCAAACAAAAAAAAATTTTTTTGAGACAGTCTCAGTTTGTCCCTCTTGGTAGAGTGCTAGGATGTCACCATAGCTCACAGCAACCTCAGACGCTGGAGCTCAAGTGATCCTCTTGCCTCAGCCTCCCAAGTAGCTGGGTCTACATGCATTTACCACTATGCCCCACCTAGTCAAATTACAAGTTAATAGCTCATATTCCTGTTTTTAATATCTGTGTTATATGATGAGTTTTGTAGAAGAGAAATTTATTGGTTTCATAACATCTTGCTTCATTGAATGCATCTAAGTAGAGAGTGTGTCATGATGCAGCCCCAGCAAAATTAGATGGATTTCATGGGTATTCGTATCTCTACGTGCCTAGAGCCACAAGAGATTTTGGATTCCTCACTTGACTAAGAAAGTTGTCCAGTCCATAAACCAAAGATAAAACACAGTTGTTGGTGATCCTTTTTCCATAGGTTCATGGGGATAGGTGTAGAAATGGAGACCTGGAAGCAATACTCAGGAATCTTAGATGAGTTCAGTATTTCACATGATCCTCACTAAATCTTTTTTTTTTTGAGACAGAGCCTCAAGCTATCCCCCTGGGTAGAGTGCTATAGCACCACAGCTCACAAGGAACCTCCAACTCCTGGGCTCAATAGAGTCTCCTGCCTCAGCCTCCCAAGTAGCTGGGACTACAGGCACCCGCCACAATGCCCGGCTATTTTTTGGTTGCAGCCTTCATTGTTGTTTTTGGCGGGCACCGGGCTGGATTCGAACCCGCCACCTTAGGTGTATGTGGCTGGCGCCTTAGCCACTTGAGCCACAGGCGCCAAGCCACTGACTAAATCTTATAAGCATAAATCTTTAGAGTTGGAAGCATTCTCCAACCTGTTAAACTAAATATTGGCCACTCGTCTGCAACACATCAGTGAAGATATGATCAAGCCTCTGCTTGAATACTGTAAATAATGGGAATTCATTACTTTACAAAGCTGTCTACTTTCCCTTCAAATAATTTTGTCTAATAGGAAGTTCTTCATCCTGAGTTGAAATCTTTCTCCTAATTTCCATTCACTGATACCATGCTATAAGCCCCCCTAAAATAATTCCCTCATCCCTATCTCCCCTACAGATTTTTTCTATGCCACATCACCCCTCTTGGTACTCTTAGCAGGTTTACAATGTCCTTGTGACCATGACTAATCTTCTTGGAATGCCATGGTATTTTGGTTGGGGCCCGCTGAAAACCAACAGTCAAGAGTCAGTGTTCTGACCACTGCAAAACAGAGCAGTGAATCTCACCGCCCTTCCTTTGCCATCCCATCGGGATACACATACCTCCCCACAGTGCTGAGCTTAACTCTGGCCTTCATTGTTATCAGGATGGTAATAACTGGAAAAAGGCACTCTAATTATTCAATTATCCTTGAGATCTAATGTAGCAGCCCATATAGCCTATGGTAGGAAGAGTGAGAGTTATAGGAAATACCTGTAATGGAACACCTTGGTGAAAAGGGCATGGAGAGAGATTTGGTTCTAACAAGCATGAGCGAGCTGAGAGCATTGGTGAATTGGCAGTCTCTACACCTGTGGTGTTGAGACGCACGAGCTCAGCCTTATATTAGGCTGGAGGAGCAGGCAGTCAAGAGGTGTGCGCATCCTATCACGGATCCACTTACTCTGACTCTGTCTCCTCTCCCGCCTGCAGAACGCCAGCACAGCATCTCTGCTGAAGATTACCAAGCTCTGCTAAAGACTAAGAGCTATCTGTTCTAAGAAGACCTTTACTCTCTCTAAGATACTCTGTCTCTCTCTCTCCAGCTAAAGTAGATAGCCCTCAAGCACCTACAAGAAACTGTTCCTGAGCAAGGTAGCTTAGTGGTCCGCATCCAGAACCTATCTAAGCTGGGCCCGAGACCTGGCCAGTCCTGGGCCCTGACAATCTAAGGCCTTGATAATCCTTAGAAACCTCTAAGAGAAAATATCCCCTCAATTATAAAACAGCACCATCATCTATCAGGTGTGCTGAAATCAGATTTGATTTCTCCATGTTCCCTAAACCCAAGAGAACTGACCAGTCCAGTACGTGGTCTGAAAAGGCCTGCTGGAAAAAATTCTGGCAAAGCTATCTAGGTCTTTATCATGAGCAGACATAGATCTAAATATACAACTGCTAAATGTGTATCAGCTATCTTCCATCTTTTCTCTAAATACCTGGGAGGTGCCTGTGGCTCAAAGGAGTAGGGCGCCAGCCCCATATACCAGAGGCCATGGGTTCAAACGTGGCCCTGGCCCAAAACTGCAAAAACACAAACAAACAAAAGAACCTCCCTTCTCACAAGACATTCCATAACCACTAAGCTTTCATTCTGTCTCCACTTTCTATCTCTACTATCTGACTTTTCTTTGGCATGATACATAGAGGTAGCCTGAGATGTAAAATGTCGGGAGGAACCAGAGAAATACTAGAGCCAGATATCTATTGCCACAGGAATTTTGGACACTCTCCGTCAGTCACATTTGGAGCCATCTGTTGCCAGTCCAAAATGGCTGAAGAGAAAATCCTGGGCAACAATAATTGGATAAAAAGAATTCTTTTGTTTGTTTGTTTTGGGATAGAGTCTTGCTTTCTTGCTCCTCCCCCCTCGTAGAGCTGTGGCACCACATCTCACAGCAACCTAAAATTCTTGAGCTCAAGTGATTCTCTTGCCTCAGTCTCCCAAGTAGCTGGGACTACAGACGCCCACCATATATGCCCAGCTATTTTTAGAGATGAGGTTTCACTCTGGCTCAGGCTGGTCTTGAACTCATGAGCTCAGGCAATCCACCCACCTTGGCCTCCAAGAGTGCTGGTATTACAGGTGTGAGCCACCACACCTGGCCGATAAAAGGAATTTGCAAAGTAGCAAACACCATTTATATAAATCCTTTCTGATATGATAAGACTTCAGAGGCTTAGTGCCTGTAATTTAAGCAGCTAAGGCGCCAGTCACATACACCAGAGCTGGCAGGTTCAAATCCAGCCCAGGCCTGCCAAACAATAACTACAACCAAAAAAATAGCCAGTATTGTAGTGGGCATCTGTAGTTCCAGCTACTTGGGAGGCTGAGGCAAGAGAATTGCTTAAGCCTAGGAGTTGGAGGTTGCTGTGAGCTGTGAAGCCACAGCACTCTACCCAGGCAACAGCTTGAGGCTCTGTCTCAAAAAAAAAAAAAAAAAAAAAAAAGACTTCACTTGCAAAGTATCTATACAAACATCAAACGCATACAGTTTTCTAGATTTTGTGTTGAAATCTGGTGAGATCCACTTAATATAGAACTCACTATTAGTGTAGGCTTAAAAAAAAGTTCATACTAGGTAGTAAATTAGTATCCTATATATTTAAGAAACCAATGAATATCTAATAATTCAAGTTAATTACATTTAATTAGAAAAGGACCAATGATTCCATGTTTTATATTGCAAATAATTTGTATATTCCCAATAAATTCATAGTAAAATAGGCTCTTTAAAAGGCTTTAAAACACCAAAAAAGGGAAAAAAACAGTGATTAGAACAAAATATGTAGTAAGGTTAATTATATATGTGTGTATACATATATATATATTTAGCTTTTAAAGATTATAATACTTAGTTGATTGAAAGAGTCATAGTGATGCTGTACATTTTTACACCCCATAGAGTTGTCTGTCTTTCTTTCTTTTTTTTTTTGAGACAAGGTCTTGCTATGTCACCCTCAGTAGAGTGCTGTGACATCACAGCTCACAGCAATCTCAAACTCTTAGGCTTAAGTGATTCTCTTGCCTCAGCCTCCCAAGTAGCTGGGACTGCAGGCACCCGCCACAACGCCTGGCTGTTTTCTTGTTGCAGTTGTCATTGTTGTTTACCCAGCCCAGGCCAGGCTTAAACCCACCAGCCTGAGTGTATGTGGCTGGTGCCCTACTCACTGAGCTACAGGTGCTGAGCCCCAAAAAGTTTTCAATAGATAATTAAACATTTATGACTGGTGTTAGTTGCAGTAAGGAATTGGATGTGAGTATATGACTGCTCTTTGTGCCTTCGAAGCTCTGCACAAAATTCTGTCTTCTTTGTAGTCCATCCAGAATGACTGAATTATTGGATGCCAGACTCTGTGTCCTAAAGATATTAAAAATAACAGAATTATTGCCTTCAAAAGGGACATGGATTTCTAACCAAGGCATTATACTTTCAATTGTTACTGTTACTTCAATACAGTACATTAGCTAACACAAAGGGCACTTATCAAACAGATTAACCTTTAAAAATCTAAAGTGCTTTGTATGTTTTAAAGACTTCACAATTGCACCTCAATTATTAAACAGCTCCTTTCAAAGATGTTCATATTTTCTGAATAATCTGTTCTCATCCAGGATCAAGTATATTCTAGTCAGAAGCACTTAGTTCCCTAAAACACACTTCATACTTCTGAAGAGACCAACATCTTCTAGTGTAATTTATTACTTTTATGAGAAATCGTATTGGAGAGAAAAGCCAACTACTTAATTTTCCATATTGATAATGTTCTTTTTCTAAGAGCTGTAAGCTATAAGCTATGTTAGTCCTATATCTGACATATCTGCCTTACTTCAGACAACTCACATAACTGTTTGGTTCTTTTTGCTTTTAACATTCCTTTTTTCCGGCTGGGTCCTCTCCATCAATTGCCCATTACATTAAGATATATCTCAAAAATGTGTCCTCCAAAAGGAGTCTCCCACACAGCCTATCACTCTTAATTTCATATCTTTTTGGCTGTTAATGATGACTTTTCACCTTGTTCTTAAGTTCAATTGCTTTGTTTGTCTCCTCACCTGGACTAAATTGTAATCCTATAGGGTAGCAGCAATGTCTTGTTCATCTCTATCCCCCTAATCTGTCTAAGAATGGTGGCACATAGTTGATGTTCAAATGTTACATTACTTCCCCTCTCCTCTAAATGTCTTTAATGGCTATGGATTATATAGTCTTTTAAGAAAAATGTACAGGCAAATTTTTCTTTTTAATTGAGACAGAGACTCACTTTGTCACCCTCGGTAGAGTCCTGTGACGTCATAGCTCACAGCAAGCACAAACTCTTGGGCTCAAGTTATTCTCTTGCCTCAGCCTCCCTAGTAGCTGGGACTACAGGCATCTGCCACAACACTCAGCTGTTTTTTTTTGTTTTAGCAGGGCTGGATTGGGTTAGAACCCACCAGCTCCGGTGCATGTGGCCAGCGCCCTAACCACTCAGCACCAGGCGCCCAGCCAAGAAAACTATATAGGCAATTTTTTTTTTTTTTTTTTGAGCCTCAAGCTGTTGCCCTGGGTAGAGTACTGTGGCATCATAGCTCACAGCAACCTCCAACTCCTGGGCTTAAGTGATTCTCCTGCCTCTACCTCCCAAGCAGCTGGGACGACAGGAGCCGGCCACAACGCCTGGCTATTTTTTGGTTGCAGCCGTCATTGTTTGGCGGGCCTGGGCTGGATTTGAACGCGCCAGCTCAGGTGTATGTGGCTGGCACCTTAGCCACTTGAGCCACAGGTGCCAAGCCTATATAGGCAGTTTTTAAGAAATTAAATTTCTGGCCAAAAGTGGTGGCTCATGCCTATAATCTCAGCACTTTGGGACTGGCAGGAGGACTACTTGAAGCCAGCCTATGCAACATATGGAGAACCTATGGAAACCTTAAGAATCAGCAAAGCGTACTGGTGCACTCCTATTGTCACAGACACTTGAGAAGATGAGACAGAGAATCTCTTAAGGCTAAGCCCAGGAATTCATGGCTTCAGTGAGCTACGATTGCGCCACTGCATTCCAGCATAGATGACAGAGCAACACCTTGTCTCAAAAACAAAAAAAATTCTCAAAATTTTTTTTTTTTTTTTTTTTTTTGCAGTTTTTGGCTGGGGCCGGATTTGAACCCACCACCTCCAGTATATGGGGTCAGCACTCTACCCCTCTTTGCCACAGGTGCTGCCCCAAATTCTCAAAATTTTGCAAAATAAACTTCTCAGGGGCAAGGAGTAATGTCCCTAATCTGTTTTTTGTTTTGGTTTGGTTTTGCCAGAGAAAAAAAAATAACCTATGGTTTGTTGCTTTATACCACCATTGTTTACTTTTAATCTTTTTTGTTAACTTTTTAGGGATGGGGCTTACTATGTTACTGAGACTAGTCTCAAACTTCTGCCAACAAATGATCTTCCTGCCTCAGCAGGAAGTGCTGGACTTTTTTTTTTTTTTTTTGAGACAGAGTCTCACTATGTTGCCCTGTCACCCTTGGTAGAGTGCCGTGGCGTCACAACTCACAGCAACCTCTAATTCTCTTGGGCTTAAGTGATTCTCTTGCCTCAGCCTCCTGAGTAGCTGGGACTATAGGTGCCTGCCACAACACCAGGCTATTTTTGTTGTTGTTGTTGTTGTAGCTGTCATTGTTGTTTGGCAGGCCCTGGGTCAGGTTTGCACCCACCAGCTCTGGTTTATGTGGCCAGCACCCTAGCTGCTGAGCTAGACACACCAAGCCTAAAGTGTTAGATTATAGACATAAATCACCATGCCCAACCATTGTTTACTTTTGAAGACATGTTTGATTCTTTTATTTTACTTATTTATTTATTTATTGAGACAGTCTTACTTGGTCATCTATGGTAGAGGGCTATGGCATCTTAGCTCACAGCAACCTAAAACTCTTGGGCTCAAGCGATTCTCTTACTTCAGCCTCTCAAGTAGCAATGACAACAGGCCCCACCACAACACCCAGCTACTTTTTAGAGATGGCGGTTTCCCTCTTGCTCAGGCTGGTCTCAAACTTGTGATCTCAGGCAATCCACCCTCATAGGCCTCCCAAGTACTAAGATTACAGGTGGAATCACCGTGTCTGACCTAGTTTGATTCTTTTTATAGACAACATGAATCAAATTCAAGCAGAAAAGATCTTGTTGCTCCAATAAAAATATGTGTTTTTAAAACAGAGAGGTCTAACCATTTATCCTAATAGTCAGAAATGCCCATATTTATATGTAAAAATAATTCACTGCAGATTGATTTGTTAATAATTAGAAATAATCTACATGTCAAAGAAAGGAAAATAATGCTTATAATAAATAATAGGGTCCACATAATGGAATACTAAGGAACCATCAAAAGAACAAATTAGGGCTCGGTGCCTGTGGCTCAAGTGCCTAAGGCACCAGCCACGTACACCCAAGGTGGTGGGTTCAAATCCAGCCCGGGCCTACCAAACAACAATGACAGCTACAACCAAAAAAAATGGCCGGGCGTTGTGGCGGTCACCTGTGGTCCCAGCTACTTGGGAGGCTGAGGCAGAAGACTCACTTAAGTCCAGGAGTTTGAGGTTGCTGTGAGCTGTGATGCCACAGCACTCTACCCAGGGGGACAGCTTGAGGCTCTTGTCTCAAAAAAAAAAAAAAAAAGAACAAATTAGATCTTTATGTATTGATCACAGGATATCCATGATAAATTAGGTGAAAAAAGAAAGCAATGACTATGCATGATTTGGCTTTAAAAATACTTATATTGCTGGGTATGGTGGCTCACACCTATAATCCTAGCACTCTGGGAGGCTGAGGCCAGTGGATTGTTTGAGGTCAGGAGTTTGTGAAACCAGCCTAAGCAGGAGTGAGACCCCTTCTCTGCTAAAAAATAGAAAAACTCAGCTCAGCCTGTAGTTCAAGTGGCTAAGGTGCCGGCCACATACACCAGAGCTGGTGGGTTCGAATCCAGCCTGGGCCTGCCAAACAACATGACAACTACAACCAAAAAATAGTCAGGCGTTGTGGCGGGCACCGGTAGTCACAGCTACTTGGGAGGCTGAGGCAAGAGAATCACTGAAGTTGGGTGGCGCCTGTAGCTCAAGCTGCTAAAGCACCAGCCACATACACCAGAGCTCCAGAGCTGGCGGGCTGGAATCCAGCCTGGGCCGGCCAAACAACATGACAAGTACAATCAAAAAATAGCCGGGCGTTGTGGCAGTCCCCTGTAGTCCCAGCTACTTGGGAGGCTGAGGCAAGAGAATCGCTTATGCCCAGGAGTTTGAGGTTGCTGTGAGCTGTGACGCCACAGCACTCTACCCATGGTGACAGCTTGAGGCTCTGTCTCAAAAAAAATAAAAATAGAAAAATAAAAATACTAGCTGGCTTAATGGTGGGCTCTTATAGTCCTAGCTACTGGGGAGGCTGAGGCAAGTGGATTACTTGAGCCAAGAATTTGAGGTTGTTGTGAGTTAAGATGATGCCAGCCACAGCACTCTTCTGAGGGTGACAGAGTGAGACTTAATCAAAAAAACAAAAAAATCTAATCCTAGCATTCTGGGAGGGTGAGGCAGGTATACTGTCTAAGCTCAGTAGTTTCATACCAGGCTAAGCAAGAGCAAAATCCCATCTCTTCCAAAAAAAGAAAAAAATATATAGAAAAACTACCTGGGCATAGTGGTGGGCACCTGTAGTCCTAGCTATTCGGGAGGCTGAGGCAGGACGATCACCTCAGATCGTGACATTGAGTGTGACATTGTCAAGAGTGTGACATTGCTGTAAGCTAGGCTGATGCCATGGCACCCTAGGACAACAGAGTAAGACTTTGTCTCTAAAAAAAATGTGAAGTGGCACTTACTCAGTGAGTAAGGCACTGGCTCCATATACGGAGGGCAGCGGGTTCAAACCTGGCCCTGGCCAAACTTCAAAAAAATAGCCAGGTATTGTGGCGGGTGCCCGTAGTCCCAGCTACTCAGGAGGCTGACACGAGAGAATCACCTAAACCCAAGAGCTGGAGGTTGCTGTGAGCTATGATGCCATGGCACTCTACCAAGGGCAATATGGTGAGACTCTGTCTCTTAAAAAAAAAAAAA
>NW_003852403.1:16558583-16570574 GCF_000181295.1 Otolemur garnettii
AAAAAAAAAAAAAAAAATAGTCTATACTCTCCAGTTTGGGAAGCATAACAAGATCTTGCCTCTAAAAAAACTAAAAAGTTAAAAATCAAAAAATTTTAAAAAGCTGATCAGGCATGGTGGTTATGCCTGTAATCCTAGCACTCTGGGAGGCCAAGCCAGGAGGATCACTTGAGGTCAGGAGATCGAGACCAGCCTGAGCAAGAGCAAGATCCCCATCTCTACTAAGAACAGAAAAATTAGCTAGGTGTTGTGGGGGGTGCCTGTGGTCCCAGCTACTTGGGAGGCTGAGGCAGGAGGATCACTTGGACCCAGGAATTTGAGGTTGCTGTGAGCTAGACTGATGCCACAGCACTCTAGCCTGGAGCAACAGAATAAGACTCTACCTCAAAAAAAAAAAATTTTTTTTTTAGAAAGCAATGTAAAAATATCTAGATGGTAGAATGATTATTGGTATTTTATAAAATACTTTGCAGTACTTCCTAAAGATTCTATCATGACTGTATTATTTTAATAATCCAAACAAAGCTAGTAAAACAAATTGGCATAGAAAATATTAGCAGAAAATAGCCACCTCCTTTCCTTGAACTGGGTAGACCCAGGATTAAGTGAAACTTCTAACCCTCAGTTCATAAAGTGCTTAGATTATAGCAGTTGCTTTCTATTTCTAGGAATAATTCTAGATTTATGAGTACTGAAGCAGTCAAATTGGTTCACTTTAAAAAATAGCTATCCTACCATACTATATAAGCAATTTCATTGTAACTTTATGCATTTTATTCATTAAAGGCTGGCAGAATTGTATCATTAGGAAAGTTTATTCAGGATTCTCTCACTAGGTAACTCAATAGGCCCTTGACTTTAATAATTCCTGGGGGAGAGTGGCTAATGAAGTACGTTTACAAGCACTTACCGTGGAGAATCTATTCCACTATCCCCTGCCATGCTATGATTTTCCGTTCCTTCCAAGTGACTGCGTAGGTGTTGGTTATCCTGAGCCAACACTGACATGTGTGAAGTATTGAAAAGTTCCAACTTTTGCGGGAAATGTTTTCTCATTTCCTGATTCTGAGGACTCTGACTCCAGCTAACGGGCTTCTTTTCTGTGTCACCAACTGAGTCTTGTGGGGTTTCCACTTCAGAACTGGCTTTTCTTGTGCTGTGGTAATCAAATATACTTCCCTCTGCAGCTTCTGAGCCCTGGACACATTTAGCAACACTGGGTTCTTCTTCGTAGTTAAAACAAAACTGGGTCCCTGAATTTGGGCCACAGCTTTCAGCAGAAAAATTAGGCTTTTTGCCTTCCCCAAGGTTAGCCAGTGAGCTAGAAGGTTTGTAACATTCATTTCTTTTAAGCACCTGAGGCTCAAACCTATCCGTTTTGCTACTGTACTCTGTCAGAGAGTTCTCAGTCACTTTTTGTTTTCCTAAATAATTCCCCTTGCTTTCAGCTATAAAGGAATACTGAATGTGGCCAGGCAGCATTTGATGTAAGTCATCGTTCTCAGAAAAGTCATCCTCTTCTAGATATAATGAACTGCAGGCACCGTCATCGTCTTCCACTTCATTCTGATACCAGGCCTGGTCTTCATCAGAAAGACCTTCATTTGTTAGGTTCTCTGTCTTCACATCCTGGACAAATTCCTTTCTCATTATTTCTTCTGAGTCTCCGTCTTGTCTGTCAGGTTGTCTTAAATGGTTCACATCAACTGGGTAGTCCAAAAGGCTAAGATTTTGAAACTGGTGTATTGTCTTATCAACAAATCTACAAGCAGAGGATGTCTGGTCTAAAGAGCAAGAGCCTCGTGATGGCGGGATATGCAGTGTTTCTTTGGTCTCTCCTAATTTCTCAAAGTAGGAATGACTTTTCCTCAAGACTTCGGAGATTATCTTGTTTTCTCCATCACACATGTCATATCTCAACATGCTTTCCCTAAAGGCACAGCACTTACCATTATTTTGCAAAACACTGCATTGAGGGTGATTTAAAAGATGATCTCTGAAGTCATGGCTGATGGGTTTGACAGTAGAGTTATTCATAAAAATGGATTCTACTTTAAGTTTGTCATTACATTGTTCAGCATATGGCTGTTTGGCTTCGCCATCAAAGATCCTTGAGGAATCCAAAGACCTTGACCTTTGGAAAGGCATTTCCTTTGGTCCAGGCTGACTGGGTTTTAGATCACTAGTCTTCTGAATGTTGTGTCCTTTGATTATCAGGCTTCTTCGGTGAGATAAACCCTGGAAAGGATTACTGATTCGCTTTTTGTAAATCAAATGGGAACCCAGCACTGCGAGATTCTCACCAAGTGGCTTCTGAACTACTGCTTCATTGGGGCTTTTAGTTTTAGGGGTCGGCTGTGTAGTAGGGAGCTGGGGATGTTTCTGCAGTCTACTAATTCCTGGCTGAAGCTCACTTCCCTGATTCCTAGCTTTGTGTCTATCCCTAGAAGAACGGCTCCGCCCTCGAGGCTTTGCAGACCAACCCTGCCTTTTCTTAACTCCCTCTTTAGAAGGATAGTTATGCCTGATTGTCAGCTTATCAGTGGAAGTGCCCTGGCTGTTATATTTTTTCTGTTCTTCATACTTTTGCATTAGGACAGTGTGTTTAGTTAAGTTGTCAACAGTCAGAATGGGGTTAATTCGTTTGATTATCTCGTGCTCAACATCTCGCGGGATATTGTCCAAGTTATCCTCATCTCGCACAGGCCATTCTTCCGGGGGGAACTGAGCAGAGAAAATGCTGTGTTCTGTTTTGGGTCTCTCCTTTCTGGATATGCTGCGCCACAAGAAACTAAAACCAAACTTCTTGCCTTTTTCTCTGTCCCTTGTGTATGGTAAAGGTTTGGTGCTCTCACAAACATGAAGCTCCTCAGTCACTGAAAGTGCCCCATTCTGTGCCCAACGCTTGACTTCCCCAAGATGTTTCTGGCCTTTCCTAGTCACTTCTGCAGCCGTTGGTGGTTCCTGAACATTCTGAGTGCACACATCAGGGTGACACTGGCAAGACTGACAATGGGAAATGGGGACAGCAATCTCTTGGGTTGACTCTGCACAGCTCTCCATGCTCACTAGATATGACTTGGAAGTTGGCATTGGGTGACTTGCATCTGATAGGAAGACTCTCTTATTCTCCTGGATGGTCGTGTTTGTAATGAAGTAAGTCCGAGGTGTAACTATGAAGTATCCTTCTCCGGTGTGATAAATCTTCCTTTCTCTAATCAGAGTTCCCAAAGTAGCATAGAGAATATCTTGAGATGGAATTGCAATCCCTAAAACAAACAAGCAGTTTATACTGATCAAATGTGAATAAGTAACAGTTTAATGAGTGAAATCAGTAACTCAGAAATGACCACACATTTGCTTGATGAACTAGAGCTGATTATAACACGATTAATATATACCATTAAAGCGCCAACTAAGCACAGGTGACATTCATAATTTAATTATAATAGGAATATACTTTAACCCACATAGACATATGGCTAGGTTAATGGATAGAGAAAAAAAATCTGAATTCACTCAAATACAAAACCATTATAAATTTAAATTTTAACTGAGGCAAGCATTCTTGATGAGTAAACATGGGAATTTTTAACCACTACAGTCTCATAGCTTAAATATTCATAAGAATCTAAAGCAAAAATGAAAGCTAGTCTGTGCTTGGATGAGGGCAAACTCCCTAACATTTGGATATAGTAGTTTTTCTTTTTTTTTTTTTTGAGACAGAGCCTCAAGCTGTCCCCCTGGGTAGAGTGCCGTGGCATTACAGCTCACAGCAACCTCCAACTCCTGGGCTCAAGCGAGTCTCCTGCCTCCGCCTCCCAAGTAGCTGGGACCACAGGCGCCCACCACAACGCCCGGCTATTTTTTGGTTGCAGCCATCATTGTTGTTTGGCGGGTCCGGGCTGGGGATTCGAACCCGCCACCTTAGGTGTACGTGGCTGGCGATATCGTAGTTTTTCAAAGCAAAAGGTTAACAAAATAAATTTAAGAAATTCCCTTTCCAAATAGCAGGGTTCAAAATTATATTATGAAAACAATGTTGAGAATGTTTATATAAGAAAAATATTGGAAGAAAATATATCAATGTATTAACATTGTTTTCCCTTGGGCTGTGGTACTTTTTTATACTTCCTGGATTTTTCTACAATAAGTATTTTCATTATGTAATGGGAAAAATGAAAAATATCATTCTATAATCATGCATTAGGATATCATGCAGCTATTAAAAGAGTGAAATAAGTGCGGCGCCTGTGACTCAAAGGAGTAGGGTGCCGGCCCCATATACCGGAGGTGGTGGGTTCAAATCCAGCCCCGGCCCAAAAATGCAAAAAAAAAAAAAAAAAAGTGAAATAAATCAACATATGCTGGTATAGAAAGATCTCTAAGATATTTTTTCTTTCTCTTTTTTCTTTTGAGACAGAGTCTCATTATGTCACTTGTGACAGAGTGCCATGGCATCACAGCTCACAGCAACCTCAAAGTTTGGGCTTAAGCAATTCTCTTGCCTCAGCTCCCAAGTAGCTAGGACTACAAGTGCCTGCCACAGTACCCAGCTATTTTTTGGTTGTAGTTGTCATTGTTGTTTGGCAGGCTTGGTTTGGATTTAAACCCGCCAGCTCCAGTATATGTGGCTGGCACCCTGGTTGCTGAGCTATAGACATGGAGACATTTTTCTTTTTCTTTCTTTCTTTTTTTGAGACAGGGTTTTGCTCTGTCACCCAGGCTGAAGTACAGTGCCATCATCATAGATCACTGCAACCTCAAATTCCTGGGCTCACATGATCCTCCTGGATAGCTGGGACTACAGGTACATGCCACCATGCCCAGTTTTCTACTTTTTTGCAGAGATGGGGTCTTACCTTTGCTCAGGCTGGTTTTGAACTCCAGACATCAAGCAAACCTCCCACTTCAGCTACCCAAAATGCTAGGATTACTGGTATGAGCCACTGTGTCCAACCTCTAAGCTATGTTTGTAAGTGACAAAGTGAAAGGTGAAGAAAGAATGCGTAGAATATCTACTTTATATTAAAAAAGGATATATATACATTCAAATACAATTTATGAAAGCATATATTAAAAACAATAGCAGTTGTCACCTGCTATTGGGAATGGGCAGATTTAAGGTGAGGGTAGATAAACTTTTTGTTTTGCACTTCTCTCTACAGAGTCTGATCTATTTGGTCACTAGTCATGACTAGAAAAAACCAAGTTTGATCTATTTACTTATTATCATAATCATTTTTTTTTAAAGTTCATCTGAGGAACAAAAGAAGTAACTCTTTATCAAATTTGTTGTTGCAGGACTTTTTCTGGCAGGGGTCCACTATAAGATTCTACAGATGTAAGCTTCTATAAAAGGAATCTTATTTGACCCAAGAATCCCGCTACTGGGTATCTATCTGCCCAAGGAAATGAAGTCATTTTATCCAAAAGACACCTGCCCTCAAATGTTTATTGTAGCACAGTTCACAGCTCCAAAAATGGTGAATCAGTCCAAGTGTCCATCAATTCATCAGTGGATTAACAAATTGTGGTATACATATACCATGGAGTACTAGTCAGCCATAAAAAGGAATGAATTAATGTCTTTTGCAGCAATTTGAATGGAACCTGACACCATTACTCTAAATGAAATTTCTCAGGATTGGAAAAATTAAGACTACATGTACTCTCTGGAACTAACTGATGGGCACACAGGGACAGAAAGAAGTAAAGATCAATGGAAATCAATAAGGAGGGGGAGGTAGGGAAGGGTAAAAACCTACCTAACAGGTACAATAAATATTATTCAGGTTGATGGGCATAGTAATCGCCCTGACTTAAGTGTTATAAAAGCTTTCCATGCAACAAAAAACATTTGTACCCCTTAATATTTTAAAATAAGACCCTAAATTTATATATAGAAAGGATATTACCCAGTGTACTTAAGTATTTAAGATTATTTATAATGAGTAAAAAACAAATACATGCAATGAACTGCAAATAGAGAATACTCCACCTGGGTAATGTTTCATCAGATGCTCCAAAAGCGATTCCTGTGTTACTACAGTCTGAGCCACATTCATATCAGATATAGCACAGCAAAGAATGTCAGCCAAAGGTACAAACTGAGATTGAGCTATTGGATTCATTTGCACTGGAAAGACATCACCTATATTAGAGATTTAAAAAAAGGGAGATACGATAAAATTGATATAGTATAAAATGTCTGGAATTAGTGAATCAAGAATAAAGACTGAGGCTTGGCACCTACAGCTCAGTGGCAAGGGTGACAGCCACATATACTGGGGCTGGCAAGTTCAAACCTGGCCCCTGCCTGCCAAACAACAATGACAATTACAACAGCAAAAAAAAAAAAAAGAAAGAAAAAAGAAAAATAGCTGGGTGTTGTGGTAGGCACCTATAGTCCCAGCTACTTGGGAGACTGAGGCAAGAGAATCGCTTAAGCCCAAGAGTTTGAGGTTGCTATGAGCTGTGATGCCATGGCACTCTACCAAGGGCAACATAGTGAGATTCTGTCTCAAAATAAATAAGTAAAGACTGAATAGTAGGTGGGATTGCCATTTTTTCATCAGTCTTTACTCAGAATCTGTTAACATGATAGAAATTATGGAATAAATGGGTTTTCTTTTCTTTTCAGACAGAGTTTCACTTTGTTGCCCAGAGTAGAACACACTCACAGCAACTTCAAACTCCTGGGCTCAAGTGATTCTCTTGCCTCAGAGCCTCCCGAGTAGCTGAGACTATACTTCAAACCCGGCCCTGGCCAAACTGCAACAAAAAAATAGCTGGGCATTGTGGTGGGCACCTGTAGTCCCAGCTACTTGGGAGGCTGAGGCAGGAGAATTACCTAAGCCCAGGAGTTGGAGGTTGCTGTGACTCCACAGCACTCTACCAAGGGCAATAAAGTGAAACTCTGTCTCTAAAAAAAAAAAAAAAAACAAAACCAAAAAAACCCCCAAAAGTAGAGACCATAGTGAAAAACTATTTCTGCTGGGCCCGGTGGTTCATATCTGTAATCCTAGCACTCTGGAAGGCTGAGGTGGGTGGATTGCTTGAGCTCACGAATTCAAGAGCAAGAGCGAGATCCTGCCTCTTAAAAAAAGCCAGACATGTGACAGATACCTATAGATTTCTTTTTCTTTTTTTTTTTTTTTTTTTGAGACAGAGCCTCAAGCTGTCCCCCTGGGCAGAGTGCCGTGGCATTACAGCTCACAGCAACCTCCAACTCCTGGGCTCAAGCGAGTCTCCTGCCTCCGCCTCCCAAGTAGCTGGGACCACAGGTGCCCGCCACAACGCCCGGCCATTTCTTGGTTGCAGCCGTCATTGTTGTTTGGCGGGTCCGGGCTGGGGATTCGAACCCGCCACCTTAGGTGTACGTGGCTGGCGCCTTAGCCGGTTGAGCTATAGGCGCCGAGCCACCTATAGATTTCTTGATTGGAAGGTGGTCATTGGTGACTTTCATGAAAATTGTTTTAGTAAAAAGAAGACAAAAATTAAATATCAGATTTAAGGAGAGGAAGTTAGCTAAAAAAAGAAAAAAGTAAAATTAATGGTTCTTTCTTCTAGAGCAGCATTTCTCAACTTTTGTACTTTTGACATTTGGGGACAAATATATATAGGGTAACCTATGTTCCCTTCTTGCCCAGGATTGAGGCATTTCCTGGGACATGGGACTTTCAGTACTATAATCCCATAACCAGGAAAGTCAAAAGAAAACGGGAATGATTAGTCACCTAACCAGACAATTTTGTTCTGGGAGGATGTGCTGTGGATTATGAGATAAAGTTTAGTAGCATCCTGGCCTCCATCAACTAGACGCTAGTAGCATTTCCCACAGTTAGAGCAACCAAAAGTGTCTCCAAATATTGCCAAATGTCACCTGGGGGGCAAAGCCATCTCGATTTGAAACCACCATTCTAGAACATTTGTATGTGAAATCTGATTGTAAAAGAGGAGAAACAGATCACAAAACCAGAAAGGAGCAGGATCAAGTGAATATGACTGCGTGGGTATGTTGAGATGTTCTTAAAATAAGATCTCTGCTCCTTTGCATGCAAAAAGAAAGAGCTTAGTGGAGATGATGGACATGATTCTGATCAAGAAGATCAGTAAGACAGCAAGATCCCAGATCTTGCTGGGATTGCGGACCAAAGGTACAGGTAGAGGGGATAGCTTAGAAATAAAGATGTTACGTCATCTGAGACTTGAGAAAAGAATAGAGTGGCAGAAGACCAAAACTGTATGGAGGCAGAGAAGGGAAAAAATGTTAGTATGGCAAGGTCTTTGTAAGACAGGAACGGATGGGAATGGAAGGAGAAAAATATGGGATGAATGGGAAATAGAGGGTAGAAAGGGTTTTCGTTGCTGTTGTTTTAGAGATGAGGTCTCGCTGGATCTCTTGGGCTGAAGTGATCCTCCCGATCCTCCCACCCTAGCCTCCTGAGTAGCTGGCACTATAGGCACTCACCACCTTGTGTGGCTTAAGGAGCTATTCTTGAAGTACCATGAAATAAAAAATGAATAAGAAGATTATGAGGGAGCCCTGAGTCTCAAGGTGCTGTAAGCACTATTTCTGGCAGACAGGTTCAAGTTTAGAATGGAAAAGGATGTACAACAGGGAGGCTATCACACACTTCTAACACTTCAATGTACACCTGAGAATCGCTGCATGTCTTGCTAAGGTGCAGATTCTGATTTGGAGGGTCTGGGGCACAGCCCAAGATTCTGCACTTCTTACAACCTCCTAGGGGATGGTCATACTTCAGGTCTGAGGACTACTCTAAGGAGCCAGTAGAGTGTTAAGGTTTTTGGTTTTGTTTTTTTTTTTTTTTTTTGAGACAGAGCCTCAAGCTGTCTCCCTGGGTAGAGTGCTGTGGCATCACAGCTCACAGCAACCTCCAACTCCTGGGCTCAAGTGAGTCTCTTGCCTCCGCCTCCCAAGTAGCTGGGACCACAGGTGCCTGCCACAGCGCCCAGCTATTTTTTGGTTGCAGCCGTCATTGTTGTTTGGCGGGTCCGGGCTGGGGATTTGAACCTGCCACCTTAGGTGTACGTGGCTGGCACCTTAGCCGGTTGAGCTATAGGCGCAGAGCCGAGTGTTAAGGTGTTAATGCTCACAATGTTAAAGTAGCTTACCATTCAACAAATAAAGATGGTCTTAAGGCTGGATGGGTTAAGTGTAGCCAGAAGGAAACTAAATGACTGAGAAAACTTGACTACGCCCTGCACTGAACCCTCCTGACAGTGAAGAAACCAGTTGTTGCGGAGGAAGGAAGGTGATGGATTAGTGAGGTTTCATGAAGGACTGAAGCCAAAGCTGGCAAGTGGCCAATACTGTATTTTTATTTTATCTGCATGAAGATAAAGGACTTCCCTAAGGAAATCCAAAAGCTGTTTGCTACCATATATCCCGTTGTTCTGTCCCTTTGTTTACTTGTGGTCTTTATCTGGCCTTGGAAGCTCACATCACAGGGTATAAGTGCTATCTGTTTCTGCAAGCTTTCCCCCTGATGTGACTGTGACTGTCCCACAGGGTAACACATGATGCTAAGAGGGCTACAGCATTCTGAGAAACCAGGATAAACGGCTAATCAGTCAACTAGCATTTCAAAGGGTGGCGTTAGATGTTGCCCTGAAACTCCCCTAAAACAAACCCTTCCTTGAAACTCCACTTCTGAGCTAAGGATAACAAGCTTTTCTCTGTATCCTCACTCTTTTTTTTTTGAGACAGAGCCTCAAGCTATTCCCCTGGGTAGAGTGCAGTGGCATCACAGCTCACAGCAATCTCCAACTCCTGGGCTCAAGCGAGTCTCTTGCCTCTGCCTCCCAAGTAGGTGGGATCACAGGCACCTGCCACAACGCCCAGCTATTTTTTGGTTGCAGCCATCATTGTTGTTTGGCGGGCCTGGGCTGGATTTGAACCCGCCACCTCAGGTGTATGTGGCTGGCACCTTAGCCACCTGAGCCACAGGCGCCAAGCCCTGTTTATTTTCCTATTTTCATAGGAAAGCCAATAGTCAAAATTTATTTTTCATGGGGCTGAGGAGAGGTGCCTGGGGCTTCCTATAGATTTATTTGCTATCTCCTATGATTCTATAATTATTTCAAAATAAAAATGAAACAGGCAGTGTCCATAGCTCAGTGGGTAGGTCACCAGCCACATACACTGAGCTTGGTGGGTTCGAACCAGCTAAAACAATAATGACAACTGCAAGAAAAAAGATAGCGAGGCATTGTGGCAGGCACCTGTAGTCCCAGCTACTTGGGAAGCTGAAGTAAGAGACTTGCTTAAGCCCAAGAGTTTGAGGTTTGAGCCCAAGAGTTCGAGGTTGCGGCTCAAACCTAAGGTGGCGGGTTCGAATCCAGCCCGGACCTGCCAAACAACAATAATGGCTGCAACCAAAAAATAGCCGGGTGTTGTGGCGGGTGCCTGTGGTCCTAGCTACTTGGGAGGCTGAGGCAGGAGACTCACTTGAGACCAGGAGTTGGAGGTTGCTGTGAGCAGTGAAGCCACAGCACTCTACCCAGGGGGACAGCTTGAGGCTCTGTCTCAAAAAAAAAAAAGAGTTCGAGGTTGCTGTGAGCTGTGACAGTACAGCACTCTATGGAGGGTAACATAATGAGACTCTGTCTCAAAAAAAAAAAAAAAGAGCAAACAAATCTACTACTAACTAGGAAGACTAATTGCCTTTTTCTCAATCCTTAAAATTAATGCAACTATAGGTAAACAGCATTTTAGAGAACAAGTTATATTGCTTTTAACCTCTTGCATGGAGCTCCCTCTAGGCCTCTAGGCAAAGCCTATAGAAGATTTCTGGGTATGGGTGGCGCCTGTAGCTCAGTGAGTGGGGCACTGGCCCCATATACTGAGGGTGGTGGGTTCGAACCCAGCCCCAGCCAAACTGCAACAACAACAACAAACAAAAAATAGCAGGGCATTGTGGCAGGTGCCTGTAGTCCCAGCTACTCCGGAGGCTGAGGCAAGAGAATTGCTTAAGCCCAAGAGTTTGAGGTTGCTGTGAGCTGTGATGCTGTGGCACTCTACTGAAGGCAATAAAGTGAGACTCTGTCTCTGGAAAAAAAAAAAAAAAGATTTCTCGGTATATTTCCTTCAGAGCCGTTGCTAAGATACGTCCTTCAGATGCATAAATCATCAAGAGTTTTCTTTGTGCAGGAAAGCAGAGTGCACCCTAACAGGAGAACACTAATGACAGATGTGGGAATCATTTTCAAGCTACAGCCATGGTCTGTTTCAGTTACTTTCGCACTCCTTTGCTTTTTGGAATACACAATTCTTAGAGAGTTTTCTACCAAAAATTAGCTTTCTGTACAGAAGTTTCCATTATAGATAGATGTAACCAGATTTTACAATAAAAGAAGGCCAGCACTTTGGCTTTGTCTTCCACTACTGTGGAGTAAATTGAAGAACAGCCTTAAGTGTATGCCTGCCACAGACCTTTGACCCTTCATCTGGAGCAGGGATTAGAAGGCTAGAGAGAGACTGGGAGCCAGAGTAAACAATTGACAACAATGCCCCCTCTGTTTACATAACATGGTTTTAAACTCCTGAGTGCCTGAGAAATGGAAAAAGTGTTGAGGCTGAATGAAAGACTGGTTTTACAAAAAAATACCAGCAAAGTAGAACCATATAGATGAGGCCATCTGTGCCTGCTATCTTTTCTGCAAAGGGTTTTTATTGTTAATTTACTGATTCCTCACTATATTCAAAAAAGATTTAGTTGGTATACATAAAATATTTTTACATTTCTAAGTCCTAATGAAAGCAAAGTATGAGTTTACAAGCAATTATTATTATTACTTTTTTTTTTTTTGACACAGAGTCTTACTCTGTTGCCCTGGAAGAGTGCAGTGGTGTTATCTTAGCTCACTCCAGAGGTGAACAAAACACAAGAGCCGGCTCGGCGCCTATAGCTCAACCGGCTAAGGCGCCAGCCACGTACACCTAAGGTGGCGGGTTCGAATCCC
>NW_003852403.1:16573075-16580495 GCF_000181295.1 Otolemur garnettii
CTGTCCCAGCTACTTGGGAGGCTGAGGCAAGAGAATCACTTAAGCCCAGGAGTTGGAGGTTGCTGTGAGCTGTGACGCCATGGCACTCTATACAGGGTGACAGCTTGAGGATCTGTCTCAAAAAAAACAACTTAGTTTAAGGTGAGGTTTGGTACCTTGAACATTTTAAAGAAAACAGAGCCAGACACAGAAAGTAAGAAAAGTCAGAAGCAGTTGGGTGCAGTAGCTCATGCCTTTAATTAATCTTAACACTCTGGGAGGCTGAGGCAGGAGGATCACTTGAGCTCAGGAGTTTGAGGTTGCTATGAGCTAGGCTGACACCACTATACTCTAACCTAAGCAACAGAGCAAGACCCCCATCTCAAAAAAAAGGAAAGAAAAGGCAGAACCAGGCAGCACCTGTGGCTCAAAGGAGTAGGGCGTCGGGCCCATATGTTGGAGGTGGTGGGTTCAAGCCCAGCCCTGGCCAAAAAAAAAGGTATTGGGCAGAGCCTGTGGCTTAAAGGAGTAGGGTGTTGGCCCCATATGCTGGAGGTGGCAGGTTCAAACCCAGCCCCAGCCAAAAATTGCAAAAAAAAAAGGAAAAGGCAAAACCAAAATCATTATAATATAATATGCCTGGCCCAATTCTGTGTTTGGTCTGTCCATTGAGAATACCCTTGAAGTAAAAGCATCCTTATCAAAATTGTGTTTATTTTGATATCAGAATGCTCTAGTCAAATTTCAGAGACAAAGTTTTACATAAAAACTGTACCTTTAAAGGAAAACAGTTAACAACCACACTTATCTTACATTTATCTTTTTTTTTTTTTTTTAAGAGACAGAGTTTTACTTTATGGTCCTCAGTAGAGTGCCACGGCATCACAGCTCACAGCAACCTCCTGTTCTTGGGCTTAGGCAATTCTCTTGCCTCAGCCTCCCAAGTAGCTGGGACTATAGGCACCCACCACAATGCCCGGCCATTTTTGGTTGCAGTTTGTCTGGGGCTGGGTTAGAACTCGCCACCCTTGATATATGGGGCCAACACCCTACTCACTGAGCCACAGGCACCGGCCACATTTATCTTATTTTTTTAAGGTAACTAAACAAATTCCAAGAGGGACTTAGAATTTAAATTCTACCATTTTGATCTAAGATGCTTGAATCTGATTTAAAGGTCCATAAGAGACTGTATTAACAAATATGCAAAACAGAGGAAAGATTTCTTTGGAAATTAGGGAAGTGTTGACATTCAAACTTTTTTGATAATAAAATACGAATGTGATAATAAAATATGAATTGTCATGAACTTCTAGGCAAAATTAATCTTGCTATTATTTATTTCATATTTAAAACACAAACCTTTCCATAAAAACATGTTGTCTCGGTGGCGCTCATAGCTTAGTGGGTAGGGCACCAGCCACATACACCAAAGCTGGCTGGTTCGAACCGGGCCTGAGCCAGCTAAACAACAATGACAACTGCAACAAAAAAAAATAGCTGGGCTTTGTGGCAGGCACCTGTAGTCTCAACTACTTGGGAGGCTGAGACAAAAGAATCGCTTATGCCCAAGAGTTGGAGGTTGCTGTGAGCTGTGAGGCCACAGCACTCTACCGAGGGCGACATAATGAGACCCTGTCTCAAAAAAAAAAGAAAAATGTAGTCTGTATACAAATGTGTTTATGGACTCTGTGCTAGGCAGTCTGCCAGAAATTCATGCATTATTGACCTTCAAGTGGTTTAACTGAACCATTCTAACTCAGCTAATTACCTGGACACATGAAATCTGAGACCATCTTTTTGGGTGCCTGTAATGAATCGCACTGTGGGAAAGGTATATTCTGTGTGCATTACAGATGACAATAGAGCAAGAATAAAACAGCCTGCAGATATGCTCACGTTTAATAAAAAAGGATGTTTTGTTCAGAGTAATCCAAGAAGCTGCCTTGATTCTAAACTGGTCTTTTATCCAGTACAGAATTTCCACCAACTTTTTTTAACATTAAAATTAATCCTGAACTTTTAAAAATGAAAGCATTTTGTAGCAAAGTGCTCCTCACCAGAGATAAGATGATGTGCAAAAGATTCGATGGCTTTAAATAATTAGATCTATTGTGCTGTAACATCAAATAGGTTCAGAAAATCAAACAAAATGGAAACAAAAAGAAAAGTTTCAGACCAGCAAAACCAAACTCCTCTCCCTGTCTCCCTTTTATTCTAGTAAAGTAAAAGAATGCAAACACTTTCCTCCACAGTTAGAAACAAAAAGAGTACCAAGACTCAGGACCTGGCTGTGATCTAAGGCTAATTGTGTTATCTGCATGGAAGCTGAAATTCTTTCTCAAGTACTGTGATGTTTATTTTGGACTCCTAAACAAACGGCTCCCTTCTGGGATATGCTCTTTGCTGAAAAGCTAAAGCCTTCCCTTAGAAGGCTAGGCTATTTAGCAGGAGTCCTTAATAATATCTGCTTTTTTTTTTTCAGAGACAGAGTTTCACTTTGTCGCCCTAGGTCGAGTACAGCTCACAGCAACCTCAGCTCTTGGGCTTAGGCGAGTCTTTCGCCTCAGCCTCCTGAGTGGCTGGGACTACAGGTACCCGCCCTAATGCCCAGCTATTTTTTGTTGCAGTTTGGCCAGGGCTGGGTTTGAACTCACCACCCTCAGTATATGGGGCCGGTGCCCTACTCACTGAGCACAGGTGCCACCCAGTAATATCTTCTTTTTAAATCACATTTCTTTTTTCTGAGACAGAGCCTCAAGCTGTCGCTCTGGGTAGAGTGCCGTGGTATCACAGATCACCATAACCTCCAACTCCTGGGCTCAAGCGATTCTCCTGCCTCAGCCTTCCAAGTAGCTAGGACCACAGGTCCGCAACACCTGGCTATTTTTTGGTTGCAGCCAATATTGTTGTTTGGCAGGACCGGGCTGTATTTGAACCTGTCAGCGCGGGTGTATGTGGCTGGCACCTTAGCCACTTGAGCCACAGGTGCCGAGCCTTTAAATCACATTTCAACCTGTCAATATTTTGCAAATTAGCAGCCTTCATCTTTTTAAGTAATATATCCACCACTATCAGTTGAGTCACAGAGGCCCTGGACCAATCATACAGACCCCACAATCTGGTTGTCAAACAACACATAGAAACATAGAGGTGACTCAAACCAGTTACTTTTCAAAAAATATTAAAATGAGTCATACTCAGCCCAAAGCCCTTTTAGGGCCAGAGGTGCCATTCCCTAAACGTTTTTCTTCAAGGCTGCCACTCTGGGTATGCTAATGACTCTACCCAGGTGTGTTGATTTTCACCAGCAAAATCAATTATTGCATACATAGTTCATGGCTTGAAACAACACAAATTATCTCATAGTCTATAGGTCAGAAGTCTAGCCTAGTTTCTCTGCTGCAGGTCTCAGAGCCAAAATCAGAGTACTGATCATCCTGTGCTCTTATCTAGAGACTTTAGGGGGAGAATCTGTTTTCACATGCATTAGGGTTCTCGGCAGAATTCAGTTCCTTACGGTTGTAGGACTGAGGACTGAAGACTGAGGCCCCTGTTCCTGTGATGGCTGTCAGATGGCAGCCTCTCTGCATGTCATCTTGCCCCCTTCATCCTGAAAGATAGCACTGAATCTTTCTCATACTTCAATTCTCTCTGACTTGCCCTTCTATTGTGTCACTTCTGCTTCTAGTCACAGACAATTCTCTGCTTTTAAGAGCTCCAGTGATTAGACTGGGTCTTCTCAGATAATCCAGAATAATCTTCCTAATTTAATGTCCATAACCTAATTACATCTGCAAAGTCCCTTCTGCCATGTAAGATAACATATTTACAAGTTCCAGGGATTAGGACCTGGGCATCTTTGGGGAACCATTTGGCCCACCACACCAGCTACAAGAGTCAGGGGTAAGGAGTACCTCAGGAAAGAGGCACAGGTTGTAAAAATGGTTACAGCGGCAGAACATCCTTTCTTTGCCCTCCAGGAAATTCTAAGAGAGATGAGAGGGAATCCTCTTCCCAAGATTCTGGAGGCCACACTAATAAACGACAGTGATGGGCAACTCATCTGGGTCCGTCAAGTGATGAACGTAAAATATCATTGTACAAAGCTGGAGAGGGGGAATCCAGCATCAAGGTTGTTGTTTAAATAATAAATAAATAAATGTTCCCCATGACTGTCCCTTCTATTCACGTAGTCTTCACATTACAAATTAGCCCTCTGCTGGGTGTAAAGCAATCTGAATGAGGTATTAACATTCTAATCCCGATTCTGCTGTGCCGCCCTTAGTAAGCCAATTCTCTTCTCTGAGGGTCAATTCCCTTGCCTACATGTGTGGGACTGAGCCAGTGATTCCAAAACTGTGTGCTGTGGAACATTCATTCCATGAAATGCTCTGCAAGAAAAAGGGTCCCAAGGCTATATGTTTAAGACACATGGGCCAGGTACAGTGGCTCACACCTGTAATCCCAGCACTCTGGGAGGCTGAGGTGGGCGGATTGCTTGAGCTCAGTTTACCGAGACCAGACTGAGCAAGAACAAGACCCTGTCTCTACCAAAAAACAAGCTCAGCCCCCATAGCACAGTGGTTATGGCACCAGCCACATGCACTGAGGCTGGCCAGTTCCAGTCTGGCCCAGGCCAGTTAACCAACAATGACAACAATAACAACAACAAAAAATAGCTGTGGGCTTGGTGCCTGTGGCTCAAGTGGCTAAGGCCCCAGCCACACATACACCTAAGGTGGTGCGTTTGAATCCAGCCCAGGCTGCCAAACAACGATGGCTGCAACCAAAAAATAGCCAGGCATTGTGGCGGGTGCCTGTGGTCTCAGCTACTTGGGAGGCTGAGGCAGAAGACTCGCTTGAGCCCAGGAGTTGGAGGTTGCTGTGAGCTGTGACGCCACTGCACTCTACTGGGGGCCACATAAAGAGACTCTGTCTCAAAAATAAAATAAAATAAAAAATGAAGGCTCTGAAAATGTTGGTAATGAGCAACAACCTAGTTTATTTAACCTAATGTTTACTGATATTTGGACAACAAACTCTTTGGAGTGACTTTCCTCCATTCAAACAGGAAAAAAAGTCCCTGACTAGTTTGGACCTTCCCACATCTGCGACCTCGTCCCTGTTGCCACCACCTCCAGCCCTCTTCTCCATACCTCACCATTCCTAAATGCTGCCTCATTGTTTCATAATCTTCCCTTCAATTTCAGACTAACTCAAATGCAGAGTGACTCTATCATGAATATTCTCTGAGCCCATCAGCTGGAAATACATTCTCCCTCTTCACATGTGCCACTGAAGAAACATTTTATGAGTGGCTACCTAATGGTTTGGGATTAGGCTCTCATGATACACTGACATTATAGCAACACAGTCCCTCAGTCACTCCTTATCCACCAAGTATTTATTGAGTACCTACTATATGCCAGTCAGAAAGTTTGCAACAGTGAACAGGACACAATCCTGGCCCTCCAGGGGCTTTGGTTTCAGTGGAGGAGCAAAGGCTACAGGCAATCATAACTCAACCTGAGGGCTATAATTGGGAGGACTTGAACTCTGTATTCCAGAGTGCTGTTCTCATGGTGTGAGATCATCACAAGGAAGAGCAAAAAAAAAAGGAAGAGGAGCCAGACTTGTCAATATCGGGCCTGGGGGTACTAAGGCAGCATAGGATAATAAAAGAAGTCCTGGATTGGTCAGGCAGACCTGGGCTCACATTCTCCACTTCCACTTACTCTGTGTACTCTTTGAGGATTATTAGTAATCTCAATTGTTTTGTTTTGTCTTTGTTTTGAGACAGTCTCACTTAGTCACTGTCGGTAGAGTGCTATGGCGTCACAGCTCACAGCAACTTCAAACTCTGGGGCTCAAGTGATCCTCTTGCCTCAGCCTCCCAAGTAGCTGGAACTACAGCACACAATGCCTGGCTATTTTTTGGTTGCAGTTGTCATTGTTGTTTAGCTGGCCCAGGCCAGGTTTGAACCCACCAGCCTCAGTGCATGTAGCTGGCACCATAACCACTGTACTACAGGCGCCAAGCCAGTGATCTCAATTAAGATGAAGAACAGTATCTGGCTCAAATATATCATGGGAAGGTGTTTGAAAATACCTAGAATAAGGTGGTCCTGTGGCTCAGTGGGCACTGGCCCCATATACTGAGGGTGGCGGGTTCAAACCTGGCCCCAGCCAAACTGCAACAACAACAAAAAAATAGCTGGGCATTGTGGCAGGCGTCTGTAGTCCCAGTTACTCGGGAGGCTGAGGCAAGAGAATCGCCTTAGCCCAGGAGCTGGAGGTTGCTGTGAGCTGTGTGATGCCATGGCACTCTACCAGGGTGATAAAGTGAGACTCTGTCTCTACAAAAAAAAAAAAAAAAACGAAAGAAAGAAAGAAAATACCTAGAATAAAATATGACACATCAGTTCTTTCCATCAATAGTAGCGTTAACTTTTCTTCCTAAATTAGCTATAGGAACTTGATTATCCTTTTTTCCATGTCATTATTAGTACTCCAGGTTTTTTGTATAGGGCCTTTATTGGACACATGGATGGAATTTCTTTTTTTCTTCTTCTTTTTTCTTTTTTTTTTTTGGAGACAGAGTCTCACTGTTACCCTTGGTAGAGTATGGCATCACAGCTCACAGCAACCTCAAACTCTTTGGCTTATGTGATTCTCTTGCCTCACCCTCCCAAATAGCTGGGACTACAGGCGCCTGCCACAACACCCGGCTAGTTTTCTGTTGTAGTTGTCACTGTTGCTTAGCTGGCCTGCGCTGGGTTTGAACCCGCCAGCCTTGGTGTATATGGCTGACTCCGTAACCAATGTGCTACAGGTACAGAGCCAAGAATATTTGGGGGTGGGGTGTGCAGGGGAACAGAGTTTCATTATGTCACCCTCAGTAGAGTGCCTTGGCGTCACAACTCACAGCAACCTCAAACTCTTGGGCGTAAGTGATTCTCTTGCCTCAGCCTCCCAAGTAGCTGGAACTACAGGAGCCCACTACAACATCTGGCTATTTGTTGTCGTCATTGTTGTTCTAGCAGGCCCGGGCTGGGTTTGAACCCACCCGACCCAGTGTATGTGGCCAGAGCCCTAACCACTGAGATACGGGCATCAAGCCAGGATGGAATTCTTGACCAATTATGACTTTTCTTTTCCCAACTTCCATAGCCTATTTGACTAGACACGAGTCCTGACCATGACCTTCTCCCCACCTAGAAGGAAACAACTTATGCTAGCAAAGCCTACTGCTAAGCCCTCTTTGCTTGTGAGAGACATACCTTAGTAGTTCATCCTATCCAGTGATATTTTATTATGACCCCTGCTATGTTGTAGCAGATAACATAAATTGGCCCATTCAATACATGTTCTTAATCTTCTTTTCCCTTGTCTTCCTCTAGTGTGGAAGCAAGAAAGCTTTTTTTTTTTTTTTTTTTTT
>NW_003852403.1:16580562-16588935 GCF_000181295.1 Otolemur garnettii
AGTCTCCTGCCTCCACCTCCCAAGTAGCTGGGACCACAGGCGCCCGCCACAACGCCCGGCTATTTTTTGGTTGCAGCCTTCATTGTTGTTTGGCGGGTCCGGGCTGTGGATTCGAACCCGCCACCTTAGGTGTATGTGGCTGGCGCCTTAGCCGGTTGAGCTATAGGCGCCGAGCCGAAGCAAGAAAGCTTAATGTTCAATTTCCCAGACTCGCTTAAAACCAGCAGACATGTGACATAATTGTGGTCAATGAGATTTTTTTAAAGGGCTCTTCTTTCATCTTTTATCCTTTCATCCTTCTTTCTTCCTTCTTGCTTGGAGTTTTTTTTTTGTATGTGTGTGGGGGGTTTTTTTTTTTTTTTGAGACAGAGTCTCAGTTTGTTGCCCTTGGTAGAGTGCTGTGGCATCACAGCTCACAGCAACCTCACACTCTTGGGCTCCAGTGATTCTCTTGCCTTGGCCTCCTGAGTTGCTGGGACAACAGGTGCCCACCACAATACCTGGCTATTTCTTTTTTCAGAGATGGGGGGGTCTTGCTCTTGCTCAGGCTGGTCTTGAACCCATAAGCTCATGCAGTCCACCTGCCTCAGCCTCCCAGAATGCTAGGATTACAGGTGTGAGCCACCTTGCCCAACTTTGCTTGGAGTTTGGAAAGGGTGCAGCCATCTTGCGACCATGAGGTGAAGGGCATGATGTGAAAAGGCCACACACACACTAAGGAAGGCACAGCAGAAAGAAAGTTCAAGCTTGGCTCTCTGACAGCCTTGCTGTACTCCCCTTACTCCAGGCTACCTACCTCCAAACTTCTTGTGATATGAGACAAACCTACCCCTCATTTGTGCAAATCATTTTTAGAGGGCTTTTGAGAAACTGCAACAAAACACATCTCTGACCAAGACACCAAGTCCAAGACATTTGACATTTATTGCCTCCACATCTTTTCTGTTTTGAGCAAACATTTGTCCTGTCAAAGACCTGATTAAAGCTTCTGGATGATTTGACAACCAATAGATAATTTTTTTCAACATCCTAATTGCCAGAAACCAGAATTCCACAGATCAGGATTCTTGTTGCTTTTACCTGTACCCTGTCAGGTCTGGGATGCAGAAGCTTTGGACCAAGACACAGAAGCTTTATCTAGTACTGCTAGTTTTAACTTCTTAGGGAAACATGTACCAAAAGGTAACAATAGGCACTCTCAGGGATGAGGAGGGATTTCCTTAATGCACATGGAAATCACAGAGGTGAAGATAAGAACCGTCACAGCTGTTCACCAAACAGCACTCTCAAAATAGGTAGCTACAGTTACAGCCCTGAAAGCAGGGTGCCTTTCAATTGTTCCTGAAAGGAAGTCTGGTGGAATGAAGACAATTAGCTCACATCACCTTAGCATAAGTGTCGGATTAACTCAGGTCTTCAAGAAGCAAATAATGACTAACCCCACTTATATTTCAGAAGTAGGTAATGCCTGACATTTGCTGAAGTTGCCTTCCATCCCAAAAAGAGTCTGAATCCACTCAGGCCTCAAGTCTCCATGGCTGGGTTGGCCTAGAGGTGCATTGAGCTCAGCAAAGAACTCCTGCTCCAAGAGGACTGGGCTCTGTGGTGACAGGAGCTGGCAGAGGGCTCCACTTAGCCTCAGAAGATAAACATGATGCTGCCTTTTACCCCAGACTATACACGTATACATATGCTTGTGTCTCTCCTACCAATGGGGTTGGGTTGGGTGACCCAGAATAACAAGTGGGATCTGCCCCAGAGTTCAGGAAGGCCCGTCCATGTGCACAGGTGCTTCCTGGCGGCCTCTCAGCAGGTCCACCCTGCCCCGTCAGACCCCTCCCTCCCCGCCTCTGAACTGCCAGTGCTCCAATCTGGAAAGCATCACTGAGTTTCTGCATTAATGGTCTCTTTTAGTCTCCAGACTGTCTGCCGTGCTCCAACTGCTTTTGAGTTGATTACAGACTCTTTTGGCCTCTGAAATATTAACTTTAAAAGATAAAAGCCACCCCAGGATACAATTTGCCTAAACATAGTTTTACCAAGAAGCATTTCTAAGCTGTGAGAAACTTTTAAGACACAAACTGTTCAACTTTTTGTGAATCTGGCTTGGCGCCCGTAGCACAGTGGTTACGGCGCCAACGACATACACCAAAGTTGGCGGCTTCGAACCCAGTCCAGGCCAGCTAAACAACAATGACAACTGCAACAAAAATAGCTGGGTGTTGTGTCGGGTACTTGTAGTCCCAGCTACTTGGGAAGGTGAGGCAGAGAATCGCTTAAGCCCAAGAGCTGGAGGTTGCCATGAGCTGTGACGCCACAACGCTCTACCAAGGAAGACATAGTGAGACTCTGTCTCAAAAAAGAAAAAAGAAAAAAAAAAAAAAGACTGTGAATTCTCTGTTCTTCGACACAGAAGTGAGTCTGCATATAATATCTGGGCTGATTTGTGATTGCACCTCAGCAGGACTTCAGTATGTTTTCCTAAGTCACTGCCTTAGGAACGAAATGTAAAGTTCACAACCCCTGAGAAATTAAGAGAGGCTATAGGTCAGCAGCTCTGAACTGGACTGCTGCTTCTAGGAGTCAACCACCCACTTCACTCTAAGCCATCCATCACTGCACCTTCGACCTAGGGCATCTTGAAGGTTTTCTCAGAGTGTGTCCAGGCATAGCCTGCTAGGTCCATCTGCAGAAGTGATCTAACTTCCGCCTGGGCCAAGCATGCTGACATGCCTCCCCAACCCACTCCAGGCAAGTACTTGTACCATCTTCTGTTCTGTGTTTCAGCCAGGAAAGGAATTCCAACATCGTGTTTAAATACACTTAGTCTGGCTTGGAGCCCATAGCACAATGGTTACAGTGCCAGCCACATACACTGAGACTGGAGGGTTCAAACCAGGCCCAGGCCAGCTAAACAACAATGACAACTGCAACAACAACAACAACAACAACAAAAATAACTGGGCATTGTGGTAGGCGCCTGTAGTCCCAGCTACTTGGAGGCTGAGGCAAGAAAATCGCTTAAGCTCAAGAGTTGGAGGTTGCTGTTAACTGTGACACCATGGCACTCTACCAAGGGTGACAGAGTGAGACTCTGTCTCCAAAAATAAATAAATAAATAAATAAATACACTTACTCCTAGCTTAGTGCTTCTCTAGCCCCCTCTTTCTCCTTTCAGGTATCTAAGACTGATGTTCTCCATTTACTCATGGAATGTCCCCTCTTCCAAGTGCTCCACAAACAGAATCCCCCCACCCCCCAAAGGTTTCCTCAACTCTAAGTCAAGTCACCAACCCTCATGCCCTGGCCACCTTCTTCCCTTCCTCCCTCTACCTTAGGCTTTTGCCCAGCAGCCCAATGCACGGTGCCTGAGCTCCAGTTTAGGGGGCAAAGCCAATTCTTGGGAGCCTGGGGACACATGGACTGCTACATCATGACCCACGTACCTCTCCTGCTTCTGCCATAGCCTAATAGGAGCAACGGTTAGTAAGAGAAGTAGAATTTTTCTTTTTGAAGGACTGGAGCATTTTTGATGTGTCGTTTTGATGTGCCGAGTTTTTGATGTGTTTGGAATCCTCAGCTAAGGTATTTTACAACTGTACAATGAGAGACTCTAGAGATATTCACCTGAGTCTGAAGGTGTGTTTACATTTCAAGGGAAAATGAAGCCCAGGACCTTGAAGACATGTCTAGGTCATAAAAACTGGAGCCACTAGAGTTGATCTGGTTGTTGGAAAGATGTATTTATATTCCAAAAAGTTAGAGGGAGAACCCAAGATCTTTTCCATTCTGTCTCCAAACAGCAATAATTCTTCCTCCTTCCTTTTAAAAGAGGGAACAGTTGCCTCTATCTCCTGAATATAAACAAAGAAAATCTATTTTTCTTTTCTTTTTTTTTTTTTTTTCCAGACAGAATCTCATTTTGTCACCCTCAGCAGAGTGCCATGGCATCATAGCTCACAGCACCCTCCAACTCCTGGGCTCAAGCGATTCTCTTGCCTCAGCCTCCCAAGTAGCTGGGACTACAGGCACCTGCCACAATGCTCAGCTATTTTTAGAGACAGGATCTCGTTCTTGCTCAGGGTGGTCTTGAACTCATGAGCTCAAGGGATCTGCCCACCTTGGCCTCACAAAGCACTAAGATTACAATCATGAGCCTCCACGCCTGGCCTTTTTTATTTTTTAGTACAGTCTTACTCTGTCACCTGGGCTAGAGTGCCACAGCCTCAGCCTCAGCTTAGCTCATAGCAACCTCAAACTTCTGGGTTTAGGTGATCCTCCTGCTTCAGTCTCCCCAGTAGCTGAGATCACAGGCACTGGCCACAACACTCAGCTAATTTTTTTTCTATTTTTAGTAGAGATGGGCTCTCGCTCTTGCTTAGGCTGGTTTCCAACTTCTGAGCTCAAGGGATCCACTTGCCTTTGCCTCCTAGAGTACTACGATTACAGTCATGAGCCACACTGTGTAGAAAATCTACTTTTCTCTCACCTGTGGTGTATCTGCGCATTTGAGCTGGAGATTTTTCCATATGGCTTTCATCATGCCATTTTGGGGTAAGCACTGAAGCAAGGGGTACCCACACAGTTATATTTACACAATATTATTTTATCTTTTTTTTGAGACAGAGCCTCAAGCTGTTGCCCTAAGTAGAGTGCTTCATAGCTCACAGCAACCTCCATCTCGTAGGCTCAAGTGATTCTCCTGCCTTAGCTTCCCAAGTAGCTGGGACTACAGGCACCTGCCGTGACGCCCGGCTATTTTTTGCTTGTAGTTGTTATTGTCGTTTGGCGGCCCTGGGCTGGATTTGATTTCACCAGCTTCGGTGTATGTGGTGGGTGCCTTAGCCACTTGAGCCACAAGTGCCGAGCCAATATTATTTTATCTTATTGTGTAAATAAATTATCTCTCTCTGACTTAGAATACCCCATATGTATGTGTAGAATGAAATTAATAAAGATGAATATTAAGAGCCCAACAGTTAGGACCAGCAGGGATGATGGGTCCCTATTTGTCACATGGCTTATTAGATCAGAGGAGAGCCCTGTGACTGGTTAGCAGGATCTGAGCAATATCCATGAGAAACCAGCACAGACTTACTAAAAGGATTGGGAAGTCTGTTAGCCAGGGATTAGAGTATAGGCTTGATTAATGCAACCCAAATGGTACCTTTGCTCTTTTTTTTTTTTTTTTGAGGCTAAACTGCCATGGCATCAGGCTGGCTCACAATGACCTCAAATTCCTGGTTCATGCAATCCTCCTGCCTCAGCCTCCCCAGGAGCTGGGATCACAGGCACCCTCAACTCCTGCATATTTTTTTTTCTATTTTTAGTACAGATGTGTCTCACTCTTGGTCAGACAGGTATCCATCTCCTGAGGCCAAAGGATCCACCCACCTTGACCTCCCAGATTGCTAGGATTACAGGCATGAGCAACCACAACCAGCTGCTACCTTTGGATTTTGCTCTCCCCTACAAGTAGGAGTGGAAAGGGCCCAAGAATTCTTAGAGGTGTCCTTTAGGTGGAGCAAGAGAAGTTATGGTTGCTCTGTTCTACACGGGAGAAGAGAGGAGGTTCCTTAGCTCCCACAGCCAGAGCGGCAATGTGAGGACTGCAGGGTAAGACACTCAACAGCACAGAATGTGTCTGGCTTACCTTCTCTGCTCCCCACTGATCCTTAGTTCCCCTGCTACCCGAGCCCATACTCCTGCCTCAGGAGGTACTGCACTGGTCCCTTCACACAAGGGAAGCAGAGTGGAGGAGAGAGATTTGAATGCTGATGGATGGTTCTGTTGGATACTAGCAACCATGTGCCCACGTGGAGAGGGGACAGGGAACCAGGGGCAGATGGAGATGCAGAATGTGGAGTGAAACCTCCATAAGTGCCAGAAGGAGTCCCAGAGCCTTCTCTCACCGGAACCAAACTGGAAAGAGTGCTCCAAAATGCCACCCTGGTAATCCTAGCGCTCTGGGAGGCTGAGGCGGGTGGATTGCCTAAGCTCAGGAGTTCAAGACCAGCCTGAGCTAGAGACCAGCCTGACCTAGAAGTGAGACCCTGTCTCTAAAAACAGCTGGGTACTGTGGTAGGCGCCTGTAGTCCCAGCTACCAAGGAGGCTAAGACAAGAGAATCTCTTTGAGCCCAAGAATTTGAGGTTGCTATGAGCTAGACACCACAGCACACTACTGAGGGCAACAAAGTGAACCTCTGTCTCAAAAAAAAAAAAAAAGGAAAAAAAGTGCCACCCTGAATTTTCCCTTCCTTTTTGCATTTCCTCCAGGAGGGAGGAAACACCCTCTCCCTGCAGCTATGATTTAACTATTACAGGTTTCTGCAAAATTCAGGTTGGGGGTAGGGGGTGGAAGAGGAGTTTTAAAATAGCTTTGTATTGTTTTCTGTGCTACCACACATGGCAGAAATTGATGTGGATGTTACATGCTTGTCATAAGTGTTAAAGAGGGATTGTCACATCAGGGAAGCTGCAAAGAGTTAACAGGATGTCTTAGCTAGTTGCTACCTGTGAGTGGGATGAATGCCTCTTAACCTTGGGGTTCTGGCAGTAATCAGAAAACTGCTGGCTTCTTACCACTAAAATAGAAGCCTGAAATCTTATTAGACTCCAAATGTGGGAGACAGAACAAATTCCTGTACAGGTTTTTGCCCTGCTGTTGGCCTAAAAAGGACACTATGCCAAAAGAGTGTGAAAGGGAGCAGTTTGGAGATTAAGGTGCACTTCTGAGAGTTTTTGTCATAGTTACTAGAGACAGGCCTTTTCAGGTGGCCCTGTGGTTCAAGGGGTAGGGTGATGGCCCTATATGCCAGAGGTGGTAGGTTCAAGCCCAGCCCTGGCCAAAAACTGCAAAACAAAAAAAAAAAGAAAGAAAGAAAGAAAAAAACAAGCCCCTTTGAAAAGAGGCCTGTAAGCTCGCCAATGAGCTCTGGTAGAAATCAGATCTGCCTATTTTTGAGGCAGATCAACTTGGTCTCTATGACTGACAGGAGTGAAAAGAACTTTTTTAAAAGTCCTAGCTAGAAAGGCCTCGCTAGCCAGGGAGCCTCTCGCTTTTGCATGAGAAAGGGGTTAGCTATCTCCATCTGCTGCCCCAGAGTCCCAGTTTCTCTAAATGGCCTGGGTCTGGCACACAGATGCCTGTTGAGGTTTTCAGCTCCACCAAGCTGAAAACAGGTGTGGTCCCCTTGCTTAGCAAGACTCAGACTCTGAGACTGTTGAACAACACCCCTTTGTGGGCCATGAGCTGTGCAAGAAATCATAAACGCTCAGGGACCTGTCAGATCACACCCAGATGCCCATGGAAAGGGCTGTTCTCTGGTGAAACATTGCTAATGGAGCCTAACTCTTCCCCGGTGGAATTGTTAAGCAAAGCTGCATCACAAACAGCAAGAAGCACGGTTGTTCCACCTCTCTGGGGAGACAGAATCAGGTGGGACTTTGGGCTAACTCTTGGGGAGATATTGCTTTTGGCTTTTCTGACTTAAGCAGTCTGGCAAGCTGTGCTTTTTCTGGTTCTGGCAGAGGTCACTCAACAATTAGGTGCCCAGAGTGCCAATGTGACTCGGCTCCCTCCCCTTTCTCCTGGTACACACACCTGAGGAAGCAGCCTGATTATTTAGCTGTTACCAGAGAGGGCTTATCCTCTCTAGGCCTTTCACTGGGTTATGATCAGGATCAGAAGGGCAACAGAAATCCATTTGGAACATTTTTTAAAATTCAGAATTTACCCTGCCCATTCTGGGCAGTCTGTTTTTCTCTTTCTCCCCTAACAGTAATCCCACATAATCTTGCCTAAAAGGGGTTTTAGGAGATTTAGACTTAATTAAATCTGTTTAAATTGTGTGAATATCTTCTGTAAAGAAGCTTTGTTTCTCTTATAACCAAACCTTCCAGATAAAAGGTCTGGATGAGGCTCAGTGCCGGTTGCTCCGTGGTTAGGGCACTAGCCACATACACCAGAGCTGGCGGGCCTGAACTCGGCCCAAGCCTACAAAACAACAATGACAACTACAATAAAAAAATAGCTGCGCATTGTGGTGGGTGCCTATAGTCCCAGCTACCGGGAGGCTGAGGCAAGAGAATCACTTAAGCCCAAGAGTCTCAAAAAAAAAGTCTGGATGAGAGTAGAGAATAATAATAATAAAGTGAAGTTATAATAATGACTCCCACTGATTTTGTAACAATGGAGGGAAAGAAAAAAGCAAGGCACCCAGGGAAGGAAGACTTCACCAGGATTTGCAGTGGGGTTGGTGGGGGTATGCATGACCTTTGTTCTTAAGAATCTGCTCCTGGCTCGGCGCCTATAGCTCAACCGGCTGGGGCGCCAGCAACGTACACCTAGGGTGGCGGGTTCGAATCCCCAG
>NW_003852403.1:16589746-16591011 GCF_000181295.1 Otolemur garnettii
AAAAAAAAAAAAAAAGAAAAAGAAAGAAAATAAGAACTAAACTGACATGAATTATTTGGAATGAAGTAGGAGACTCCAAAACTTATTAAGTAGTGGCAGATGAGAGGTCACAATAAGAGTCCTGCCCACTTGTGCTGCCTAATGGAGGTATGTCCTGCTCTGTGCCATGTGCGCCCTCTGTGGTTGTGTCCATGAAAGGCAGGTGTTAACTTTTATCTGGTGAAAACACTAATTTATACCTAGAGGTGGTTACCAGAAACATTCAAGTGTTTAGAATAACACCCCAGGTAGATCAAGTTGCCCTTAGACATGTACTCTGTGGGCAATGTACTTACAATAACAGTTATACCATTTGGCATGAAATTATACAGAAGACAGAATTTGCTCCAGATTGCTAACTTGAGGGGCATGGCAGAATCTACCCAAATTATTAATATATTCAGCTATCAGCTGGGCATGGTGGCTCACGCCTGTAATTCTAGCACTCTGCGAGGCCAAGGTAGGTAGACTACCTGAACTCACAGGTTCGAAACCAGCCTGAGCCAGAGAGAGTCCCTGTGTCTAAAAATAGCCAGGAGTTGTGGTGGGCACCTATAGTCCCAGCTACTCAGGAGGCTGAGGAAAGAGAATCGCTTAAGCCCAACAGTTTAAGGTTGCTCTGAGCTGTGATGCCATGGTACTCTACCGAGGGCAACAGAGTAAAACTCTGTCTCAGCTATCTGCCTTGGGCAAGGTTAATACAGAAACTTTAGGAAGCCACTAGGCTTTCTACGGTAGACTTTTATGGTTAATGAGATTGAAGAATGATTCAACTGACTAAATCTCAGAAGCCTTGGAGGATGTAGCTGAGACCAGGATGGGGGTTGACCTCATCCTGCTCTCAGAGTTCTACAGGCAAGAGCTGGATAGGTACTGTTAAGACAAACCCAAGGATATGGTCCTAGCACCTGCAAGCCATATCGTAATATATAATGAAAAATTTATCAGTAGTCAACTATGGAGAAATGCAAATAGGGGTGTAGAGAAAACAGGTTTGTGCTTCTGCACAGTTGGGGGTTTCTTTTCTTTCTTTCTTTTTCTTTTTTTTTTGAGATACAGTCTCACTTTGTCACCACTGATTGAGTGCCATGGCATCATAGCTCATACCAACCTCAAACTCTAGGGTTCAAGTGATCCTCTTGCCTTAGCTTCCCAAGTACAGGACTACAGGTGCCTGTCACAACACCTGTCTATTTTTAGAGGCAGGGTCTCACTCTTTTTTTTTT
>NW_003852403.1:16591174-16608512 GCF_000181295.1 Otolemur garnettii
GGTGTTGTAGTTGTCATTGTTGTTTGGTAGGCTCAGGCTGGATTTAAACCTGCCAACTCAGGTGTATGTGGCTGGTGCCCTAGCCGCTAAGCTATAGGCACCAAGCGCAGGGTCTCACTCTTACTTAGGTGGGTCTCAAACTCCTGAGCTCAAGCAATCTGTTCCCTTTGGCCTCCCTGAGTGTTATGATTACTACAGGCGAGCCACCTCACTTGGCCACTTAGAGATTTCTGAGTGAATTTTACTGAAAACAGGATTCTGGGCTAAAAGCAAGCTTTGGAAAATTAATTTACAATGATATAGATGGAAAACTCAAGATAGAGTTACCAAATTCTGTTGATATGTATTTATATTTCAAGGGAAAAGAGGCCCAGGACATTGAAAACATCTTTAGGTCAGAAAGCTGGAGTCACCAGGGCTTATTTGACCCTTGGAGAGATATTTTATATTCCAAAGTTAGAGAACCCAGAATTCTTTCCCTCCATTCTACAAGCAGCAAAAGATTTTCTCCCCTTTGGGGAAGGGGAAGGAGAAGCAAATCCCCTTTTCCTGTATGTAAGCAAAGGGAATTAATCTTTGTCAGGCTGGTATACAGCACTTGTGTGGGAGGTTGTTCCATCTGCTTGTCATGATGTCACCCCTGAGCTGAAACAGTCATATAATAATTAATCTGGTCCCACTTCAGGTTGTCATTGTGAGAAACTTTGTGGACCCACTCCTCAGCAAAACAAAGCTGGCAAAAACTATAAAAAACAACCATCTAAATAGTCTCTGGAAATTGTTTATGGGCCTATGCCAAATGAAGAAACCATTAAGAAAATCTACTAAATTGGCTTGGAGCCTGTACCGCAACGGTTAGGGCACTGGCCACATACACCAGAGTTGAGGGGTTCAAACCGGGCCTGCGCCTGGCAAACAACAACAACTACAACAAAAAAATAGCCGAGCATTGTGGCAGGCACCTGTAGTCTCAGCTGAGGCAAGAGAATTGCTTAAGCCCAAAGTTTGGAGTGGTTGTGAGCTGTGACACCACAGCACTCTACCAAGAGTGACATAGTGAGACTCTGTCTCAAAAAAAGAAAAAAAAAAATAGCCAAGTGCTCTGGCAGGCTCCTGTAACCCACCTACTTGGGAGGCTGTGGCAAGAGAATCACTTAAGCCCAAGAGTTTGAGGTTGCTGTGAGCTGTGATGCCACAGTACTCTACTGAGGGTGACATAATTAGATTGTCAGCAAAAAAAAAAAGAAAAAGAAAGAAAATCTAAAATTTGCTAATAGTGAGAGCCCTGACCTGTTCTCTTCCTCACATACCCCCCACTTCTCGCTCAGCATAACGTAAGTTCCAGTCCAGACGGAGTGTGGTCAGTCAGGACTGCCTGTCCCTCAGCAGCCAATCAAGGGTTATGATATCTCAGGAGGAGGGGTAAGCATCCAGCATTTTCAGTCTCCTCCAACTCAAACCTCAAGGGGCTAAATTCCTGGTGAGTATGTGACTGAGAGATTGGGGGATCCCTTCCTCCACCCAACTACCTATAGAACAGAACCCCTATCCCAGAAGCAGGAGGCTGGGAATACAAGGGAGCCCTCCAGGGGTCAGAATAAATCCCCAAAGACTAAATTTCAAAAACTACCCCAGCCAGAGTTTAACTGGACCAGACTGCTGTGTGCAATTTTGCCCCATGGCACTGTTAAAAACAATGGATTGATCAGCTGATAATTGGTAGAGTCTACCAAGCATGGTACCAGTAGTACATAATAGCAAATTAGGCAGAGATCAAGGAAAGAGTGAGTCAAAGAGAGCCTTGCTAAAACCACAGCCACTAGAGGGTGACAGTGTGCACAGCCAAGGCTATGCCTTCTGAGCAGTATCAGGGGCTTCAAACACCAGAGGAAATAGACTCCACTAAAATGGTATGGACAAGTCACAAAAACAAATACAAACTCCAGAAGGAGGAAAGAGGAATCAATAACAAGAGTTGCAATGATATATTACCTAAAATGTCCAGTGTTCAATAAAACATGGCAAGACATGCATAAAACTAGAAATACGTGACCTATATGCAGAGAGAAAAGCCGGCAACAGAAACTGCCTGTGAGAAGGACAAGTTGTTATACTTAAAGACTTCAAAATAGCCATTACATGTTCAAAGACCCAAAGGAAATCATACTGAAGGAAGAAATGAATACAATGTCTCATCAAGTAGAGAATGTCAAAGAAAAAAATATAAAAGCTCAGTTGAATTCTGGAGTTGAAGACTACACTGGGTTTCTGCATGCATGGAATAAATCTAAAGGCGGGGGGAGGATAGGCTTGGCACCCATAGCGCAGTGGTTACAGCGCCAGCCACATACACCGAGGCTGGTGGGTTCTAGCTGGCCCGGGCCAGCTAAACAATGACAACTGCAACAAAAAATAGCCAGGCATGGTGGCAGGTGCCTTTAGTCCCAGCTACTTGGGAGGCTGAGGCAAGAGGATTGGTTAAGCCCAAGAGTTAGAGGTTGCTATGAGCAGTGACACCACAGCACTCTACCAAGGGCAACATAGTGAAACTCTGACTCGAAAAAAGAAAAGGAATACTGGAGGTTAGAAGGAAGGGAAGAGAGCAGAAAAAAATATTTTAAAAAAAAAATAGTTGCCCATGTTGGCTAAAAACCATTATCTACACATCAAGGAAACTCAAAGAACAAGTAGGCTGATACTACACACAGATACATCAAGAGTAAAAATTACGAGAGACAAAGACTAAAAATCTTTTTGACAAAAAATCTTTTTTTTTTTTGAGACAGTCTCACTCTGTCATCCTGGGTAGAGTACTGTGGTGTTATCATAGTTCATTGCAACCTAAAACTTTTTGGGCTCAAGCAACCCTCTTGCCTCAGCTTCCCAAGTAGCTAGGACTACAGAGTGTGCCACCACGCCTGCCTGGTTTTTCTATATTTAGTAGAGACAGGGTCTCACTCTTGCTTTGGCTGGTCTGGAACTCCTGAGCTCAGGCAATCAGCCCACCTTGACCTCCCAGAGTGCTAGGATTATAGGCATAAGCCATCTCAGCTGGCCTTACAAAAAATCTTTAAGTGGCAAGAGAAAAACATAACACATACAAGGGAATCCTAATAAAGTTAATAGCTGATTTCTCATCAGAAACAATGAAGGCTAAATAGCAGTACAATGATGGACTCAAAGTGAGGATAGAATAATCTGTCTCTGATACAGGACATCTCACATACGCATTCTAGACAAAATTAATAAAGATGATTTTTTTTTTTTTGAGACAGAGTCTCACTATGTCACCCTCAGCTCTCAGAAGAGTGCTGTGGCATCACAGCTCACAGCAACCTCAAACTCTTGGGCTTAAGTGATTCCTTTGCCTCGGCGTGCCAAGTAGCTGGAACTATAGGTGCCCACTACAATGCCCAGCTATTTTTTGGTTGCAGTTGTTATTGTTGTTTAGCAGGCCCGGGCCAGGGTTAAACCCACCAGCTTCAGTATATGTGGCTGGGGCCCTACTCACTGAGCTACTGGCACCAAGCCAATAAAGATGAATATTAAAAACCCAACCCTGCTCTATTGAAAGATTTTATTATTATTTTTTCTAGAAACAGAGTCTCACTCAGTCACCCTAGGTATAGCACTGTGGCATTATAGCTCACAGCAACCTCAGTCTCTTGGGCTCAAGAGATCCTCTTGCCTCAGCCTCCCAAGTAAAGGTGCCTGCCACAATGTGGTAGGACTCTGTCTCAAAAAATAAAAAATAAAAACAAAGTTTATTCATAAAGCATTCCAACTTCCTAGAATGCTGAGGATTCCCCTTCCTCCTATCCATTTTCAGAATGAGTTCTGTTTGTGCATGGAGAGCTGGTACCCCCATTCCATATGCCTCTACCCTATGTAATGGAAGCCTATGGTCAGTCTGGAATGTTCCTGTAGCCACAGCTCTCCCACAGCCTCTGTACTCTAAAAGGCCTGACAAACTACACAAAGGTCTGAGCACAAATAAACAAGGTGTCATAGCATCTTAGCTACTGATACTGTTAACTTTATTTATTTAAAAACAAAACAAAACTGCAGGCTTTTTTTTTTTTTTTTGGCAGTTTTTGGCTGGGGCCAGTTTGAACCCACCACCTCTGGTATATGGGGCTGGTGCCCTACTCCTTTGAGCCGCAGGTGCCACCGTTTTTTTCTTTTCTTTCTTTTTTTTGAGACAGAGTCAAGCTGTCACCCTGGGTAGAGTGCTGTGGTATCACAGTTCACAGCAACCTTAAATTCTTGGGCTCAAGTGATCCTCTTGCCTCAGCCTCCTGAATAGCTGGGACTCCAAGTGCCCACCACTACACCTGGCTAATTTTTTTTATTTTTAGTGGAGACAGGGATTTACTAGTCATCAATTGTCCTCGTATCAGAATGGAGTACATTGGATTCTTGCTTCTCCATTCTTGTGATGCTTTACTAAGAAGAATATGTTACAGCTCACATTCTTAGGCTGGTTTTGAACTCCAGAACTAAGGCCCGTCTCTGCCTCCCAAACTGCTAGGATTACAGGCATGAGCCACCTTGCCTAGGGGATTTATAAACAGTATGAAGAAATCAAGAATTACTGGCCTAAGAGAATAATTCAGTTACTGAATGGTATGAGAAGAGCATGGGACAGGTCAACTTTTCAGACTGAAACAGAACTGCAGAGAAAGACAGTTTGGGGAGAAGTCAGGAATGGAATCTAGGTCTCATGGACTCATGGGGCAAATAAAGCCTTATGGAATCTAGAAATGCAAAGCCAGGGCCTATATGAGTATAGTCCTAATGAAGAAGACAGTTGTTTCTATGTCTAATACTATGATGAGTTTTCAGCACATGAAATCAAGATGGCCAAAAGATATACTCCAGAGTAATAGAATGAGACCTCCAAGATAGGCTGAAATGTCAGATCCAGTGACACATCTCCCTGCGACCCTGTGAGGTCCACAATAATTACAAACATTTATCCATAGTTTACTGTGTGCTGGACACTCTTCTAAGTGCCTTATAGACATTGCTTAATTTAATCCTTGCAACAACCTTTTGAGATTGGTAGTATGATTTTTTCTGTTTTAGAAAACGGGAAGCAGCAGCATGGAAATTTAAGCAAATTGCTCACTATCCCACAGTAGGTGTAATGGGATTTCAAGCCAGATAGTCCAGCTGCAGAGCTAGGGCTCTTCACCACAGATATGTATTGAGCACTATGTTCTGAAATCTGTGCTCTCCCATCTTAAGTATCTGACCTGACCAGCGGTATCAGAGGTTACAAGCAGTGGCATGAACAGCCCAAGCAAAGGCTGGGTGAAAAGAGGCCTTACAGGTCACCTGGGCTTAAGTGGCAGGTAGCAGTATAGCTGATTAGGCCTGACTTGGCAAAGGTCTGACCAAAATTAGCACCTTCTAGTTATGGTTAATTGGCAGGGACTAAGGGGCAGGTTCCTTGCCTCTGCTCTGAAAGAAACTTGAGAAGAATGACAGCTTTGTTTTCCATGCAGAAGATCCTGCTTGGCCTGTGTCCACAGGGCACTGAGACCTACTGCTCTCAATGTGCCCCACCTGGCCCAGCATAGTTCTTGATCAACAACTAAAGGCCTGGATTCGTTCCAGGCAAGAGAAAGTTAAAAACACTTCTACCTTAGAATCCCCAAGTCACCCCCAACCAACAAAACTAGTCCCCCAAAAGTGTTTGCTGACGCTCCTAAAATTTACACTGGGGCCACCTTTTGTTGCCTTTTAAAATGTTTTTCTCCCTCAGTTGAAGCAGGGGTTTTTTTTGTTTTTTGGAGACAGAGTCTCACTGTGTACCCGAGTAGAGTGCTATGGCATCATAGCTCACAGCAACCTCAAACCCTTAAGCTCAAGTGACCCTCTTGCCTCAGCCTCCTGAGTAACTGTGACTATAGGTACCTGCCACATGACGCTAGTTTTTTCTATTTTTAGTAGAGATGGGGGCTCACTCTTGCTCAGGTGGTCTTAAACTCCTGAGCTCAGGCAATCCACTGGCCACAGCCTTGAAAAATGCTAGGATTACAAGGCATGAGCCACCGCACTCAACCAATGCAGGATTTCTTTTCTTTTTTTTTTTTTTTTTTGAGACAGAGCCTCAAGCTGTCCCCCTAGGTAGAGTGCCATGGCTTCACTGCTCACAGCAACCTCCAACTCCTGGGCTCAAGCAAGTCTCCTGTCTCAGCCTCCCAAGTAGCTGGGACCACAGGCGCCCGCCACAACGCCCGGCTATTTTTTGGTTGCAGCCATTATTGTTGTTTGGCAGGCCCGGGCTGGATTCGAACCTGCCACCTTAGGTGTATATGGCTGGCGCCTTAGCCGCTTGAGCCATAGGCGCCGAGCCCAATGCAGGATTTCTAACTATCCTCAAAGGATTTGTTCCCTTTTGATCCTCAGAGGCCCTATGCCTCTGGAGAACTTAAATGGGTCTTCAAACCTATAATCCTTACCCTCTGGGAGGCCAAGCAGGTCGATTGGTTGAGTTCAGGAGTTCAAGACCAGCCTGAACAAGAGTGAGACCCAGTATCTACTAATAATAGGAAAACTAGCCAGGCATCAAGGTACCTGGTCACCTGTAGTCCCAGCTACTCTGGAGGCTGAGGCAGGAGATCCCTTGAGCTCTTAAGGTTTCTGTGAGCTAAAATGACACCACGGCACAGGTATAGGGGATACTCTGTCTTAGAAAAGAAAAAAATAGGGGGGCCTTCTGGGGTTTCTATTTTCTCTGCTTCCTCCAGCACCTACACTGCTTTTCTTACTTCTTGTATCTGGAAGGTATTTTGTTTCGCTAGAGGTGTTCAAAAAGTCAGTAAATCAAAGGTCGAAATTTGCAATTGTAACCTAGAAACAAAGAAGTTTTTTGTTCTTTGGGTTTTTTTGCAGTTTCTGGCCAGGGCCTGAGTTTGAACTCGCCACCTCTAGTATATGGGGCCAGTGCCCTACTCCTTTGAGCCACAGGCACCACCCCAAATAAAGAAAATTTACCAGAGAGATATACTGCCTCCACAGATCAGAAGACTCAATACTGTTTAGATGTGAATTCTCCCCCAAATTGATCTATACATTTAACACGATCCTAATAAAAATTCCAGCAGAATTTTTTTTCAAGCTAGATGAGCTGATTTTTTTAAATATTAATTTATTTTTTGTCATTGTTGGGGAATCATTGATGGTACATAGAACCAAGTTACACAGCTTGCGTTTGTTAGGCAAAGCCCCTCTTATACTTGTTTCTCAACCCCAAGAGGTGTGTCACACACTGTGACCCTCCCACCCCCCTTCCATCTGTTTCCCCATTCCCCCACCCCCCACCATGTACTAGGTCATTAGTTGTCCTGATACCAGAATGGAGTACATTGGATTCTTGCTTCTCCATTCTTGTGATGCTTTACTAAGAAGAATGTGTTTCAGCTCCATCCAGGTTAATACAAAAGATGTAAAGTCTCCATCTTCTTTTTTTTTTTTTTGAGACAGAGTCTCACTTTGTCGCCCTTGGTAGAGTGCCACGGCATCATAGCTCTTAGCAACCTCCAACTCTTGGGCTCAAGAGATTCTCTTGCCTCATTCTCCCAAGTAGCTGGGACTACAGGTACCTGCCACAACGCCCAGCTATTTTTAGAGATGGAGGTTTTGCTCTTGCTCAGGCTGGCCTTGAACTTGTGAGCCAGGCAATTCACCTGCCTCAGCTTACCAGAGTGCTAGGATTACAGGCGTGAGCCACCGCACCTGGCCTTCAAGTCTCCATCTCTTTTTTACTGGCTGAATAGTATTCCATGGTATACATATACCACAGCTGGTTAATCCATTCCTGGATTGGTGGGCATTTAGGTTGTATTTATATGGAAAAGCAGAGGACCTACAGTACATTTGGTGCCCATGGCTCAGTGAGTAGGGCTCCAGCCACATACACTGAAGCTGGCCCATTTGAACCTAGCCTGGGCTTGCTAGACAACAATGACAACTACAATATAGCTGGGCATTGTGGCAGGGGCCTGTAGTCCCAGCTACTCAGGAGGCTGAGGCAAGAGAATCACTTAAAGCCCAAGAGTTTGAGGTCGCTATGACCTGTGATGTTACCGTACTCTACCGAGGACAACATAGTGAGACTGTCTGAAAAAGAAAAAGGAAAAGAAAAAAAGCTGAAGGATTTATACTACCTGATTTCAAGATTTACTATATATCTATAGTAATGAAGACAGTACAGTATCAGTGAAAGCTAGGTGTATAGATCAATGGAAGAGAATAGTCTAGAAGTAAATCCACATATATGTGATCAACTGCTATTTGACAAAAAGCCAAGATTATTCAATGGAGAAAGGACAGTCTTTTCAACAAGTGGTTCTTGAAAAATGGGGAATCCATATACAAAAAATATCAGCATAAGCCTTAATCCATAACCCATACTATATATAAAAATTGCAGCGCCTGTGGCTCAAGGAGTAGGGTGCCAGCCCCATATGCTGGAGGTGGTGGGTTCAAACCCAACACCCCTCCAAAAAATTCACATGAAATGCATCAGAGATCTAAATGTTAAATCTGAAAGTATAATATTTGGCTTTGCTTCTGTAGCTCAGCGGTTAGGGCGCCAGCCATGTAGACTGAAGCTGGTGGGTTCAAATCCAGCCTGAACAGGCCAAACAACGACAACTAAAACCAAAAAATAGCTGGGCATTGTGGCAGAAACCTATAGTCCTAGCTACTTAGGAGGCTGAGGCAAGAGAACTGCTTAAGTCCAAGAGTTCAAGGTTAATGTGAGCTGTGACGCCATAGCACTTTACCAAGGGCAACAGCTTTTGAGACTCTGTCTCAAAGGGAAAAAAAAGTATAATATTTTTTTTCTTTTTAGAGGCAGAGTCTCACTTTGTTGCCCTGGCTAGAGTACAGTGGTATCCCTATAGCTCACTGCAACCTCCAATTCCTAGGCTCAAGTGATCCTCCTGCCTCAGTCTCCCAACTTGCTGGAACTACAGGTACATGCAACAAACCCAGCTAATGTTTCCAATTTTTTTTTTTTTTAATTAGATAGAGTCTCACTTTGTCACCCTCGGTAGAGTGCCATGGCATCATAGCTCACAGCAACCTCAAACTCTTGGGCTTAAGTGATTCTCTTACCTCAGCCTCCCTACTAGCTGGGACTACAGGCACACCACAATGCCCAGCTATTTTTTTCGTTGTTTAGCAGGCCTGGGCTTGGTTAGAACCCACCAGCCCCAGAGCCTGTGGCCAGTGCCCTAACCACTGAGCAACCAGCACCCAGCCTCCAATTTTTTTTTATAGAGACAAGGTCTCACTCTTGCTCAGGTTGGTCTTGAACTCTTGACTTCAAGCAATCCTCCCACCTCAGTCTCTGAGTGCTAGGATTACAGGCCTATGTCACCTCACCCAACCCCATCAGATAATAGATACTAACAGTAATACATACCTTAAAACTACAAGAACATTACATGTGCACAGGCAAACACATACCCCTGTGTCCCCACAGCCATAATCCACAGTAAAAACACGGTAAAAACTGATGTTAATACAGTGTTATTATTTGATGTTTGTCCTTTAGTCCACTCATCTATTTTTGCTTTTGTTGCCTGTGCTTTTGTGTCATATCTACAAAATCACTGCCAAGACCTATGTAATGAAGTTTTTTCCCTGTGTTTTTCTCTGGGAGTTTTGGTTTCAGGTATTAAGTTTAAATCTTTGGCTCGGCGCCTGTGGCTCAAGTGGCTAAGGCGCCAGCCACGTACACCCAAGGTAGCGGGTTCGAATCCCCAGCCCGGGCCGCCAAACAATAATGGCTGCAACCAAAAAATAGCCAGGCGTTGTGGCGGGCGCCTGTGGTCCCAGCTACTTGGGAGGCGGAGGCAGGAGACTCGCTTGAGCCCAGGAGTTGGAGGTTGCTGTGAGCTGAGATGCCATGGCACTCTACCCAGGGGGACAGCTTGAGGCTCCTGTCTCAAAAAAAAATAAATAAATAAATAAAAGTTTAAATCTTTAATCTGTTTTGAGTTGGTATTTGTTATGGTCTAAAAGGGTGCAATTTCATTCTTTTTCATGTGGACATCCAGTTTTCCTAGCACTGCTCAGTGAAAAGACTATTCTTTCCCTGTAGTGTGTTCTTGGCCCTCTCATATATGTACTATATATGCATTGGTTTATTTCTGGGCTCTGTATTCCTTTCTTTTTTAGAGACAGAGTCTCACTTTATCACCCTCGGTAGAGTACGGTGGCGTCACACAACTCACAGCAGCCTCCACCTCCTGGGCTTAGGTGATTCTCTTGCCTCAGCCTCCTAAGTAGCTGGGACTACAGGTGCCTGCCATAATGCCCGGCTATTTTTTTTGCAGTTTGGCCAGGGCTGGGTTTGAACCCGCCACCCTCTGAGCCTACCCACTGAGCCTCAGGCACTGCCCCTGGGCTCTGTACTCCTTGCTGTATATTTCTTTCTTTACATCAGTAGCATACTCTTTTGATTACTGTAGCTCTGTAATACATCTTGAAATCAAGAAGTATGATGCCTCCGCCTTTGTTTCCTTTCTCAAAATTGTTTTGACTATTTGGGATCCTTTGTGATTCCATATAAATTTTATAATTGTTTTTTCTATTTCTGAAAACAATGACATTGGCGGGGCACCTGTAGCTCATTGGTTAGGATGCCAGCCACATGCCCTGGGGCTGGTAGGTTTGAACCCGGCCCAGGCCTGCTAAACAAAACAAAACAATAAAAAAAAAAACTGGGTGTTGTGACAGGCACCTGTAGTCCCAGCTACTAGGGAGGCTGAGGCAAGAGAATGGCTTGAGCCCAAGAGTTTGCAGTTGCTGTGAACTGTGACGCCACCACACACTACTGAGGGCAATCAAGTGAGACTCTGTCTCAATTAAAAGAAAAAAAATTGCCATTGGTATTTTTTCTTAATTTATTGGTTCGAGGGTACAAAGAATTAGGTTACACTGTTTGCACTGTTCAGTAAAGTCCCTCTTATAGTTGTTGCCATTGGGATTTTGATAGGGATTGTATCGAATCTGTAGCTCTCTTTGCACAGTACAGACATTTTAACAATATTACGTCTTCCAATACAGGGACATGGGATGAGATGACTTCAACACAACAAAGGCAATATGAAAGGACAGCTAACATCATACTCAACAGTGAAAAGCTTTCTGCTATGATCAGGAACAGTGCAAAGATACTCACCCCATTGCTTCTACTCAACATAGTACTGAAGTCCTAGCCCGAGAAATTAAGCAAGAAAAAGAAATAAAAGGCACACGAATCAGAAGGGAAGAAGTAAAACTGTCTGTTTGCAGATGACATGATCTTACATATAGGAAACTTTAAAGACCACACACACACACAAACCTGTTAGAACTAATAAATAAGCCGGGTGCAGTGTCTCATACCTGTAATCCTAGCACTCTGGAGAGCCAAGGCAAGAGGATAGCTTGAGTTTAGAAGCTCAAGACTAGCCTGAGCAACAATAAGACCCTGTCTCTACTAAAAGTAGAAAAATTAGCCAGGCATGGTAGCACATGCCTGTAGTTCCAGCCACTTGAGAGGCTGAGGCAGAAGGATCACTTTAACCCAGGAGTTTGAAGTTGCTGTGACCTAGGCTGACACTCAGGTACTCTAGCCTAGGCAATAAAGTGAGAATGTCTTAAAGACAAACAAACAAAAAAACCTAATATACATCAGTGATGTTGTAGAATAAACAGTCAATACTGTGCTTCTTTTTTTTTTAAACAAGAGTCTCACTTTGTCGCCCTCACTAGAATGCCATGGTGTCACAGCTCACAGCACCTTCAATCTCTTGATTCTCTTGCCTCAGCCTCCCAAGTAGCTGGGACTACAGGCACCCACCATAACACCTGGCTATTTTTTTAGAGATGAGGGCTTGCTCTGGCTCAGATTGGTCTTGAACTCATGAGCTCAGGCAATCCACTCACCTTGGCCTCCCAGAGTGCTAGGATTACAGGCATGAGCCACTATGACCGGCCCAACACTGTGTTTCTATACATTTAACAATTAAGTATGCAAAAATAAAGTTGAGAAAATAATCCCATTGACAAGAGGATCAAAAAATAAAATAAAATGCTTACGAATATACTTAACAAAGGAAGTAAAGGACATATATGCTGAAATCTACAAAACACTGATGAAGGAAATTAAAGAAGACACCAATTTATGGAAGAACATGTTGGTGTTCGTACTTTCAAAGTGTTTTCTCGGATGGTATCTCATTGTAGCCTGAAGTAGAAAGGGCAGGTGGAAGGCTCACCAACAGATGAGGCAAACAAGGCCCCAAGAGGACAGAATGGGATACTGGTGACTCAGCTGGTTAGTGACAGAGGATTAGATTCTGGGTGTCCTGCAGGGCCCTTGAGCTCTGTCTACACCCTTACTAGAATGTCAGACCTGCCACTTAACAAGCACCAATGGCATAAATATCAATAGGTCCACAGGGCCTTATATAACTTTTAAGGGGTACCAGCTACTGCTGCAGGCAACAATCTTGATGTAAGATAACACACACATCAGGCTGGGAAGTATCTACCACAGACATCATGTAAACAGGACTGTAAATGTAATCACATACATGCCCCTTACTGATTAACACTCTCAGTGACCTCAGGCTCAAATTCACATACTTCAGTATAGTAGTCAGGCCCCATACCAAGCCAGCCCCTCCCCAGGCCTTTGTCACTGTCCACCTACCACTCTGTGTGTGCTCTACAATGCTCAGCTGCTTGCAGTTTCCCACGTGGGTCATACGACTGGGACATATGCCCTCCCTCTCTATTTAAGATGTGCTTCTTAGGCCAGGTGAGGTGGCTCATGCCTATAATCCCAGCTACTTGGGAGGCTGAGACAAGAAAACTGCTTGAACCCAAACCAAGAGTTTGAGATGCTCTGAGCTATGATGCCACAGCACTCTACTAGGGCAACAAAGTGAGGCTCTGTCTCCAAAAAAAAAAAAAAGGCCTTGGGCAGCACCTGTGGCTCCGTGAGTAGGGCGCCAGCCCCACGTACCCAGGGTGGTGGGTTCAAACCAGCCCCAGCCAAACCACAACGAAAAAATAGCCAGGCCTGGTAGCAGGTGTCTGTAGTCCCAGCTATTCAGGAGACTGATGCAAGAGAATTGCCTAAGCCCAAGACCTGGAGGTTGCTGTGAGCTCCCCACCAACAGTGTACACAGGGATTTAATTTCTCTACATCCTCTGTGCCAGGGCCACAGAGTGCAATGGTATGCCACGGAACTTTACCAAGGGCAACAAAGTGATACTCTGTCTCTGAAAAAAAAAGCCTGGCGCAGTGGCTCATGTCTGTAATCCCAGCCCTTGGAGGCTGAAACAGGTGGATTGCCTGAGCTTACAGGTTTGAGACCACCTGGAGCCAGAGCAAGACCCACATACCCAGGGTGGTGGGTTTAAACCAGGCCCAGGCCAAACTGCAACAAAAAAATAGCTGCGAGTTTTGGTAGGTGCCTGTAATCCCAGCTACTTGGGAGGCTGAGGCAAGAGAATCACTTGAGCCCAAGAGTTTGAGGTTACTGTGCTCTGTGACACTACAGCACTCTACTGAGGGTGACAAAGCGAGACTGTCTCAAAAAAAAAGAATGGAAGTATCTAAAAGTCTAAATAATCTGTTTTTCCTTAAGTGTTTCTTTTTCCCTCCTTAAGTGTTTTAAAAAAAAATAGGTTTTGGGGTGGGAGGTGAGAAGAAAAACACTAAAGGCTTTAAAGCAAACATTTGCAGTCCCAGCTACTCGGGAGGCTGAGGCAAGAGGATTCCTCAAGCCCAAGAGTTTGAGGATTCTGTGAGCTATGATGCCATGGCACTCTACCCAGGGTTACAGAGTAAGACTCTGTCTCGAAAAAAAAAAAAAAAGAAAAAAAAAAGGAAATTTAAAAGGCTTTAAAAAATCACACCCATTTTTGGGCTATATTCAAAAAAACAAGTGTTAGGCTATGTGCAGTGGCTCACGCCTGTAATCCTAGCACTCTCAGAGGCCAAGGCAGGTGGATTGCCCTGAGCTCACTGGTTCAACACCAGCCTCAGCAAGTGTGAGACCCATCTCTAAAAATTAGCAGGGCGTTGTGGCAGGGATCTGTAGTCCCAGCAAGTAGGAAGGCTGAGACAAGAGAATTGCTTAAGCCCAAGAGTTTGAGGTTGCTGTGAGCTGTGCTGCTACGGCACTCTACCAAGGGTAACAAAGTGAGACTGTCTCAAAAAAAAGTGTTGATGAGGATGTAGAGAAATTAAATCCCTGTATGCACTGTTGGTGGGAATGTTAGATCATGCAGTCAGGATATAAAACAGTATGGCAGTTCCTTTAAAAAATTAAAGTTACAATTATCATATACTCCAGCAATTCTACTTCTGGGTAAAAACAAAAAGATTTGAAAGCAAGAGATGCAAAGAGATATTGGTTTATCCATGTTCACAAGTGTCCAGTTTTGTTTTTTGGAGACAGGGTCTTGCTCTGTTGCTGGGGCCACAGAGTGCCGTGCTATCATCATAGCTCATAGCAACCCCAAACTCCTGTGATCCTTGTGTCTCATCCTCCTGAGTAGCTGGGATTAACAGGTACCTATCAACATACAGACACTTCGTTCCCCAGGTGGTCTCAAATTCCTGAGCTCAAGCGATCCTCCTGCCTCAGCTTCTCAAAGTGCTGGGATTACAGGCAGGATCCAGTACTCCCAGCCACAAGTGTCCATTGATGGGTAAATGGATCAACAAAATAGAGTCTATCCACACCACCTAATATTATCAGGCTCAAACAAGAAGGAAATTCTGACATATCCTACCATATGGATGGACTTTGAAGACATTATGCTCAGTGAAATAAATAAGCTAGTTACAAGAAGACAAATATTAGATGAGTTTCTTAAAACTATGTATGAGGTACTTGTAATAGTCACATTCTCAGAGAGAGAAAGTAGAATGATGGTTACCAGGGGCTGAGAAGGACTGGGGAGTTATTTAATGGGCACAGAGTTTTAATTTTGCATTATAAAAAGTTCTGGAAATGAATGGAAGCAATGGCTTCACAAGAATATGAATGTGCTTAATGGCACTGAACTGTACACTAAAAAATAGTCAGAATGGCGGCCAGGTGCAGTGGCTCATGCTTATAATCCCACCACTTGAGGAGGCTCACTTGAGGCCAGAAGTTTGAGGTTGCAGTGAGCTATGATCATGGGACTGCGCACCAGGCTGGGTGTCAGAGCAATATTTTTGCTTCCAACAAAACAACAAAATAAAAACAGAGATAAAAACAAGGAGCCAGGGACACATGTTAACTACCCAGATGCTCCATAAAGATGACTGAGCTTAGTAACAACAATCTGCTGACAAGGCATCCTATTGTGAGCCCTTTGGCTCTGTCACACAGAGCCCTTCAGCTCCCCAGGGGCAGAATAAGGTAAAAGGCAACATCTGGCAGAACAAAACTAGAAAAACATGGCTGGGAAGCTCCATGGTTAGAAAAATCCTATGAGGGAAGGAGAGAGGTGAGAGCAGAGTGTAATCATAGCAAATGTTTTTGCCATTTCCCCCAGGCCTCAGAGTGACCCAAAGACCTGGTGGGAATCTCCCAGCCTCATAAGAAGTGTGAGTTTATGGCTCGGAACCCGTAGCTCAGTGGTTACGGTGCCAGCCACATACACCAGGGCTGGCAGGCTTAAACCGGGCGCAGGCCTGATAAACAACAAAGACAACTATAACAACAACAACAACAAAAATAGTCGGGCATTGTGGCGGGCGCCTGTAGTTCCAGCTACTTGGGAGGCTGAGGCAAGAGAATCGCTTAAGCCCAGAAGTTTAAAGTTGCTGTGAGCTATGACAACACAGCACCCTACCAAGGGTGACATAAGTGAGACTCTTTAAAAAAAAAAAAAAGGAAGTATGAGTTCAGGCACTGGCTGATGAGACATATCAAAGCCTTCTTGGGAAGATGAGAGGACTGGTGGGGTACAGTGAAGAAAGCAAGAAACCCAAGCAGTTGGAGTCCTAGCTATTTGGGAGGCTAAGGCAAGAGAATCGCCGAAGCCCAAGAGCTGGAGGTTGCTGTGAGCTGTGACGCCATGGCACTTTGCCAAGGACAACAAAGTGAGACTGTCTCAATAAATAAATAAATAAATACGCAAGCAGTACCAACCACATTCCAGCCCTGATTCCATTTTATGTCTGCAAAATGGGCAGAATTATTCCAGCTTTCCATCTAATAGAAAAAAAAAGAATAACTGAGCTGGAAAAGACTAAAGAGATGCCAAGATCTGTCCAAAAGGAGGACAAGATAAAACAGAAGCATTTGTTTTTGGTGACCGCCTTCTAAATGATACTGTCACAGCCATTTATTTCTCCATAGCTAGAGATTTTTCCACCAACACAATGACATTTGAAAAGGGGAAAAGACATAAATTAAAAACATTCATTCAAAACCAGCCTGAGCAAGAGCCAGACTCCATCTCTACAAAAAACAGAAAATTTAGCTAGGTACAGTGGCGCATGCCTGTAGTCCCAGTTACTTGGGAGGCTGAGGCAAGAGGATCACTTGAGCTGAAGAGCCTGAGGTTGCAGTGAGCTATGATGATACCATGGCACTCTACCCTGAGCAACAGAGTGAAGACTCTGTCTCAAAAAAAAAAAAGACCCTCATTCCAAACGGGGTCTTGCTCCATACACTGGAGGAAAGAATGCTACACAGAGGCCAGGAATAGTCTGCACAGATAGGCCCTGCTAGGTTTAGCGATCACTGCTCTTTGTTCAATCACATTTCTACATGGTTGTCAATCATGTCTATGTCATGAAACCACCATAAAATCCCAAGGGGACAGGGTTTGGAGAGCCTCCAGGTAGCTGAATACACAGAGGTTCCTGGTGGTAGCGTGCCCAGGGAGGACATGGAAGCTCTGTATCCCTTCTCCCATACCTTGAGCTATGCATCTTTTCATCTGTATCCTTTATAGTATCAGTTATAATAAATCAGTGAAAGGGTTTCCCTGAGTTGTGTGAGCCACTCCAGAAAATTAACTGAATCCAAAGTGAGGGATCAGGCCAGGCGTGGTGGCTCACCCCTATAATCCTAGCACTCTGGGAAGCCGAGGCAGGTGGATTGCTTGAGGTTACAGGTTTGATACCAGCCTGAGCCAGAGTGAGACCTTGTCTCTAAAAATAGCTGGGCATTGTGGTAGGCACCTGTAGTCCCAGCTACTTGGGAAGCTGAGGCAAGAGAATGGCTTGAGCCCAAGAGTTTGAGGTTGCTGTGAGTCGTGATGCCACAGCACCCTACCAGGGGCGATGAAATGAGACTGTCTCAAAAAA
>NW_003852403.1:16609540-16612375 GCF_000181295.1 Otolemur garnettii
AGGCATTGTGGCAGGCGCCCGCAGTCCCAGTTACCAGGGAGGCTGAGGCAAGAGAATGGCTTAAGCCCAAGAGTTTGAGGTAGCTGTGAGCAGTGACAACACAGCACTTTACCAAGGGTGATAATGTGAGACTCTGTCTCAATAAATAAATAAATAAATGAAAGAAACAAGGTAGATTAGGAGCTGGGCCACACCCTTTCCTCACTATCTCTATATATTGCCCCGTGCAGTTCTCCAAGTCACAGAACAAGTAGAAATAGCTGGTCAGATATTTGCCCAACTCTTGCAGAACCAAGTACTAGGTACCTTGGAACTGTACCTCCCAAACCAGATCCCAGTATAGATTCTGAAATCAGTCAACATCTAGCATTAGTCTCCACACTCCTAGGCTCAATTTTGCCTTGGTACCTCTCTGTTTGGAAGGCTGTGCTCAGAGGTGTTTGTAGGAACAGGTAGGAGGGGCATAAGGAAAGGTCGGAAGATTTATCACCTTCCTTTGGCCAGCCTAACCTGCCAGATCTTCAGTATCCCCCAAATGACACACTAGGAGACTCCTGTCCAATGTGTCAGGAGACTTCTGTCCAATGGAGGCAACCCTCCATCCCCACTTGTCACTGTGGGATGGAGAAAGCTGGGGAACCAGCCAGCTTTGGGAACACAGCCTCCCACTCGACATACCCCTCTGGAACTGAATGCAGACATTAACAGGTTGACTCCATTTCCTTGAGCACAAGCAAACCTGAATGAAAGAGACATTAAGACACAGAAGCAGCCCAGGCACGGTGGCTCACACCTGTAATCTTAGCACTCTGAGAGGCTGAGGCAGGTGGATCGCTTGAGCTCAGGAGTTCAAGACCAGCCTGAGGAAAAAGCGAGACCCCCAACTCTACTAAAAATAGAAAAACTGAGGCAAGAGGATGGCCTGAGCCTGAGCTGGAGGTTGCTATTAGCTATGACATCACAGCACTCTATCCAGGGCATCAGCTTGAGTCTCTGTCTCAAATAAAGAAAAAAACACAGAAGCACCTAGAAGAATAACTGGCACACAAATGAATTCACGAAGCCAGTGTTAAAAAAGAGGCACTAAAAATGGGCCAGTGGCTCACACCTGTAATCCCTGCACTCCGGGAGGATTACAGGCAGATCCCTTAAACTCAGGAGTTCAAGACCAGCCTGAGCAAGAGCAAGAGACCTGTCTCTACTAAAAATAGAAAAAAATTGCCGGGCATTGTAGCAGGCTCCTTTAGTGCCAGCTACTTGGAAGGCTGAGGCAGGAGGATCCCTTATATCCAGGAGTTTGAGGTTGCTGTGATCTAGGCTGATGCCACAGCACTCTAGCTTGGGCAACAAAGTAAGACTGTCTAAAAAGAAAAAAAAAAAAGGAGGCACTAAATGTGATAAACAGGTTTTCACCTCCCTCAAACCTTCTGCACATTACTCTCTGATGAGAAAGAAAGAGAAAAAAAGGTACAGGCCTTTGAGGCATTTTTATTCAGTGAGAAAGATACAAAGCCTGGTTGGGATGAGAGGGTGGAGTTAACTCAGCTATAAATTTCAGAAGGGAACAAACTTGTTTGGCCAAGTGGCCTTCCTCCCTCTTCATAGGCCTCCCACCACTAACCTTTTGAATCCCCGTAGGTGTTATTTCAGAGTAGTGACAGATTCTTCCAAACAAACACAGGAGTGCCACCTCACTAAACACCCCTACCCTCCTCACCCCGAGTTGGTCAGCTGGGTAAGCAGCTATCTCCCTGGAGCTTCCAGAGCTCACTCTTCCATTTATTAACTTCGCTGACTAAGGAAAAACAAAAAACAAGACACTTGAGGACCCGAGCCCCAAAGAGTTAGGTCCTTGTTAATCAAGCTAAGGCTCCGATGTCCCTCAGAGAGGGAAATACTCTCTGCCTGGGAACTATTTTTCTCAGATGAGGAAAGGTGAGGTGGGAAAAGCGAAGAGGATAAGAAAAGGCATAAAACTTAGAGAAAACATAACCCGCTGTAGGCTTTAAGCTGGGGTCTGTACCTGGGGCTCAAGTTACTCCTGTCTGCTTAGGTAGGTGCTCATTGCTCCTATCTTATGAGGCCCCGTAAGCCTCAGGCCCAGAAGCCTATAAGGACCCGTGGGAGTCCCTCCTTGCCTCTCTGTTTTTTCTGAGCTGGCCAGCAACATTGCCTGTGCCTAAAAGCTTTCATTTTATTTTTATCTTTTGAGACAGAGCCTCAAGCTGTTGCCCTGGATAGAGTGTCGTGGCATCACAGCTCATAGCAACCTACAGCTTCTGGGCTTAAGCGATTCTCTTGCCTCAGCCTCCCAAGTAGCTGAGACTACAGGTGCCTGCCACAATGCCTATTTTTTGGTTGTAGCCAGGCCTGGGCTGGATTTGAACCCGCTAGCTCTGGTGTATGTGGCTGGCGCCTTAGCTGCTTGAGCTACAGGTGCCGAGCCCCTAAATGCTTTTATATAGAAGTAAATGAACCTTAAAAAAAAATCTGGGTGGTGCCTGTGGCTCAGAAGGGTAGGGAGCCGGCCCCATATACCAGAGATGGTGGGTTCAAACCCAGCCCTGGCCAAAAACTGAAAGAAAAAAAAAAATCTACAGACTCAGCACCCATAGCTCAGTGAGTAGGGCGCTGGTCACATATACCAATGCTGGCAGGTTTGAGCCTGGCCAGGGCCTGCTAAACAATGACAAATGCAACCAAAAAATAGCCAGACATGGCTTGGTGCCTGTAGCTTAACCAGCTAAGGCATCAGCCACATACACCTAAGGTGGCAGGTTCGAATCCAGCCTGGACCTGCCAAACAACAATGATGGCTGCAACCAAAAAATAGCC
>NW_003852403.1:16612989-16617346 GCF_000181295.1 Otolemur garnettii
AAATAATATCTATGGCAAAAGAGACCAAATTGATCCTTTGAGTCCTTTTCTAGCATTTTGCTCTTTCCTCTAAAGTAAGAAGAAGGATGGAGCTAGACGCTGCAATAGTCCATAGCAGCTCTTTCCTCCTATTCTGGAAGCCTATTTTGGTTTCTGGAAGCCAGTACTGCCAGAATAGGGACAGCAAACAGAGCAAACCTTCCTATTCCTCTGGGGGGAAGCAGCTTCCCCTGCCTTCTCCAGCCTCTGGAACTCTAAGGTGGACCAAGAGCTGCCATGATGCCTCTTCTCTTTTGAGCTGACCCAGGGACCTCAAGTTAGACCTGTAGCTAGCAATTACCAACCCTATGCATCCCTATTCAAAAGAAAGGCAGCCACCCCTCACTCCCTATGTGCCTGTATTACTTGGCATCAAATAAGATTTTTCCCTATTTTGTTCCTCAAAATTCAAAATGGGTGGTTTTGCCCAAATTCCAGCTAAATGTTCAAATTCTTGTCAGGACTGTTACTAAAAACCTCAAACTCATTGCTGCCAAGAGACCCAAGTTAAGGGTGATGACCCATAATAGAGACCACTGGGTTGCACACCCCAGAAAGTAGCATCCATTGCATTTGAGTCATGCCATGAGGCAGCATTACCTAGTGGGCAGAGCAGGGGCACCAGGTGACATGTGCTGCATCTTTCACTGACCCAGACACCAGCATTCACCATTGCTCACTGAACCCCAGGGTAAGGGAGTAGTGGCTGCCTCTGACTTAGCACACAGCCCTCTCTTACTTAACCCCCAGATCAAGCCCCCCCCCCCGCTGTATCCCCAACCCCCACAATATACTCTATGCTTACCCTTTGAAAGGGGGTGGGGAACCAGAGAATGCAACCACTAATTCAAACCAGAAAAACTGAGGACAAAGAACTGAAAAGAGTTTTTCATCCAGCCTGTCTGAAAGACCCCCTTCCCCTTCCTACTTGGCTCACTGCTCTCAGAGACAGAAACCTATTTTCTTCACTCACTCCTGCAAGTAAAAGGAGATGAAATGTGTGTATGTGGTTTTGCAATGAGCTCTCTTTTGCTCTTAAGTAAAGAAGGGAGTGGGGGTAGGAGTAGGGATAGGAAGGACAGTATGGAGGTGAGAAGTCAAGGTTCAACAAGCTGTAGGGCCTGGACTGCCTGGGCTGTGGAGACCATCTCTGAACAGATGAGACACAGTATCAGATGTCTCTTGCTGCCCTATTCCCTTATCCCTGAGGACGAAGACAAATGTTTTTTATATGCTGTTGCTTCCCCTCAGATGGAAAAGGAGGATAATTTATGGACTAAGACAAGAGGTTTCTTGGTAGGAGTCAAACTAAGGGCTGGAACAACTGGTGACCTGTCAGCAGCACACTATCAAACGGATATCACAACCTCCATAAATACAGACAGACAGAACTGGACTGTTACAGGGTGCTGACATGCCTGCCTGAATTTAATGACCACAGTCAGACACCACTTACTGGTACAGGGGTTTAGTTTCTCAAATGAAAAACTACTTTGTGCAAGCAAAAAGTTGGTGTTTTCTAACAGGTTAGTCTGACAAAACTGGGAAGGTGGGATACTGTCTACTCAGTTAATGGGATAGGATGTGTCCAGAGCATCACTTAATTCTTTTTCTTTTCTTTTTTTGAGACAGAGCCTCACTATGTCGCCCTTGCTAGCCTAAGCAGTTAAGGACTTGTTCTCTAGGCCCTGACCCAAAGAGACCACACCACCTAGTACAGTAGAACATAAAAACCCCTGACTGTTGTCTACTCCAAGTCTGGGAGGGAGGGAGGAAAGGAGGGAGGAAGAAAGGAAGGAAGGAAGGAAAAAACAGAAAAAGAAAAGCTGCAGCCAGATTTGGTAAATTCTAGCCATCCCCTTGGGGTATCTTCCAAAGCACCCGCATGGACCAAAACCTCTCTCCCCAGAGCATCACTTTTCTAAGTAAAAAGTTCCTCCTGAGTACTCAACGGGCTTAAAGCGTTGAGGAGGAACACAGGCATCTTGGAGCTGGCCCTCGCAGGGGCCAGGCACACCTTGGGGATTGCAGCTTGTGGTGTCCTAGCCTAGAAAGAGGGAATGTCTCTGGAGCACGATGGCAAACCAGCCCTTTTCCAGCCACCCGGTCTGGCCCCCAGCCCAGCTCTCTCAGTGTGGCGCGTCGACTCTGTGGCTGGGATCCAGGAGCCGCACTAGTCCCTGCAGCCCGGACTTCGGACCCCGCAGCTCGCGCGGGGCGCCCTCCCCTTCGGGCCCCTCACTCACCCACCGCCCTGATGCGGAAGCCGCGCGGCGGGCGCAGCGCCCGGCACCGCCAGGCGTCCCGCAGCACCTGCAGACAGGCGGGGGACGCTTGCACCAGCAGCACCCCTCGCCGCAGCCAGCCCTGGAAGGCCAGCCGCGAGGCGGCGCGCGCCAGCCGCGCATTCCAGAAGCAGCGCGCGTTGGCGCGGCGAAAGGCGCGAAACACCGCGCGCCCGCTGCGCTCCTCCTCGCCCCCCGCTGCCTTCTGCGCCTCCAGCCGGCACAGCACCAGCGCCAGGGAGCCCGGAGCTAGCTGCACAGTCTGGGCCATGCTGCCGCGGACGACCAGGAGCTTACAGCCCAGCGCACTGGCTAGAGACGCCGCGCGGCCGGCGGGAGGGATCAGCTGACTGTGCGCGGCGCCGGCTACCCGGGGAACGGAGCTCCAGGGGGCGGGGCCGACTGAGATGGGCCGGACAGGGGGTGGGTTGGCCACTGCTCTGGCTGGCAAAGCGCCCGAGTGGGGGTTCCAAGTACTGAGGTACCCGCTCATTCTCTACCACCGTAGCCCCTTGCTCCCCAGTCCCTCCGCCTCCGAGAGCTCCCCTTCTCCTGATGGGCAAGCACTGGGGCTTTTCCAAGTCCTAGGAGAGTCCCGCACCCCCTCGAGATCTTCGCTGAGTTTTCGCGGCAGGGAGGATCAGGGTCGCCGTCATTGCCCCGGTCTTGGGGTTGTTCAAAGTGAGAGAGGCCACAAGGAATCAGCCTAGGGTGTTGAGGATTTCGCTCAGGTCAGGTGGCAGGAAAACCAGGTTTGAGTCTCCAATATGCTTCTAACCTGTTATTTTGAGACAAAGTCTCACTATGTTGCCCCGGCTGGGGTGCTGTGGCTATTCACAGTCACAGTCATCACGCACTACAGCATGAACTCCCAGACTCAAGCGATCCTCCTGTGTGGGGTAGAACCCCACCAACTGTGTGCTCCTTCACAAACTATGTGCTCCCTTTAAGCTCCAGAGGCAGGTGGACAGACTTCTGTGGAAGGCAACTCTGTCGATGACCTGGTATCCCTGGTCAGCATGGAACAGGGCCTGGGGATTAGGGCATAAAAACCCATCTCCAGTGACTCTGGCCATGTGGCTGTTAAGCCTGCAAAGAAGGGGTTAAAAACCTTTCTGCAGAGACACAGCCTAGGGGTTGATAAGTGATCTCTTATCAGAAAACTAGCAGGCCTCCAGGTTGCCAGAGACGCCTGTCCACCTGCCTCTAGAGCTTAAAGGGAGCACATAGTTTGTGAAGGAGCACACAGTTGTGGAGTTCTACCCCACACTCGTGTCTCAAGCCTCCAAGTAGCTGGGAGTACAGATGACTCGCCAGCGCACTGGTCTGCTCCTAACCTGTTTACACAAGTTGTTTACATTCTCAGGACCTCAGTGGAACTGTCCCAACAACTCATTTTACAGGAGAATAAACTGAGGACCTTTTTATCTATGACTTTCTGAACTTCTAGGATTTGTCCCTACCGTATTGGTGAGGAAAGCCAAGTATTATAGAGGTGCTGCCCTACTTAGTATGGCCCAGTGGTGAATTCCGTGGGATTCAGCCCTGAGTTGGATGTGGTTATTTATAAAAAACAGACACTGCCCCAGGAGCTCCCAGGAGCAAAGGATGAGAAACTAGTGATCTCTTGTCTCAAAAGAATGTAGCCAGGCTCAGCGCCTATAGCACAGTGGTCATGCCATCCACCTGCACAGAGGCTGGCAGGTTCAAACCCAGCCCGGGCCAGCTAAACAACTGCAAGAAAAAAAAATAGCTGGGCATTGTAGTGGGCACTTATAGTCCCAGTTACTTGGGAGGCTGAGGCAAGAGATTCACCTAAGTCCAAGAGCTGGAAGTTGCTGTGAGCTGTGATGCCACAGCACTCTACCAAGGGTGACAAATGAGACTCTTATCTCTAAAAAAAAGAAAAAGAAACACAAAGTACTGCATGTTGATTCTGTGAGGACATTTTTTTTGTTATCTGTGATGTTGGGTATCATGAAAAGCATGCACAGACCTTTTTTGGGGGGGGGCAGTTTTTGGCTGGGGCTGGC
>NW_003852403.1:16618197-16622379 GCF_000181295.1 Otolemur garnettii
AAAAAAAAAAAAAAGAAAGAAAGAAGTGAATGTAACTGGCTCTCCCTACATTTTCTACCCCAAATGAGGTGACACCACAGCTCCTTTAAACTTGGGGTCAAATAAACAGACTTGGGGTCAGAGGGCAAGTCTCAGAACCTGAAAATATTACTTCATGAAAGAAAGCTGGAGCACCAGCCTGTCAAGAAGTCATGTACCCAGGCTGGGCATGGTGGCTCACACGTGTAATGCCCACACTCTGGGAGGCCAAGGCAGGTGGATTGCCTGAGCTTTTGAGTTCAAGACCAGCCTGAGTCAGAGAGAGACCCTCATCTCTAAAAATAGCTGGGTGTGTGGTGGGTGCCTATAGTCCTAGCTACTTGGGAGGCTGAGGCTAGAGAATCACTTACAGCCAAGAGTTTGAGGTTGCTGTGAGCTGTGATGCCACAATACTCTACTGAGGGTGACAAAGTGAGACTGTCTAAAAAAAAAAAAAAAGTCATGCAACCAAGTACCATGAATGAGCAAGTGAAAAAATTCTTATAATTTGAAACACAGAAAATCACATGAACCGCTCTTTCTGGCTACCACCAACAAAAAAAATATAAAGGAAGGCCTATGGCAAGATATCAAACCCAGCTTCAGGATTTTTTTTTTTTTTAAGACAGAGCTGCAAGCTATCACCCTGGGTAGAGTGCTGTAGCATCACAGCTCACAGCAACCTCCAACTCCTGGGCTCAAGCGATTCTCTTGCCTCCATCTCCCTGGTAGCTGGGATTACAGGTGCCTGCCACAATGCCCGGCTATTTGTTGGTTGCAACCGTCATTGTTGTTTGGCAGGCCTGGGCTGGATTTGAACTTGCCAGCTCAGGTATATGTGGCTGGCGCCTTAGCCGCTTGAGCCACAGTGCCAAGCCCCCAGCTTCAGGATTTTAAAGGAGAAACCACTTTTCTTCAGTTTTATTACAGCATTGAGTATAAAGTTGGGCCTCATATCCCACTCTTTACATGCAAATCCCATAAAAAATGAGCTGGCCCCACTCCAGGTACCCAGATCTCAAAAGAACTCTTTTTCCAGGGAAGCCCAGTTTCTCTTTATTGTTGTATCTAAAGGAAAGGGGAGAAAAGAGACTTAAGGAGTCTCTTCCCTCACTTTTTTTTTTTTTTGAGACAGAGCCTCAAGCCGTCCCCCTGGGTAGGGTGCCATGGCATTACAGCTCACAGCAACCTCCAACTCCTGGGCTCAAGCGAGTCTCCTGCCTCCCCAAGTAGCTGGGACCACAGGCGCCCGCCACCACGCCCGGCCATTTTTTGGTTGCAGCCATCATTGTTGTTTGGCGGGTCCGGGCTGGGGATTCGAACCCGCCACCTTAGGTGTACGTGGCTGGTGCCTTAGCTGGTTGAGCTATAGGCGCCGAGCCTTCCCTCACTTTTTTAAAAAAAAATTTTTGAGACAGTCGTACTCTGTTGCCCAGGCTATAGTGCCAAGGTATCATAGCTCACAGCAACCTCAACTTCTGGGTTCAGGCAATTCTTCTGTCTCAGCCTCCAAAGTAGCTGGAAATACAGGTACCTACTGCAACACCTAGCTAAATTTTCTATTTTTATTTATTTTTTGGAGACCAAGTCTCACTTTGCCCTTAGTAGGGCGCCGTGGCATCATAGCTCATAGCAACCTCAACCTCTTAGGCTCAAGCCATCCTCTTGCCTCAACCTCCCAAGTAGCTGGGACTACAGGCACCCGCCATAATTCCCGGCTATTTTTTTTAGAGAGGGGTTGCTCACTCTTGCTTAGGCTGGTCTCCAACTCTTCAGCTCTGGCAATCCACCTGCCTGGACTTCCCTGAGTGCTAGGATTACAGGCATGAGCCACTGCCCCTGGCATTCATTAACTTTCCTATTTTTAGTAGAGAGGAGGTCTCACTCTTGCTCAGGTTGGTCTCAAAACTCCTCAGCCTCCAGAGTGCTGGGATTATAGGCCTGAGTGATGCCGGGCCACTTTTTTTTCTTTTTTGGGGACAGTCTCACTTTGTCACCCTGGATAGAGTGCCGTGACGTCACAGCTCACAGCAACCTCCAGGTCCTGGGCTTAGGTGATTCTCTTGCCTCATCCTCCCAGGTAGCTGGGACTATAGGCGCCCATCACAACAGTCAGCTATCTTTTGTTGCAGTCTGGCCAGGGCCGGGTTCGAACCCACCTACTCACTGAGCCACAGGCGCCGCCCAGCCCGGGCACTTTCTGAAAATATTACTGATTAGAACACAAACTGTTCTATTTCCCTTCTTGCATTCCAACTATTAGCAATTTTTGTTCTTTTTGAGATAGTCTTACTTTGTCACTTTGGTTAGAGTGCCATGGCATCATTGTAACTTACAGCAACCTTAGAATTTCTTGGGCTTTAGCAATCCTCTTGCCTTAGCCTCCCAAGTAGCTGGGACTACAGGTGTCCACCATTATGCCCAGCTTGTTTTTCTATTTTTAGTACAGATAGGGGTTTCCTTCTTACTCAGGCTGGTATCGAACTCCTGAGCTCAAGCAATCTACCTGCCTTGGCCTTCCAGAGTGCTAGGATTACAGAAAGGAGCAACAGTGCTTGGCCTAATTTATTAAAGCTTCTTGAGGTCAGGAACTCAGGAATCCACTTACTCATCCCTGTATCTACCAGAACACTCCCACAGTATTGCTCAAAGCAAGAAAATGGTTCCTATAACAAAAAGGTAAAGTACAAAAGTGTTATACAGGAGGACTAGATCAAGTTGGTACCAACCCTGAACTTGAACTGAAAAGATTTATTCAACCTTCTAGAGAGGATCAGCTAGGCACCATGACTCACACTCGTAATCCTAGCATTTTGGGAGGCCAAGGCCATTCAGGACACAGAGGCAGTAGGATTTCTTCAGTACAAGAGTTTAAGGCTGCAGTGAGTTCTTATCAAGTCATTGTATGCATTTATAATTTGTTGCTTAAATTAATAAAGATGGAGTTATTTAAAGCACATAAATAATTTGGCATAAATTTACATTTCATTTATTTCTTCATTTTCCCTTTCATTCTCCTTAGTATCAAATATCCAATTTTCAGGCTGGGCACAATGGCTCATGCTTGTAATCCTTAGCACTCTGGAGGCTGAGGCAGGAAGACCACTTGAGCTCAGGAATGCCAGACCACTCAGACCAAAAGCAAGATCCATCTGTACTAAAAATAGAAAAACTAGCTGAGCATTTTGTGGCAGGTTCCTGCAGACTTACTCAGGAAGGGGTACAGATAGGGGTTTCCTTCTTATTCAGGCTGGTATCGAACTCCTGAGCTGAAGCAGGAGGACCCCTTGAACTAAGGAATTTAAAGTTGCTGTGGGCGAGGCTGATGCCACAACACTCTAGCTTGGACAACAGTTTGTCTAGCCTAGACAACTCTTTCTACAAAAAAGTAAAAAAATTCCTTTCTGGCCCTTAACAGAGAAAGTTTGCAGATCTCTGGTCGAAAGCCCTATCAGTTGAGGGACTGATTTACAGAAATGGGCCAGACACATGGAAAGTACTGTTGCATACATATGGTGGGCCTCCTGGTCCAACCCAGTTGCTTTATATGTTTGTTAGATGTGCTAGAAAACAGAACTGTAGCTCCTGTGTGTCCACCAAGCTACATGCAGAGCTGAGATAGGGCAATTTAGTTTTTGTTCTCACTGCCCATTCAATCTCAAGTCTCTCAGCTAAACCAATCAACTGGGAAACCAATTATGCCAGTTTCCATATGAGAAGTGTTTCCTTAAAGTAGGCTGAGATCACACCATTTCACACAAACAATTCATAGTCACAAGGTTGACCTGGATTAGATTCAAACCAGAGTTTAAAAAGTAAAAGCCCCTTTTACCAATCCCTAGAGCTCTCTAGACACTTTAGGGAGACAGTGTCAAAGAACACACCTCATTTACCAGAGGGACCTACCATTACAGGGGTGAAAGGCCAACAGGTCCTACAAATTTAATATCCCTCTAGGTTTACCCTCAGATTTCCCACAGATGTTTACTGGGTAATTTTATTAGAGCCACATGTAGCACAGTACATCAGTTTCAATGGAATTCAGGTTAAGCACCAGATAGCAGACCCTTCACCTATGAGTTTTAATTTTAAGGAACCAGAGACACACTTCCAAGGGACAGTGAGTTCTCTACATACATTTCTTTTTCTTTCTTTTTTTTTTTT
>NW_003852403.1:16622532-16625164 GCF_000181295.1 Otolemur garnettii
TTTGCAGTTTGGCTGGAGCCGGGTTCAAACCTGCCACCCTCGGTATATGGGGCCAGAACCCTACCCATTTAGCCACAGGTGCCACCCTATTCTAAATGAATTTAATGTATATATTTGAATTTTTTTTTTCCTGAGACAGAGCCTCAAGCTGTCGCCCTGGGTAGAGTGTCGTAGCATCATAGCTCACAGCAACCTCCAACTCTTGGGCTTAAAAGATTCTCTTGCCTCAGCCTTTCAAGTAGCTGGGACTACAGGCAACCTCCATAACACCCAGTTATTTTTTTGGTTGGAGTTGTCATTGTTGTTTGGCAGGCCCAGGCTGGATTCGAACACGCCAGCTCCAGTGTATGTGGCTGGCACCCTAGCCGCTGAGGTACAGGCAACAAGCCCCCCCTTTTTTTTTTGAGACAAGAGTCTCAATTGGTCAGCCTTGGTAGAGTACTGTGGCGTATTAGCTCACAGCAACCTCAAACTCTTGGGTTCAAGTGATTCTCTTCCCTCAGCCTCCCAGGTAGCTGGGACTATAGGCTCCTTCCACAGTATCAAGCTATTTTTTAGAGACAGGATCTTGATCTTGCTTAGGCTGGTCTCAAACTTCCAAGCTCAAGGGATCTACCTGCCTCTGCCTCCCAGAGCGCTAGGATTACAGGATCGAGCCACCATGCCTGGAGAATTCTTTATTTTAAAGAGATCCTTTATATCCTTTAAGGCATTCTACCTAGAAAAAAAAAAAGAAAGGAAAAAGCAAAGAGAATAGTTTTTGGTTTTGTTTTTTTTGTCTATGTCACTCTCGGTAGAATGCCATGGGCCAGGTTCGAACCTGCCAGCCCCAGTGTATGTAGCCAGAGCCCTAACCACTGAGCAAAGCGCACTGAGCCAAGAGAATAGGTCTTGTTATGTTGCCCATGTTGGAGGACAGTGACTAGTCTCAGGAGCCATCATAGTGCATTATAGCTTTGAACTCCTAGGCTCAAGAATGATGCTCTTTCCTCAGCCTCCCAAGAATCTAGGACTAAAGATCTGTGCCAGTGTACCTGGCTCCAAATTGAAATTCTTATACTGATTGGTAGGTGGCTGGTCATTTTCTAGAAATAGCTTAATCCCTGAATAGGCCAGGTGTGGTGGCTCATGCCTGTAATCCTAGCAGTCTGGGAGGCTGAAGCGGGTGGATTGCTTGAGTGCACAGGTTCGAGATCAGCCTGAGCCAGAGTGAGAGGCCACCTCTAAAAATAGCCAAGTGTTGTGGTGGGAACCTGTAGTCCCAGCTACTTGGGAAGCTGAGGCAAGAAAATCGCTGGAGTTCAAGAGTTTGAAGTTGGGGAAAAAAAAAAAAGAGTTTGAGATTACTCAAACAATGCCATGGCACTCTACCAAGGGAAGCAGAGTGAGATTCCATCTCAAAAAAAAAAAAAAAAAAAAAAAACCCTGGAAACATTCTTAACTCCAAGGTGAAAGCCTTCTAAAGTTTGCAAAGCTGGCAAAAACCCCTGGAATAAAGTAACAGATGTATTTGGGAAATGGCTAATTGTAGCCCAAGGGTAGTATACTTTATGCCTTATGAAAGAATGGTTCAAAGTAGGTTTTCCTTTAATTAAATATTTATGGGTAAAGCCAGAAACAGCAAGTAGTCTTTGTGTGGCCAGGGACTGGCTTCCAACATGTTTACCTAACTACAAAAGAAAATGAATGGCTATTAAACATTGTTGTTTTTTTTTTTCTTTAACAAAGAAAGAGACAGAGTTTCACTTTGTCACTCTCGGTAGAGTGCCATGGCATCACAGTTCACAGCAAGCTCCAGCTCTTGGGTTTAGGCTATTCTCATGCCTCAGCCTCCTGAGTAGTGGGGACTACAGGCACCTGCCACAACGCTCCACTATTTTTTGTCATAGTTTGGCTAGGGCGGGTTCAAACCCGCCACCCTTGGTATATTGGGCTGGCACCCTACTTACTGAGCCACAGGCGCTGCCTTTTTTTTAAAATTTGTTTTGTTTTGTTTTTGAGGCAGAGTCTCAAGCTGTCACCCTGGGTAGAGTGCCGTGGCATCACATCTCACAGCAACCTCAAACTCTTGGGCTTGAGTGATTCTCCTGCTTCAGCCTCCTAAGTAGGTGGGACTACAGGCGTCCACAACAATGCCCAGCTATTTTTGTTGTTGTTGCAGTTGTCATTCTTGTTTTAGCTGGCCAGGGCTGGGTTTGAACTTTGGTGTATGTGGCCAGCATCCTACACACTGAGCTATGGGCACCACCCTAAACATTAATTCCTTACATGTTAAAAGTAGACTCTGCTCTTTCTCTGCCTGAAGGAAGACAAAAAAGTTAAGAGATAACCAATAAGCTGCATTTGCAAAAACATTCTGGGAGGGCAAACTAGAAGTGGATCAGGGGTTTTACTGAGGCAAGATGATGTGAAACATTAAATCCATTACCACTTATGTAGAGATCAAAAAGAAAAAACTGGCTCGGCGCCCGTGGCTCAAGTGGCTAAGGTGCCAGCCACATAAACCTAAGGTGGCGGGTTCAAATCCAGCCCAGACCTGCCAAACAACAATGACAGCTGCAACCAAAAAATAGCCTGGCGTTGTGGCGGGCGCCTGTGGTCCCAGCTACTTGGGAGGCTGAGGCAGGAGACT
>NW_003852403.1:16626956-16628435 GCF_000181295.1 Otolemur garnettii
AACCTCAAACTCTTGGGCTTAAGTGATTCTCTTGCCTCAGCCTCCCAAGTAGCTGGGACTACAGGCGCCCACCACAAAGCCCGGCTATTTTTTTGGTTGTAGTTGACTTGACATTGTTGTTTGGTGAATACAAGCTGGACATGACCCCTCCAGCTCTGGTGAATGTGGCTGGCGCCTTAGCTGCTTGAGCTACAGGTGCCAAGCCATATTTAGTCTCCTTACATGTGAGAAAGTTTATGTAGAAGTTTTGACTTTCAAGGTAAGTTGTTTTTTATTTTGTGGGGGGATAGTCTCACTCTCTTACCCAGGCTAAAGTGCCATGGCATCAACCTAGCTTACAGCCACCTCAAACTCCTGGGGTTCAAGTGATCTTCCAGTGTTAGCCTCCAAAGAAGCTGGGAATACAGCCACCATCTCTGGCTCCTAAGATTAGTGTTTTAATAACCTCTATTTAATGATTTCCTTTAGACCACATTTAAAGTTGTTTACTGTGCTTTATGAAGCTTTATTTGCTTGAACTGCTAGAGCAGCACTATGATATCAATTATTGTTTGAAGCAAGTATGTATGAGAGCAAAGGCAAAATTTGCATCTGCTTTTGGAGCACTGAGAATTATAGAGCAAAGACCACAAAAATACAAATAGGCTTGGCCAACCAGAGGCGAAGGCACCAGCCATATCCACTAGAGCTGGCGGGTTCAAACCCAGCCCAGGTCCATCAAACAATAACTACAACCAAAAAATTGCCAGTGCCTTGGTGCCTGTGGCTAAAGTGACTAAGGTGCCAGCCACATACAACAGAGCTGGCAGGTTCAAATCCATCCCCAGCCTGCCAAACAAAGATGGTTGCAAACAAAAATAGCCAGGCTTTGTAGTGGGTGCCTGTAATCCCAGATACTTGGGAGGTTGAGGCAAGAGAATCACTTAAGGCCAAAAGCTGGAGGTTGCCGTGAGCTATGACACCACAGCACTCTACTGAGGGAGAAACAGTGAGTCTCAAATACAATTAATGTAAGAATTAGTCACTAATTTCTTTCTTATTTTTTTTCCCTTGGGGGTGTTTATCATACTGCATCCTCATAAATGAAGTATGTTTATAATTTCCCCCTTATATTGTATTTTCTCCAATTTTAATATCAGGTGTATCCAGATTAAGTAGAATGATTTTGAAGTATTTCTTTTTCTATTGTCTGTAAGATTTAGCATGATCTGTCTTTTTGAAATTATCTGTTACTTTAATTTATAAATATAGTTGTCTATTTTTTTAGACTTTGGAAAAAACAAAACAAGAAGTTAACTGATCAAAGTTTTCTATAATAGGCTCGGCGTCTGTGGCTCAAGCGGCTAAGGCGCCAGCCACATACACCTAAGGTGGTGGGTTCAAATCTCCAGCCCGGACCCGCCAAACAACAATGATGGCTGCAACCAAAAACATAGCCAGGCGTTGTGGCAGGCGCCTGTAGTCCCAGCTACTTGGGAG
>NW_003852403.1:16628505-16635732 GCF_000181295.1 Otolemur garnettii
AGCTTGAGGCTCCGTCTCAAAAAAAAAAAAAAAAAAAAAAAGTATTCTATAATAGACATACTTCTATCTGACAATGTGAATGTTACTTTCTTTGTATTATTACTATTATTATTGCTTAATATTTTGTTGCAGCAATCGTCTGATTTCTTTTTTGAATGTATTTATCTTCATTCATTATGAGGTTTTTATTCTCCTTCCTTATGTTAAATATTGTTATTGTCATTAAATTTAGCCTTTTAATTCTGTAAAGGCAAAAGTGGAAACCTAATATATACATGTATAAGAAAAATTTAAAAAACCACAAATAAATGCTAATAGGGAGTGGTATGGAAAAAGTGTAATTCTGAAGTTAAACTAACCCCTCAAATTTGAAAACCTACGGCAAACTTCATACAAAAGTAGTCCCCTTATTAACCACATGTTAACAATGAAAGTGCAGTAGTGCAATAAAGGACAAAAATTAAAGTGATCATATGGTATTCTTGATGTTAGGTCAGGTGAACATGGGTTCTAAAACCAATGAATTGGAATGCCATATGTTCTCAAAACATTGTAAAACAATGCTAAATATTTAACAGGTAATTGAGATACCTAAACATATGTTTCAAAATGTTTTTAAAGTTTAAATACCGGCTCAGCACCTGGGGCACCATGCTTACAGTGCCAGCCTCATACAGCCTGCCTGGTGGATTCAAACCTAGCCCTGGTGAGCTAAGCAACAATGACAACTGCAACACAAAAATAGCTGGGCATTGTGGGGGGTGCCTGTAGTCCCAGCTACTTTGGAGGCTGAGGCAAGAGAATCAATTAAGCCCAAGAGTTTGAGGTTGCTGTGAGCTGTGATGCCACAACACTCTACCAAGGGCAACATAGTTGAGACTCTGTCTTTAAAAAAAAAAAAGTTTAAATACCTTAGTAAAGAATAAGAATTTTAAAATATCAATTTAAAAAATATAAGGGGAAAAAAATCCAATCAGAGTTAACCCAAAAACCATTTACCACAGCCAAGGCCAACAGTTTAAGACATATGTCACCAGCTTGGCACCTGCGGCACAGTGATCACAGTGCCGGCCACGTACACCCAGGTGGCAAGTTCAAACCCAGCCCAGGCCAGCTAAACAACTGCAACAAGGGCTATACAGTAAGACTCTGTCTCAAAAAAAAAAAAAAAGACTTCTCACCATTTGAAGGAAGCTTTCCTGATAGATTTGTGTACTTTTTTTTTTCTTGAGACAAAGCCTCAAGCTATCCCCCTGGGTAGAGTGCTGTGGCATTACAGCTCACAGTAACCTCCAACTCCTGGGCTCAAGCGAGTCTCCTGCCTCCGCCTCCCAAGTAGCTGGGACCACAGGAATCCACCACAATGCCTGGCTATTTTTTGGTTGCAGTCATCATTGTTGTTTGGTGGGCCTGGGCTGGATTCGAACCCGCCACCTTAGGTGTATATGGCTGGCACCCTAGCCAATTAAGCCACAGGCGCCGAGCCAGATTTGTGTACTTTATGTGAATAAATATCCTTTTTTTTCTTTTTGAGACGGAGCCTTTTTCTGACACCCTAGGTAGAGTGCCATGGCGTCACAGCTCACAGCAACCTTAATCTCTTGGGCTTAAGCCACTTTCTTGCTTTAGCCTCCAACAGTTGGGACTACAGGTATAATGACCGACTATTTTTTGTTGCAGTTGTCATTATTGTTTACTGGCCAGGCTGAGTCCCACCCTTGGTGTATATGGCTGGTGCCATAACCACTGTGCTATGGGCGCCAAGCTACGTGAAAAACTTTTATCAAGAAGCATTTTTTTGGGGGGGCAGCACCTATGGCTAAGTGGGTTGGGCACCGGCCCCAAATACCGAGGGTAGCAGGTTCAATCCCGGCCCCAGCCGAACTGCAACAAAAAAATAGCTGGGTGTTGTGGCAGGCACCTATAGTCCCAGCTACTCAGGAGGCTAAGGCAAAAGAATCACCTAGGCCCAGGAGCTGGAGGGTGCTGTGACCTGTGTGACGCCACAGCACTCTACCAAAGGCAATAAATTAAGACTCTGTCTCTACAAAAGAAAAATAAATAAATAAAATCACCTTCCCAGAGGCATTTGTGGGAAAATAGAGCTCTCTTCTTTTTTACGTAAGATAAAGTTTCACGCTGTTGCCCAGGGTAGAGTCCTATGGCATCAGCGTAACACACAATAACCTCAAACTCCTCAGCTCACACCTGTAATCCCAACTATTTGGCAGGTGAAGGCACAAGGATCATTTGAGGACATGAATTTGAGTCCAGTCTAGGTAATATAGTGAAACATCACCTCCACCAAAAATTTAAAAATTAGCCAACAAAAGTGCTTGTAGTCTCAGCTACCTGGGAAGTGGAGGCAGAAAGATTATCTCAAGCCTAGGGGTTCAAGGCTACCGTGAGCTATGATCATACCACTGAACTCCACCCTGAGTGACAAAGAATAAGGGAAGAAAAAAAAGTATATATAAATGTATAAAAATTTATAAAAACAGGCATCCAGAATATAAAAAGGATCGGAAAATGAAGTTAAATGGTAGCACTGAGCTACTTTATTATCTGTCAGTGACAGATGCTAGAAGAGGTTGTATTTTTACTTCTGAATAAATATATAAAATACTTAGGAAAGGTGACACAGGTTCTTCTCCCTTCATTTTTGCTAAGAATAATTTTTTTGAATGTAATTTTTTTCCTATGTTATCTCAATTTCTATTTCCAATAAAACTATTATGTAAGAAATTTATCTCAAAGTGACAATATAATGAAATGATTTTGTCTTTTGTTTCCATCATTCCAATTTCATTCTGATTTAAATTTACCTAGGGTATAAAAAGTCTGACAAGTGGCCTTTATCATATAAAAATATGATCTTTCACAGGCTCACGCCTGTAAATTTAGCAGTCTGGGAGGCCGAGGCAGGTGGATTGCTTGAGCACAGGTTTGAGACCAGCCTGAGCCAGACCCTCATCTCTCAAAAAAAAAAATAGCTGGGCGCCTATAGTCCCAGCTACTTGGGAGGCTGAGGCAGGAGAATTGTTTAAGCCCAGGAGTTTGAAGTTATTATTAGCTCTGACGACATGGTACTCTACACGAAGGATGACAAAATAAGACTCTATCTCAAAAAAAAAAAACAAAAAAAACCACAAACTGGGCAGCACCTATGGCTCAGGGAGTAGGGCGCTGGCCCCATATACCAGAGGTGGTAGGTTGAAACCCTGCCACGGCCAAAAACTGCAAAAAACTTTCATAGACCACTACCATTGTTGTCTTTTTTAGTGAGAGTTTATCTTTAAAATTTTCCTTTGAGAGAAATACTTTCCAGCACCTCTATAATGTTTTATCTTACCTTAAAGACAGAGAAACATTTACATAATAACTTTATAATTACCAAGCATGCTGGTTCACACCTGTAATTCTAGCACTTTAGGAGGCTAAGGTGGGTGGATGGCCTGAGTTTAGGAGTTTGAGACCAGCTTGAGCAAGAGGGAGACCCTGTCTCTACTAAAAACAGAAAAACTAGCCAAGTATGGTGGTGCATGCTTATAGTCCCAGCTACTCAGAAGCCTGAGGCAAGAAGACAGCTTAAGCCCAAAAGTTTGAGGTTGCTGGGAGGTATGATGATGCCATGACATTCAGCCCCAGGGCAACAGAGTGAGACTGTCTCATACACACAAAAAAAAACACCCCGAAGACCTAATCAACTGTTACGGATTCCATTAACTTTCTATAGCTGTAACATAAAAATTAAAATGTCATTTAACTGTTCATTATTTTACAGCAAGTTTTTTAACCGGGGCACTATGATTTAGGATAGATAATTCCTTTTTTTTTTTTTGAGATAGAGTTTATGTTGCCCTTGGTAGAGTGCAGTGGCGTCACAGCTCACAGCAACCTCAAACTCCTGGGCTTAAGCAATTCTCTTGCCTCAGCCTCTCTACTGGCTGGGACTATAGGTGCCTACCACAATGCCCAGCTATTTGTTTGTTTGTATGTTTGTTTAGCAGGCCCGGGCCTGGTTGGAACTGACCAGCCTTGGGTGCACGTGGCCAGTGCTGAACTAAGGGAGCTGAGCTGGATAATTCCTTCTTGTAAGGGGCTGCCCAATGCAACACAAGATGTTTAGTAATATCCTTGGCCTCTACCAGCTTAATGCCAGCTGTGACCACTTACTCAACTGTGACACCAAAAATCTTCTCTACACATTACCAAATGTTCCCTGAGAAATAAATTTACCCTCTGTTGAGAATCACTGTTTTAGAGTATATCACATTTCCTACCTTTTCAAATTTAAGTTAAGTCAGTTTTTTGGGGGCAGTTTTTTGGCCAGGGCTGGGCTTGAACCCGCCAGACCATATGGGTCTGGCGCCCTACTCCTTTGAGTCACAGGTGCCACCCTAATCAGTTCTTTTAAGTATCCACTAAAATTCTAAAGAAAGTACACAGATTAATAAAAAAAAAATATTTTTAATTAAAGAAGATTTAACTTAAGGCATCATACTGACATCTACTGGCTTGGTACTAAACTGTACATTTGACACATTCTGCATTTTTTTTTAAACCCTCAAAATTAAAAGCAATATAGGTACTATTCTGGCAAAGTAGAAAAATTAACTGAAAGCAATAACATTAACATCAGGACAATTAATTTTATGTAAACCCTAACATACAATAACAATACTAGTTCTCTATTGCTTTCTTTGTTTTTGATATATTATCTTTTTGATGAACTTCTTAAATGAATGCTTTAGAGACTGATAATTACAGGGAATTTTTTTGTGACGAGTAAAAAATTTCTGGTTCTTCAAAAATCTTGCAAAGATCAAGCAGCATGCTATTTTATGATTTATACCGAAATTTTTAAAGATGGTCTAAAAAAAATCAAAAACTTAACAATGATAATTCTATAAATAAAATTTTCTAGGCATTTTAATAAAAGACATTTGATAATTAAATACTACTGTTAATTAAACTGATGAACTTTATTGGGGTTAAAACTATAACAAAGTTCATCCTAAAATATTTTGCAATGCAAAATTATTTCACTCAGAGAGTGTTAAATAATTTGAATGCTAGGAATTACAAGCAATTTTCAAAAGCAGAGAGTTACATTCATAAAACTTTATACATCATTTGAACTAACAGATATTTATACTACTAAAATCAAACATGCATCACCTTCAAACATTCTTATATCATGATTTTAATATATTACATTATTTAACACAATTCCTCATTGGTACATGAATTTTTATCATACACTCGCACCATTCTCCTTGGATTTCTGATCTTTGTCTTCATTCTTTACGTTATCCTATGAAACAATATACAAATAAAAAGTACATTTTATTAGAGTCTCTAAAAAGTTACTTTGAAAGCAGCTTACGATGATAGTTATTATAAAAGATTTTTTCCTAGTGATAAAGAAAACTAATGAATTAATTTTAATATCTTGGTACGAAAGAGTTTCCTTTAATTCTGTCCCAAAATAAATGGGTTTAAAAAAGAAGTAAATGATTTTTATCTTCCAAAAGTTCAAACTTACTGTGATATAGAAAAAAATACAAATAAAATTTGCTTTAATAAATAAATCTATATACATTAATCATGTGACATTCCAACTAAGTTTTAGGAAATTATAATCTTTTGGGAATCGTTTTCTTTCTTTCTTTCTTTCTTTTTTTTTTTTTTTGAGACAGATTCTCACTTTGTTCCTCTGGGTAGAGTTGTTGTCAGCATACCTCAGAGCAATGATGAAATTCTTAGACTCTAGGCTGGACATGGTGGTTCACGCCTGTAATCCTAGCACTCTCGGAGGCTGAGACGGGTAGATGGCCTGAACTAACAGCTTTAAGACCTGCCTCAGCCAGAGTGAGACCTCATCGCTAAAAATAGTCGGGTGTTGGCTTGGCACCCATACCTCAGTGAGTAGTGCATCAGCCACATACACGGAGGCTGATAGGTTCAAGCCTGGCCCAGGGCCAGGGAAACAACGAGAACTGCAACCAAAAAAATAGGCGGGTGCCTGTAGTCCCAGCTACTGGGGAGGCTGAGGCAAGAGATCGCCTAAGCCCAAGAGTTTGAGGTTGCTGTCAGCTCTGACACCACAGTACTCTACCGAGGGCAACATAGTGAGCATCTATTTCACAAAGAAAAAAAAACAAAGACTCAAGCTACTCAGGAGGCTGAGGTAAGAGAATAGGTTAAGCCCACGAGTTTGAGGTTGCCATGGGCTACGAAGCCTTAGAAATCCACCGAGGATGACAAAGTGAGACTCTTGTTTCAAAAATAAACAAATAAATGAGTAAAAATAAATAAAAACTCTTGGACTCTAAGCAATCCTCAAGCTTTATACTCTGGAATAGCTGGGACTACAGGCGAACAGTGGAACATCCTGCTAATTTTTTTTTTTTCCATTCTATTTTTAGTAGAGACCAGGCCTGGCGGTTGCTCACCCACCTGACCTCCAAGTGCTAGGATTACAGACACAAGCCACCACACCCAGCCTGGGGAATCACTTTTGACTAATCTCATGAAGGACAGAATATATCATTATTTGCTTTTTAGAAAAACCACTAAGAGCTTAATAATAAAATATATTAAAGAATGCCACAAAATTTAAAGATAAAATCATGAAATTACAAGTACAAACTCTCTAACCTTGAGAACAGTGTGGATTTCATCCATTACTGTAGATAAGTTTCTGATTGTCTTATTCAATTGGTTTTCAAATTGCAAATTCATGTTTTCTGAAATCTTTAAGTTTTCTTGTAACTGACTGAGATCTTTTTTAACTTCTCTCAGTTCACCAGAAAGGCTTTTGTTAGAATTCTCCAAATTTAATATAGTTTTTTCATCTTCATCTGTTAAGAGAAAAATAAAAAATTCACCATTTTACTCCCTAAAAGTTTCAATTTAACTTAAGAGTTTAAAAATATTTAGGCTATGGTATGCTTGCCCCTCCCGTCCTCTTTCTGTATGCATGATGTCCTGGCTGATGCTATCAAGAGCATCAACAATGCTGAAAACAGGCAAATACCAGGTTCATATTAGACCGTGATCCAAAGTCATCACATGATTTCTAACTGTGCTCAAGAAACATGGCTACATTGGTACATTGGTGAATCTGAAATCACTGATGATCACAGAGCTGGGAAAATCTTTGTGACCCTGACTGGTAAAACAAATTTGGTATGATCCATCCTAGATGTTTTTTTTTTTTTT
>NW_003852403.1:16636042-16641860 GCF_000181295.1 Otolemur garnettii
ATGGCTGGCACCTTAGCCACTTGAGCCACAGGCACCAAGCCAACCTCAAATTCTTGAGCTCAAGCAATCCTCTTGCCTCAGCCTCCTGAGTCTGGGACTACAGGTGCCCAACACAATGTCCAGCTATTTTTAGGGACAAGGTCTCACTCTTGCTCAGGCAATCCACCCGCCTTGGCCTTCCAGGTGCTAGGATTACATATATGAGCCACAATGTCCAGGGATGAAAGCAAAAATTCTTATAAAGCTAAGCAATTTTGGCTTGGCGCCTATGGCTCAAGCAGCTAAGGCACTAGCCACATAAACCTGAGCCAGCGAGTTCGAATCCAACCCAGGCTGCCAAACAATGACAGCTGCAACCAAAAAATAGCTAGGCGTAGTGGCAGATGCCTACAGTCCCAGCTACTTGGGAGGCGGAGGCAGGAGAACCGCTTGAGCCCAGGAGTTGAAGGTTGCTGTGAGCTGTGATGTCATAGCGCTCTACCCAAGGGTGCAGCTTGAGGCTCTGTCTCAAAAAAAAAAAAAGGCTAAGCAATTTTATAAGCTGAAACAGAAATAATCAAAAATAAAATATGTCTAGACTAAAATACATGGTATGTGTATATATGAGTATATAGGTATGTATGTGTGTGTGTACACATATATGTCCTGGCAAGGTATTAAAAGTGTTAACATAATGCCATCCCTTACCTGTTTTTTCTTCTAGTAACTGTAGTTTCTGTTCTACTTCGGCTCTTACTTTTTCACTCTTTTCCAATTTTTGCAAGAGGCTTCCTACATCTACCATTGCACCATTATACACAATGAGACCAACATTTTCTTCTACATCTTTCGATTCCTGTTTTACTGTTGGTGTAGGAAGTAATAACCTGTTCCCTATAACATAACATAAAAAGATCCCATATTTCAGAAAGTTATTTATCTACTATAATTAATAACATATTTACAAAAAAGGAAGATATTAACATAATGCACCCAAACCTAGCATATCTTCTTGCAGTGATTCAGATTCTTCATGGTTTTCTTCATCTTTTGAGGTGTCTGTTAATTTCCGGTAAAAGCAAGATTCACGAAGCACTACTTTATTAAGAAGCTTCTTTACCTTATATGCAATTAAGTAAACAAATTAAGAAGATGAAAATATGTTATTTCATTGTCCTAGAACAATTGTGCTCTAATTTTCACCCAAAATGAACATTCATGAAAACTGTTTTCCCAGGTACCCACATATACTCATTAGAGTAGTTAATGCTTTTTAAACCATCTTCCCTATAAATCTAACATCAAGTTATTATTTGAAAAAAAACTTTGATTGTTAAAAAGTATAACACTGCAGCAGCACCTGTGGCTCAAAGGAGAAGGGCACTGGCCCCATATGCTGGAGGTAGTGGGTTCAAATCCAGCCCCGGCCAAAAAAAGAGAAAAAATATATATAATACTACTAAAAATACTAACATGTTCTTTAAAATACTGTATATGTAAAGAGGATGTTTATTATAGCATAGCTTGTAATTCCAAGAAAGGAAACCACCAGCATAGGTGATAGTTAAATTCATTATGGAATATCTGTATGAGATACGATGCAGCTATGAAAATAAGGTAGGTCTCTATTTTCATACTACAAAGACTATAATGTATTGTTGAATGAAAAAAGGGTGCCAATCAATATGTATACAATGACTTCATGTCTTACTTATAAAATTGAACTATCATATGTATCTGAGTTGCTTGCAAAAGGACAGTAGTATATATATATTAGCCCTAAGGAATAGAACTAGAAGAGGAAGAAGAGGATTATTATATTTCAGTATGTTTGTTTTACGTAAATCAGCATCTATCACACAGCTTTTACACATCACAAAATTAGTATAGATTAAAAAGATCTTAAGCACTAATCTATGAAACTAAATATTAATACATTTATCTATTGTGTTTTCTTTTGAACAGGTTAACTTATAAAACAGTCACCAAAAATGCTTTCATTATAAAGATTCACAAGATAGATTACCTGAGCTCGGGACAGATGTAATCCAAGAGTATAAAGTATTTCTTCCAAATCCTTCTCAAGAAGGTAACCACAATGACTTTGATCAAAATAAACAAAAGCCATTAACAGATCCCTGTTAATTGTGATCATTTGAGTCTTCTCTTTTTCCTAAAGAAAATACAGAAGTAGAAAACATACAAATTCCTTTTTTGTACCTGTGAAGTGAGAAACTGGCACTATTTCCATATAATAGCAATAATCTGAAGACTTTTACCTATCCCAGGTAAAATGAGTGGATTTCATATATGAATGTGGGAGAAAAGAATCAGATATACTGGTTATCTGACAACCAAAATACCAAACAACTACCTAAATGTTGTTTAGTGTTAATATGTAGATATTGAATTTAATATAGTCAAACTTTATTAATACCTCATAGGTTTATATTATGGAAGATAGGGGAATCATCACATAAGGTATGTCTTATTTAGTAAGTATTAAATAAATACCTTATCTTTAGAGGGCCTGTCCTTGCAGTACCTGTTGATATCTCTTTTGTCATCTCGCTTATTCATTTCTTCCTCATCCCTATCTGTAAAATAAATATAACAGCAGGAAAAACTAATTAATACAGATTTGGTATAATTTGGGGGTACTATTCAAGAAATCCTCTGGCTAGGCTTGGTGGCTGAGGAATCCTAGCACTCTGGGAAGCTGAGGCGGGTGGATTGACTGAGGTCAGTAATTTGAGACGAGCCTGAGAAAGAGCCATACCTCCTCTCTGCTAAAAATAGAAAAACTAGCCGGGCACCTATAGTCCCAGCTACTTGACAGTTTTAGGCAAGACAATCGCTTGAGCCCAAGAGTTTGAGACTGCTGTGAGCTATGATGCCAGGGCACCTCACCCAGGGCGACAGAATGAGCCTGTCTCCAAAAAATAAATTAATTAATTAAAAAAAAAATCCTTCCTCAGGCTAATGTCTTGAAGCATTTCTCCAATGTTTTTTCTTAATAGTTTCATAGTTTATGGCCATAGATTTAAGTTTTTAATATATTTTGATTTACTTATTGTATGTGGCAAAACAGAAAAATCTCCTTTTATTCTTTTGGATATGGATAGCCAGTTTTCCAACACCATTCACCAAAGAGACCATCCTATCTTCAATGTATGTTCTTGGCACCTCAGATGGGCCAAGTATGATGGCTCACACCTGTAATCCTAGCACTACAGCAGGCCAAGGCGGTGGATTGCCTAAGGTCTGGGGTTTGAGACCAGCCTGAGCCTGAGTGAGACCTTGTCTCTAAAATAGCCAGGTGTTGTAGTGGGCGCCTGTAGTCCCAGCTACTTGGGAGGTTGAGGCCAGAGAATCACTTAAGCCTAAGAGTTTGAAGTTGCTATAAGCTATAATGCCATAGCACTCTACAAAGGGGACCAAAGTTAGACTTTATCTACAAAAAAAAAATAGTTAACTATAGATATGTGCATTTTTTTCTGGGTTTTCTATTCTGCTCCATTACCCTACTTACCTGTTTTTATACCAGTACCAGGCTGTTTTAGTTACTATAGCTCTGTAGTTTAATCTGAAGTCAGGAAACATGATTCCTTCAGTTTTCTAAAATTTTGTTCAGGATGGATTTGGCTATTCCTGGGTCTTTTGTGGTTCACATAAATTTTAGAATTATTTTCTCTCTTTCTATAATGAATGTCATTGTATTTTGATGGGAATTGCACTGTATCTGTAGATTACTTTGGGCAGTAGGGATATTTTAACAATATGACTCTTGGCTCAGCGCCTGTGGCTTAAGCAGCTAAGACACCAGCCACATTCACCTGAGCTGGCAGGTTCGAATCCAGCCTGGGCCCGCCAAACAACAATGATGGCTGTAACCAAAAAATAGCTGGGTGTTATGGCGGGAGCCTGCAGTCCCAGCTACTTGGGAGACTGAGGCAAGAGAATCACTTGAGCCCAGGAGTTGGAGGTTGCTGTGAGCTGTGACACCATGGTACTCTACCCAGGGCCATAGCTTGAGGCTCTGGTCTAAAAAAAAAAAAAAAAACAAACAAACAATATGACTCTTCTATTCCATGAACATGAGATATCTTTCCACTTTTTTGTGTTGTCAATTTCTTCAATATTTTACTTTATTTCAAAATATTATGGAGATACAAATGATTTTTTTTTCTTTTTTTGAGACAGAATCTCACTATGTTGCCACCTTGGTGGAGTGCTGTACATCATACCTCACAGTAACCTCAAAGTCTTGGCTCAAGCAATTCTCCTGCCTCAGTCTCCCAAGTATCTGGGACTCCAGGTGCACCCCGCCTGTTTTTTTTTCTTTTCTTTGGGTTGCAGCTGTCATTGTTGTTTAGCAGGCCTGGGCCAGGTTTGAACCCGCCAACCCTGGTGTATGTTGCTGGAGCACTAACTGCTGAGCTATAGGCACTGAGCCAATACATAGTTTTTATAAAGCTTGAGTTAGGGCTATTAATGTGCCTATCACCCAAATAGTGTTCACTATAGCTTTTTGCCCCTCCCTACTTTTTTTTTTTGTAGAGACAGAGTCTCACTTAATAGTTGCCCTTGGCAGAGGGCCATGGCATCACACAGCTCACAGCAACCTTCAACTCCTGGGCTTAAGCGATTCTCCGTCCTCAGCCTCCCGAGTAGCCGGAACTACATTCATCCACCACAACACCGAACTATTTTTTGGTTGCAGTTTAGCCAGGGCTGGGTGTGAACCCGCCACCCCTTGGTATATGAGGCCACCGCCCTACTCACTGAGCCACAGGCTCTGCCCTCCTCCCCACTTTCTTAATTTCCAACCTTTACTATCCTCTTCTTTCATTATTGTTTTATAGTTTTCACTGTAGAGATCTTTCACTTCTTTAGTTAAGCTTACTCCTAGCTATTTTATTTAGTTTATTCCTATTTTATTTCTTAGCTATTATTTGTAAGTAGGATTACTTTTTTAGTTTCTTTCTCATATTGTTTGCTATTGTCATTTAGAAACGCTACTGACTTTTGTACTGTGCAACTTTACTGAATTTATCAATTCTAATGGTTTTACCGTGGACTCTTTAGGATTCTCTAGATTTAAGACTACATCATTTCCAAACAAGGATAACAGGACTTCTTCCTTTCAAATTTAGATGCCCTTTATTATTCTTTTTTTCTAATGGCTAACTTAGAACTTTCAGTACTACACTGAACAACAATGATGAAAGTGGGCATCCTTAGCTTCTGAAACAACCTTTTTTTTTTTCCTTTGAGATACTCTCACTCTCTTGCTCAGGCTACAGTACTGTGGAGTCAGCCTGGATCACAGTAACCCCCAAATCCTGCATTCAAGCAATCTTCCTGTCATAGCCTCCACAGTAGCTGAAACTACAGGTATCTGCCACAGTGCCGGTCTAGGTTTTCTATTTTTTATAGAGACAGGGTGTCCCTCTTGTTCAGGTTGATCATGAACTCCTGAGTTTAAGCCATCCTCTGGCCTTAGCCTCACAGACTGCTAGGATTATAAGGGTGAGCCACTACACCTGGTCTTAAAGTGCATTTAAATAATTCCTTATTGCTAAATATTCAGATTGATTCTAATATTTTCTTTTATAAACAATTATGGAGTGAATATCCATTTTGAGATATATATATAGATATATAGATATATATATATATAGATAGATATATAGATATATATATCTATCTATATATATATCTTTTTTTTTTTTTTTAGATGGAAACTCAAGCTATCTCCCTGGGTAGAGTGCCATGGCATCACAGCTCACAGCAACCTCCAACTCCTGGGCTCAAGCAAGTCTCCTGCCTCAGCCTC
>NW_003852403.1:16642537-16643765 GCF_000181295.1 Otolemur garnettii
GCCTGTAGTCCTAGCTACTGAGGAGGCTGAGGCAAGAGGAGTTCTTGAGCCCAAGAGTTTGAGGTTGCTGTGAACTATGATGCCATGACTCTCTAACAAGCGTGACAAGGTGAGACTCTTAAAAAAAAAAAAAAAGATAAACATCCATGATAAAACATAAGCATCAACTTGAAATACGAGGGAAACAAAAAAGGAACTATGTGCTCGCTTCAGCAGCACATATACTAAAATTGGAACAATACAGAGAAGATTAGCATGGCTCTTGAGCAAGGATGACATGCAAATTCATGAAGCGTTCCATATTTTTGTCTATTAAAACAATTCAATGAAAATGTAAACAAACAAAAAAAGGAACTATAATCCTACCACCCTCTTTGGTTTTGTAGATTAAAATTGTTATTCAATAAATATTTAAAGCCTATTTACTTAGACCACTCCAATAACTTAGAACATACAATAAAGAATATAGAGGAAAAAAATTCTCTTTTTCTCAAATAAGAGCTTTTATACAACTGGGGAAAAGACAAATAAAAAATGTAAACGGTATCTAGAATAGGTTTAGTTGTTTGGGGGAAAAAAATAAAGCAGGACAAGGAGGGACTAGGAATGTGTACTGAGGGAAGGATGGAGGACTGTGGTTTTATTTATTTATTTGTGTATTATCTGAGACAGAGTCTCATTTTGATACCCTGGGTAGACCGTACTGGCATCATAGCTCACAGCAACCTCAAACTCCTGGGCACATGCAAGTCATCTTCTTGTCTCAGCCTCCCAAGCAGCTGGGACCACAGGTGCCCACCACAATGCCCTGTTAGTTTTTCTATTTTTAATATAGAAACGGGGTCTCACTCTTGCTCAGGCTGGTCTTGAACTCCAGAACTCAAGCAATCCACCTGCCTCAGCCAGCCAAAGTGCTAGGATTATAGGCGTGAGCCACCACCCCCAGGTAGAACTGTGGTTCTAAATAAGAATGGGGTGCAGAATGGCTTTCACTGTGAAAATGATAACTGAGCACAGATGTTAAGTATGAGAAATTAATTAGGGTAGAACTGTAAGTGATGGGCTCAAGAGTTAAGAGATGAAAATAGAGACATCATACATTAGGGTATTAATATACACCTTAGCTTTTTTTTTCTTTAGAGACACTTTTCCTTTGTCGCCCATCACAGCTCATAGCAACCTCCAGCTCTTGGGCTTAGGGGTTTCTCTTAACCTCAGCCTCCTGAGT
>NW_003852403.1:16643961-16645837 GCF_000181295.1 Otolemur garnettii
GCCTGGCTATTTTTTGGTTGTAGCCGTCATTGTTGTTTGGCGGATCCGGGCTGGATTCGAACCCACCACCTTAGGTGTACATGGCTGGCGCCTTAGCCACTTGAGCCCCGGGTGCCGAGTGCCGGCTATTTTTTTGTTGCAGTTTGACTGGGGCTGGGTTCAAAGCCAACACCCTTGGTATATAGGGCCGGCACTCTACTCACTGAGCCACAGGTGCCACCCAAAACTTTAGCTTTTTCTATGAGCTAAATAATAGGGAGCCACTGTAAGAATTTGTGTTTTGATGCTTATTTGCTTTTTGAGATAGAGGGTCACTATGTTGCCCTTGGTAGAGTGCCATCATGGCATCACAGCTCACAGGAATCTCAAACTCAGGGGCTTAAGCGATTCTCTTGCCTCAGCCTCCCAAGTAACTGGGACTACAGGCGCCTATCACAACGCCCAGCTATTTTTTGTTTTAGCTGCCATTACTGTTTAGCTGGCCCAGGCCAGGTCTGAACCCACCAGCCCCAGTGTATGTGGCTGGCGCCTGCCCCAGCTACTAAACTACAGGCACTAAGCCAAGTAGGTGTCATTGTTGTTTAGCAGGCCTGGGCCAGGTTTGAACCTGCCAGCCCTGGTGCATGTGGCTGGTGCGCGCCCTAACCACTGAGCTATGGGGACTGAGCCTCATTGGAAGAATCTGAACAAAATAATGACCTGAAATTTATAAAGGTAATTGCTACTGTATTGAGAAAGATTTCACTGGAGAAGGAAAGAAGCAGGGAAAGTAGTTAGAGACTCTAAATATAATCTAGGAAAGAGAGAATGTGGTCATCTTTTGATTAGTTTCAAATCACCGGGGTTGAAGAGAAGTGGTCTGATTCTGGTCATGTTTTGAAAACAGTCGGTTCTGATAGACTGAAAGTAGAATAAAACACAAATAAAAGAGACAAAGATGACACCTAAGATTTAGTGTGAGCAACTAAGAAAGATGGCGCTGCCAGTAAAGGAACTGGGAAAGGCTATGAGTGAAAGATTTATTTGCTTTTTCGTAAAGGGGAACAGCAAGTGTTCAATTTCAGAGATGTTGATTTTAAAATGTAAGATAACTACCATGTTTCCCCCAAAATAAGACACTGTCTTATATTTATTTTTTCTTAAGAAGACACACTAGGGTTTATTTTCAGGGGATTTTTCTTTTCTTTTTTTTTTTTTTTGGCAGTTTTTGGCCGGGGCTGGGTTTGAACCTGCCACCTCTGGCACATGGGGCTGGCGCCCTACTCCTTGGAGCCACAGGTGCCGCCCGGGATGTCTTATTTTTATTAAGCATAATAGAACAATCTACATTTATTCAAATACAGTTAAGTTATCTTCTTCTGGAACCTGACAGGGAGCTGACCTTGTTGGTGGGGCTGGCACTAGTGATGTATGAACTCCTTTCCCCTAGCCGTTCCCAATAGGATGCCTGAGACCACCGTTACCACACGTGCACCCGCGCAAGTGCAAAGTATTCCAGTCTTCCTTACCGCTCTGCGCCAAAATGCATGGAGTGGCTATGCAGCTATACTGCACAGCCTTGCCCATCAGTAGGTCTTATTATCGGGGTAGGGCTTATATTTAACAAATGCACAGAAATCCTGCTAGGGCTTATTTTGGGGGTAGGTCTTATTTTGGGGGTAACACGGTACACAGAAAAGTTCAGGGGACTAAGAGAAAGGTATGACAAGAGTACACGTGAAATTTACTAGGTGTAGAATATAAATGTCTAAACACAATAACTAATAAAATGCCATGAAGGCTACGTTAACCAGTTTGATGAAAATAATTCAAATTGTATATAAAACCAGCACATTGTACCCCATGATTGCATTAATGTACACAGCTATGATTTAAT
>NW_003852403.1:16647079-16650343 GCF_000181295.1 Otolemur garnettii
TGAGACAGAGTCTTACTTGGTCATCTTTGGTAGAGTGCTGTGGCATTACAGCTCATAGCAACCTCAAACTCTTGGGCTTAAGTGATTCTCTTGCCTCGGCCTCCCAACTAGCTGGGACTACAGGCACCCAACTATTTTTTTTTTGTTGGAGTTGTCATTGTTTTAGCTGGCCCAGGCCAGGTTCGAACCTGCCAGCCTGGGTTTATGTGGCCAGCGCCCTAACTGCTGAGCAACAGACACTGAACCTAAAGAATTCACACGTTTAAATGGACGAGAAAACCACAGAGAAAGACAATAAGGCAGGTTTTTTTTTTTTTGGAGAGTCTCAGTGTATTCCCCTCCGTAGAGTGCTGTTGCATCACAACTCACAGCAACCTCCAACCCCTGGGCTTAGGCAATTCTCTTGCCTCAGCCGCCTGAGTAGCTGGGACTACAGGCATCCGCCATAGTGCCCAGCTATTTTTTGTTGCAGTTTGGCCAGGTTGAGTTCAAGCCTGCTACCCTGGGTATATGGGGCCCTATCCACTGAGCCACAGGCACGGCTCAACAAGGCAGGTATCAGCAATTATTCAGCTGGGTGTAGTGAATCACGCCTGTAATCCTAGCACTCTGGGGGGGCTGAGGTGGGTGGACTGCTTGAGTACAGGAGTTCAAGACCAGCTTAAGCAAGAGTGAGACCCCCATCTCTACTCAAAATAGAAAAACTAACCAGACATGGTGGTGGGTGCCTGTAGTCCCAACTACTCAGAAGGTGGAGGAAAGAGGATCACTTGAGCCCAAGAGTTTGAGGTTCCTATGAGCTATAATGCCACCACCAAAGGCAACAAAAATGAGACTCTGCTTCAATAAAAAACAAAAAGACCAACAACTACTGAATCAAAATTAATATATACACATAGACTTCAATCTTTTAAATGTTTTTATATTTTCATTAGGGAGAAAAAAAATGATAGAAGAGAGAGGAAAATATATATAAGTATGCTAGCCCCTATGGCTCATGTCTATAATCCTGTAATCCTAGCACCTCTGGAAGGCTGAGCTGGGATAATCTCTTGACTTCAAGAGCTTAAGACTAATCTAAGCAAGAGCAAGACCCCATCTCTACCAAAAACAGAAAAAATGAGCTAGGCATTCTGGCAAGCGCCTGTAGTTCCAGCTACTTAGGAGGCTAAGGCAGGATCACTTGAACCCAAGAGTGTGAGGTTGCTGTGAGCTAATTTTACACCATCGGCACTCTAGGCTGGGGCAACAGAGTGAGGCACAATCTCAAAAAAAAAGAAAAAGAAAAAGAAAAAAGAAAGTAGAGCTAAACAAAATACACCTTAAAAAATTACATTTGTTGGGCAGCTCCTGTGGCTCAGTGAGTAGGGTGCTGGCCCCATATATTGAGGGTGGTGGTTTTGAACCCACCCTGGCCAAACTGCAACAAAAAAATAGCTAGGCATTGAGGTAGGCACCTGTAGTCTCAACTACTCAGGAGGCTGAGGCAAGAGAATCAACTAAGCCCAAAAGCTAGAGATTGCTGTGAGCTGTTAAGCCACAGCACTCTACTGAGGGTGACCAAAAAAAAAAGTACACTTGTCAGAGATATAACCTTATTATTTTAATTTCTTTTATTTTCCTTTAACTTTTTGTCATAATCTGAACCTAAAGAGATACAAACCTAAAAATATATATACTTTATCACAGAGAAAAGATAATTATGTCTTAACATAATCTTTGTACCAATTAGTAAAACTATAATTAGTTAAAATGTCTATACTACCATAAGCCATCTACAGATTTGATGCAAGCAATCACTATTGACGCACTTCTGTCATACTTTAAAGATCTGGAAAAATTAGTACTTCTTATATGGAAACAGAAAAAGCCTTGAATAGCCAAGACATTACTCAGAAATAAAAACAAATCAGGAGAAATCATGCTACCAGACTTCATACTATAAATCTATAGTGATCAAAAGAGCATGGTACTGGCACAAAAATAGAGAGGTAGATGTATGGAACAGAACTGAAAACCAAGAGATCAACTCAGACACTTACAGTCATTTGATCTTTGATAAGCCTATCAAAAATATAAATTGGGGGAAAGATTCCCTATTTAACAAATGGTGCTGGGTGAAATGGCTGGCAACCTGTAGAAAACTGAAACTGGACCCACACCTTCCTCCTCTAACAAAAATTGACTCTCACTGGCTAATTAAAGAACATAAACTTAAGACATGAAACTATAAAAATTCTTGGAGAATGTGCAGGGTGCAGGGCAAACACTTGAAAAAACTAGTCTGGGAGAAGACTTAATTTATGAGGAGGACCCCCTCCCCCCCACACACAATTGAAGCAACATCAAAAATACATTACTGGGATTTGATCAAACTAAAAGCATCTGCTTTGCCAAGAACATGGTAAGTAAAGCAAGTAGACAGCCCTCAGAATGGGAGAGGATTTTTGCAGCTTATATTTCCGACAAAGGTCTAATAACAATCCACAGAGAACTCAACCTTATTAATAAGAAAAGAACAAGTGATCTCATTTCATTATGGGCAAGAGGCATGAACAGAAGCTTCTCTAAAGAAGACAGGCACACAGTCTACAGACACATGAAAAAATGCTCATTCTCTTTAATCATCAAAGAAATGCAAACCACTTTGCGATACCATCTAACTCTAGTAAGAGTAGCCCACATCACAAAATCCCAAAACTACCGATGTTGGCATGCATGTGGAGAAAAGGGAACACTTCTGCACTGCTAGTGGGGATGTAAGCTAGTATGTTCCTTTTGGAAAGAAGTTTGGAGAATCCTCAGGGATAAATGTAGACCTGCCTTTGATCCTGCAATTGCTCTACTAGGTGTATATCCAAAAGACCAAAAATCACTTTGCAACAAAGATATTTGCACCAGATTGTTCACTGCAGCTCAATTCCTAATTGCCAAGTCATGGAAGAAGCTCAAGTGCCCACAGACCCATGAATGGATTAATAAATTATGGTATACGTATACCATGGAATACTATGCAGCATTAAAAAAAGATGGACACTTTACCTCTTTTATGTTTACATGGATGGAGCTGAAAAATATTCTTCTTAGTAAAGTTATCTCAGTAATGGAAAAAAAAAATCAATGTACTCAGTACTACTATAAAACCAACTTGTAATCACTCACACTTTCATATCAAAGATGAATCACGGCTCGGTGCCTGTGGCTCAAGCGGCTAAGGCGCCAGCCACATACACCTAAGGTGGCAGGTTCGAATCCCCAGCCTGG
>NW_003852403.1:16651344-16658515 GCF_000181295.1 Otolemur garnettii
CACTCTGCCCAGGGGGACAGCTTGAGGCTCTGTCTCAAAAAAAAAAAAAAAAAAGGAGTAATATAAATAAATCTGAATTATACCATCTTCTTCATCCTCAGCTTCTTCTGCTTCCATAGGATCATATTCATCTTGATTATTATCTTCCTCAGTTTCATCATCATCTTTAGAATCATCTTTTCTTTTATCTTCTTTCTGTAATTTAAAATGCCTTAAAATTAAGCAAAAAAATCTCAAGTATCAACTAATAAAAATAGAAAACATATCCATTAAGGTTACTTAGTTTCACATCACAAACTTTATAATAATAATTACAACAATTAGAAAACTAAAGATGTTAAAATAGGCTTAATTCAACGAGTTTAATTTCTAATAAAGCACTAAAAATCTTTCAGTCTGTCCATTACACTTTGCTATTCCAATGGAAATTAGAAGTCGGTTATAACATTTTGTTAATTTCAATTAGAAGACTAACTGAAAATGTCTCAATCAGGCTGAAGGTCATAAAAACACAGACCTTCCTTTCATCTCTATCTTCTTTTTTCTCTTTATCATCGCCTGATTTTCTCCGTTTGGGTTTTGGTTCATCGGTTTCATCATCTCTTTCTTCTTTTTTATCTTTTCTGTCATCTTTTTTGCTTTTCTTATCCTTTTCTTTTTTGTCCTCTTTCTCAGGAAGAGATAGTAAAGATTTATATATTCTGACACCAAAATCTCTTTGAAGCATTTCATTAAAAAGTTCTGCAAACAATGAAACCTATAAAAAGACACCAACAATAAACCAAACAAATTCAACAGAAATATTGAATAAATCCAGCACAAGATTTTTATCATAAAATCTTACCACATCTACATCTTATACACACTTACAATACAATTATAAGAACTGATGTTGAGGGCAGCACCTGTGGCTCAGTGGGCAGGGCACTGGCCCCATATACAGAGGGTGGTGGGTTCAAACCCAGCCCCAGCCAAACTGCAACAAAAACATAGCTGGACATTGTGGCAGGTGCCTGTAGTCCCAGATACCCAGGAGGCTGATGCAAGAGGATCACCTAAGCCCAAGAGCCGGAGGTTGCTGTGAACTGTGTGACACCACAGCACTCTACCGAGGGCGTTAAAGTGAGACTCTTTGTCTATACAAAAAAAAAAAGAATTGTTGTTGAGGAGCTTAAAATTCCAAAGGAATGCTCTCAAAAGAAAAATATGATAAGGTACAATTTTGGCCAAATATTATATAAGATAATCCTGCTACTACACTAATTTGAAAATGAGTGGAAAAATACAAATTTCTACCATTCACATGTAACCAATAATCTTTGTGTAACTTATTCATTTACAAGGTTCTTTTTTTTTTTTGAGCCAGAGTTTCATTATGTTGCCCTTGGTAGACTGCTGTGGCGTCACAGCTCACAGCAACCTCCAACTCTTGGGCTTAAGTGATTCTCTTACCTTAGCCTCCCAAGTAGCTGGGAGTACAGGTGCCCACCACAATGCCTGGCTATGTTTTGGTTGTAGTTGCCATTGTTGTTTGACAGGCCCAGGCTTGGTTCCAACCCATCAGCCCTTGTGTATGTGGCTGGCGCCCTAACTGCTGAGCATAGGCGCCGAGCTAGGTTTTTCTTTTCTTTTTTTTTTTGTTTGAGACAAAGTCTCGCTATGTTGCCCCTTGTAGAGTGCTGTAGCATCACAGCTCACAGCAACCTCAAACTCTTGGGCTTAAGTGATTCTCCTGCCTTAGCCTTCCAAGTAGCTGAAACTACTGATGCCCCCCACAACGCCCAGCTGTATTTTTTGTGGTGGTTGTTGCAATTGTCATTGTTGTTTACCTGGTCCAGACCAGGTTTGAACCCACCAGCCTTGGTGCATGTGGCTGGCAGTGTAACCACTGTGCTATGGGCGCCAGTCTACTAACTAAGTTTTAAATCAAATGCCTACTATATATAATGGGACCTATTTTAGGCACTGAACATACTGTATTGAAGAAAGCCAATAACCACATCCCCCGAACACAGTTAACAATCTCATGGAAAAAAGAAATAATCAAATCAACATAAAACTGTAAAACAGGCTTGGCGCCCATTGTGGTTAGGGCACCAGCCATATACATGAAACCAGGCAGAACTGAACCTGGCCCAGGCTTGCTAAACAACAAACTACAGCAACAGAAAATAGCCAGGTGTTATGGTGGGCGCCAATAGTCCCAGCTACTTGGGAGGCTGAGGCAAGAGAATCACTTAATCCCAGGAGTTTAAGGTTACTGTGAGCTGTGATGCCACAGCACTCTACCCAGGGTGACACAGCGAGACTCTATCTCTTTTAAAAAAAAACAAAAACCCAACCTGTAAAACAAAAAGCAGAATAATCACAGACTGAGTTGTCAGACAAGGCATCTCCAATCAAATGACCTCTGAAAAGTGACCATAAAGAAGCAAGGAGAAAAGCCATGTAGGTACCTAGGAGAAGAGCATTCTAGGCAAGAGAAACCAATTTAAAACCCTGAATAGTGTGCATGTTTATACAGGGACCTAAGGATAATGAGCTACAACATACTCATTAACCTAAAATTGTATACTAACTTTTCTACATACAAAATGTTAAGGTTTTTTTTTTTTTTTTTTTTTTTTTAGACTTTTATGTTTTTTTTTTTTTTTTTTTTTTTAGACAGAGTCTCACTATGTTGCCCTGGGTAGAGTGCTGTGGTATAGCTCACAGCAACCTCCAGCTCTTAGGCTTATGTTCTTGCCTCAGCCTCCCAAGTAGTTGGGACAACAGGCACCCACCACAACTCCCAGCTATTTTTTTGTTGCAGTTTGGCTGGGGCCAAGTTCAAACCCACCACCCTTGATACATGGGGCCAGTGCCCTACCCACTGAGCCAAAGGTGCCACCCAGAAAGATAGGTTTTAAGATCCATTTTTATTTTTAGTTATTTTTTTCTAGAGACAGCTCAGATCCTAAGACCCATTTTTAAAAGGATCTGAAACATGTAATAGAAGCCCAGGTATTGTGGCTCACTTGTATAATTCTACTAGCCTGGGAGGCTGAGGCAAGTGGATTGACTGAGTTCAGAGGTTCAAGACCTGCTTGAGCAAGAGCAAGATCCCATCTTTTTTTTTTTTTTTTAAATACAAAATATAAACTTTATTTTGTAACATAAGCTCCATTTTTTTTTTTTTTTTTTGAGACAGAACCTCAAGCTATCTCCCTAGGTAGAGTGCCATGGCATCACAGCTCACAGCAACCTCCAACTCCTGGACTCAAGCGAGTCTCCTGCCTCAGCCTCCCAAGTAGCTGGGACCACAGGCGCCTGCCACAACGCCCAGCTATTTTTTGGTTGCAGCCGTCACTGTTGTTTGGCGGGCCCGGGGTAGATTCAAACTCGCCATCTTAGGTGTATGTGTCTGGCGTCTTAGCCACTTGAGCCACAGGCTCCCAGCCAAGACCCCATCTTAAAAAATAGCCAGGCGATGTGGAAAGAGCCTGTAGTCCCAGCTACTCAGGAAGCTGAGGCAAGAGAATCGACCTAGCCCAGGAGCTGGAGGTTGCTGTGAGCTGTGACACTATGTCACTCTACCAAGGGTGACAAAGTGAGACTCTTAAAAAAAAAAAAAAAGTCAAGCCTGTTAAGTAGAATTAAATGTCATTTTAATTCTATGGAAATAAAGCATTACTTAATCCCCAAATAGGTAAGTAAACATTCTTATGTTCTGATGAAAGAATATACTACTCAGGCTCACGCCTATAATCCTACCACTGTGGGAGGCCAGGTGGGTGGGACTGCCCTGAGCTCACAGGTTTTAGACCAGCCTGAGCAAGAGAGATCATCTCTAAAAATAGCTGGGCATTATGGGGATGCCTACAGTTCCAGCTACTTGGGAAGCTGAGGCAAGAGAATCGCTTGAGCCCCAAGATTTTGAGGTTGCTCTGAGCTTATGATGCCACAGCACTCTACTGAGGGTGACAAAAATGAGACTATCTCAAAAACAAACAACAATAAAACGCACATAGGAATGCAATCAGTAGAAGTAAGCCTGTGGGTAACCGTGGGACTACAGGTGCCCACCACTACACCAAGCTAATTTTTCCATTTTTAGTAGAGACAGGGTATGGTTCTTGCTCAGGCTGGTCTCAAACTCAACAATCCTTCTACACTGGCCTCCCAGAGTGCTAGAATTATGGGCCTAAGCCACCACACCCAGATTGTAGGTAACTTTAAAAGTCAGATCATCTGAATGATGTTCCCCAAGAGTTAAATTACAAGAAAAACAACAAAAACAGAAGCTATGAAGAAAGCACTCAAAGAGACGTCACAAACACATTTAAAAAATCACAATGTATGGCTGTTATATAAATGCTATTCCAAATTAAAAGCAGTACCTCAAATGAATGCTCTTTATTATCTTCTAATCTGTAATCCAAAAGGACACTCAAAGACATGATGCTACAGTCAAACTTGCCACTTTTTGCAGCCCAATTTGGATGTACAATGATTGCTGGTTCATCGGGCAAAATATATCGTCTTTCCCGACGCTGCCGTTCCATTTCCTCTTGACGTTTCCTTTCTTCTTCCTAAATATTTTAAATTTTAAGGCATGGTAAAACCTCCATATACAATATGTGAATATATCTAATGTATATAGTACGAGGGAAAAGTTTCCATGATTATACCAGCTATAATGGTTGAGAAGGTTGGAATACTAAGGGTATATATACACTGTGGCTCCTAATGCTCTTGCTCTCAGCATAAAAAACTGCCTTGTGAAATGGGGAGGGAAAATGACCTATATTGAGATTACATAAATTAGTGGCAGTAGCATAGTTTTTGGATATTTCTGAAACCCTGCATTTTAAGAGACACAGCAACAGAGATATCAAAACCAACAACCTAAGTTTATTCAAAACAAAACTAATTGACAAGTTATCCCCACAAACCAATAAAAAAATGGATCAGGAAAACCCACAAAATCTATGTGATACTGGCTTCTGTGTGGAGGAAAAAGCAGAAGGATGCAATGGGGCTGTAAAATGTACCTGAGAATAAGGAAATCACAAAATAGCCAACAGATATTCAGTGGAAAGTGCAGCAGGTCAATTTAAGAACATTAACAGAAAATAGGCAAGGTTTTACCCCCAAGAAAGTGAGGGCAGAGTCCATATTAAGATCTAAAGGGTTCTAGAACATTCTAGACATAGAAACTTGCAAGACTAATTTGTCAGGGCTTCCCTACAGAGCAAGTACAGAGCAAGACTGGTACAACACAGGTACAGAAAGACCAGATAAAAAGTGAGAAAGGTCAAAGAGATTAAGAAACCTCAGAAAGCAAATCATCATTTGTTATTGATTAAAAAAAGAAAACAAAAGAACATTAAGAGTAGAGCTCTTTTTTTTTTTTTTTGAGACAGAGCCTCAAGATGTCCCCCTGGGTAGAGTGCCATGGCATCACAGCTCACAGCAACCTCCAACTCCTGGGCTCGAGCGAGTCTACTGCCTCAGCCTCCCAAGTAGCTGGGACCACAGGCGCCTGCCACAGCATCCAGCTATTTTTTGGTTGCAGCCGTCATTGTTGTTTGGCAGGCCCAGGCTGGATTTGAACCTGCCACCTTAGGTGTATGTGGCTGGCACCTTAGCCACCTGAGCCACAGGCGCCAAGCCAAGAGTAGAGCTCTTCTTAAGTTAGAAACGATATTTGAATCAAACCATCTAATAAAAATTTGGGCGAACTAACTTCACTTAAAAACAAAGTAAAGGCTCGGCGCCTGTGGCTCAAGCGGCTAAGGCGCCAGCCACATACACCTAAGGTGGCGGGTTCGAATCCCCAGCCCGGACCCGCCAAAAAACAATGATGGCTGCAACCAAAAAAAAAAAAAAAATGGCCAGGCGTCGTGGCGGGCGCCTGTAGTCCCAGCTACTTGGGAGGCTGAGGCTAGAGAATCACTTGAACCCAAGAGTTGGAGGTTGCTGTGAGCTGTGACACCACCTCACTCTACCCAAGGCAACAAAGTGAAGAGTCTCAAAAACAAACAAAAAAAAAAACAGCTGGACACAGTGGTGCGTGCCTGTAGCCCCAGCTACTAGGGAGGCTGAGACAGGAGGATCACTTGAGTCCAGGAGTTATGGGCTGTAGTGCGCTATGGCAATCGGGTGTCCACACTAAGTCTGGCATCAATATGGTGACCTCCTGGGAGTGGAGGGCCACCAGGTTGCCTAAGGAGGGGCGAACCAGCCAGGTTGGAAACGAAGTAGGTCACAACTCCCATGCTGATAGGTAGTGGGATCATGCCTGTGAAGAGCCACTGCACTCCAGCCTGGGCAACATAGTGAGACCCCGTCTCAAAAAAAAAAAAAAAAAAATTAAAAAGTATTGTAGTAGCTACACATGTTGGTAAGCATCTGTACTTACAGTTTTACCTCAAACTGGTCTCAAACTCCTGGCCTCAAGCAATCCTCCTGCCTCTGTCTCCCAAAGTGCTAGGATTACAGGCATGAGGCACTGTATCAAAGCTTAACTAATTTTTTTTAATTTGAGACAGTCTCCAACTTACTATTTTCTTTTTTTGCAGGTTTTTTTGGCCAGGGCTGGGTTTGAACAGGCCATGTCCGGAATATGAGGCCAGCACCCTACTCCTTTGAGCCACAGGTGCTGCCCTTTTTTTTTTCTTTTGAGAGAGTTTATGTTGTCCTCAGTGGAGTGCCGTTGTATCACAGCTCACAGCAACCTCTAACTCTTGGGCTTAAGTGATTCTCTTGCCTTAGCCTCCCAAGTAGCTAAGACTACAGCACTGGCCACAATACCTGGCTATTTTTTGTTATTGTTGCTGTATGTGTGATTGTTGTTTGGCAGGCCCTGGGCTGGGTTCCAACCTACCAGCTTTGGTGTATGTGGCCAGCGCCCTAGTCACTGAGCTAAAGGCACCGAGCCCAACTTACTATTTTTCAAGAATGCTAAAAGACATTAAGAAAACTAGGAAGGGGCTCGGTGCCTGTGGCTCAAGTGGCTAAGGCACCGGCCTCATACACCTAAGGTGGCGGGTTCGAATCCAGCCCAGACCCGCCAAACAACAATGATGCTGCAACCAAAAAATAGCCGGGCATTGTGGCGGGCGCCTGTGGTCCCAGCTACTTGGGAGGCTGAGGCAGGAGACTTGCTTGAGCCCAGGAGTTGGAGGTT
>NW_003852403.1:16658896-16660498 GCF_000181295.1 Otolemur garnettii
GTCCCAGCTACTTGGGAGGCGGAGGCAGGAGACTCGCTTGAGCCCAGGAGTTGGAGGTTGCTGTAAGCTGTGATGCCATGGCACTCTACCCAGGAGGACAGCTTGAGGCTCTGTCTCAAAAAACAAAAACAAAAACAAAGCTGTAGGTCTGTAGAACATCTTGAAAGAGGCTAGAACCAACCTGAAAATGGTCTTGAAACAAGAAGCCCTAAAAAAAAGAGCTTCCTACACACTTAAAAAAAAAAGATAATCCAAAAAGGATGGGACAGAATATTAAAATAATTTTGTATTTCACTGTATGTAAGTTTTACCTGAATAAACAAAGAATGAGAAATGAATCTTTAGAAGAAAGTAGGATTACACCTGTAATCCTAGCACTTTAGGAGGCAGAGAAAGGAGGATTGCTTGAGACTAAGAGTTCAAGACCAGTCTGAGGCAGAACTGCAAGTACAGATGCTTACGAACATGCATAGCTACTACAATACTTTTTAATTTTTTTTTTGTTTGTTTTGTTTGTTTTTGAGACAGAGTCTCACTTTGTTGCCCTGGGTACAGTGCCATGGTGTCATAGCTCACAGGCATGATGGCTCACACCTGTAATCCTAACACTTTGGGAGGCTGAGATGAAGGCTCAGGCCAGGAGTTTGACAGCAGCCTGAGCAAAAGCAAGAACCTGTCTCTATTAAAACAAAAAAAAGGAAAGAAAGAAAGGATAAAAGATTAGCCAGATGTGGCAGTTCACATGCCAGTAACTCAGGAGGCAGATGGAGGAGGATCACCTGAGCCCAGGAGTTTTAAGGTTGCACTGCACTTGACAACACTGTTGTACCCTAGCTTGGCAGCCAGAGCAAGACCCTGGTGTCTAAAAAAAAAATATATATATATAGTGATGCCTGTAACTTAGAACCATATTTTTTCTTTTTTTTGATTTTTATTTTATTTTTTCTTTTAAGAGACAGGGTTTTGGCCGTGCACAGTGGCTCACACCTATAGTCCTAGCACTCTGGGAGACCAAGGTGGGTGGACTGCCTGAACTCACAGGTTCCAGATCTACCTGAGACAGAGTGAGGTCTTGTCTCTAAAAATAGCTGGGCATTGTAGCAGGCGCCTGTAGTCCCAGCTACTTGGGAAGCTGAGGTAAGAGAATCACTTGAGCCTAAGAGTTTGAGGTTGCTGTGAGCTATGATACCACAGCACTCCACTGAGGTCAACAAAGTGAGACTCATCTCAAAAAAAAAAAAAAAAGGGACAGGGTCTTGCTCTATTGCTCAAGCTGATTAATTTGGAATTCAGTGGCAACTCAATTATACCTCTCTGTGACCTTGAACTCCTGGGCTCTAGAGATCCTCCTGCTGCAGCCTCCAGAATTGCTGGGGGTACAAGCACCCATCACCAAACCCAGCTATTTTATTTTACTTTCCTTTCTGTTTCCTTCGTTTTTCTTTTTTGTTTTTTTTTTTTTGTTTTTTTTTGGACAACATCTAGTTACATTGCCCAAACTGGTCTCAAACTCCTGGCCTCAAGCAATCCTCCTTCGTGGGCCTTTCAAAGCACTAAGATGACAGGCCTCATGAGCCACCACACTTTTTTTTTTTTTTTTTT
>NW_003852403.1:16661066-16662207 GCF_000181295.1 Otolemur garnettii
TCGCTTGAGCCCAGGAGTTGGAGGTTACTGTGAGCTGTGATGCCACGGCACTCTACCCAGGGGGATAGCTTGAGGCTCTGTCTCAAAAAAAAAAAAAAAAAAAAAAAAAAAAAAAGACATAAAAATACAAATGTAAATATATATTTATGAAATATATATTCCATAGCTTTTATCACTGAGAGGGGTTAGGAGCAGCAACCTCATAACAGTGAGTACATCGTGGCTGCTAAGTATCATTCTTCCCTTACCAAACTGCTGGTAGGTAGATTGTCTGAGCTCAGGAGTTCAAGACCAGCCTGAGCCACAGCAAGACCTGGTCTCTAAAGACAGGTGGGTAGGCTCAGCGCCTGCAGCTCAAGTAGGTAAGGCACCAGCCATATACACCTGAGCCGGTGGATTTGAATCCAGCCAGGGCCTGCCAAAGAAAAACAACTACAACCAAAAAATAGCTAGGCATTGTGGCGAGTGCCTGTAGTCCCAACTGCTTAGGAGGCTGAGACAAGAGAATCACTTAAGCCTAGGAGTTGGAGGTTGCTGTGAGCTGTGACACCATGGCACTCTATCCAGAGCAATAGCTTGAGGCTCTGTCTCAAAAAAATAAATAAATAAAAACAGCTGGGTAGCTATAGTCCCAGCTTTTGGGAGGCTAAGGCATGAGAACTGGTTGAGCCCAAGAGTTTTTTCTTTCTTTTTTTTTTTTTTTTTTGCAGGGGCTGGGTTTCAACCGACCACCTACAGTATATGGGGCCAGCACCCTACTCCTTGAGCCACAGGCACCACCCTGAGCCTGAGAGTTAAAGGTTGCTCGGGCAGCACCTGTGGCTCAGCAGATAGGGTGCCAGCCCCATACCCTGAGAGTGGTGGGTTCAAATCCTGCCTCCACCAAACTGCAACAACAAAAAAGGCCGGGCATTGTGGCAGGCGCCTGTAGTCCCAGCTACTGGGGAGGTTGAGGCAAGAGAATCGCCTAGGCTCAGGAGTTGGAGGTTGCTGTGAGCTGTGTTAATGCCACGGCACTCTACTGGGGGCAATAAAGTGAGACTCTGCCTAAAAAAAAAAAACAAAAAACATGTCTACTTCTATGTAATGAAGTCTCCGTAAAAACCCAAAAACCTGGCTCGGCGCCTATAGCTCAACCGGC
>NW_003852403.1:16662500-16664326 GCF_000181295.1 Otolemur garnettii
CATCTCAAAGAACACCTGGATAATAGAACGTAAGGAAGTTCCTGGAGGATAGCTTGACTGCAGCAGGCACTGAAGTTCCACATCCCTTCCTCCATACCTTGCCCTACACATTTTTTCATATATATCCTTTGTAGTATCCTTTATGATAAATGGCATAAATGTACGCTCAAGCAAATTAATCAGTCCAAAGAAAAGGGGTATGGGAATCCCAACTTGAACCTGATTGGTCAAAAAGTTCCAGAGGCCCAGACTTGCGACTGGGACTGGTATGTACAGGTGGTCTTTGTCTTGAGTACTTAACCTACAGAATTAACATTAACCTCCAGGTAGATGGTAATGGACTTGAACTACAGGATACCTAGCTCTGTCTGCCATAGAACTGCTTGCTTACAGGTGGGGAGAAAGCCCTATGGACGGCACTGATTATCGTTAATGTGGGGTGAGAGCAAAGGAAAAACAAAGTCTGAGTTTTTCGTTACAATAATGATGTAAACGTGACAGCACATAACATTAGGAAACACCTTATGTGGTTGATTTAATTAATGGTGGTGAAAGACACTTCTTAGATGCCTGCATTACAAATTGAGAAAACATGTCAACAGGTGCATCCATCAGTTTTTTATTAGACATAAAACAGCTTGAAAAAAAGTCTCAGTTTTCAAGAAGAATCAAACACTTAAAAGTAGCAAAACTCTGAGATAAGCACTACACTAGAACTCAATCTCTGCACTGTTTATGTAGAAATGTTTTATTTATTTATTTATTTACCTTTGAGACAAAGTCTCACTTTGTCACCCCTGGTAAAGTGCAATGGCGTCATAGATCACAGCAACCTCAAACTTGTGGGCTTAAGCGATTCTCTTGCCTCAGCCTCCCAAGTAGCTGGAACTACAGGTGCCCATCACAATGCCCAGCTATTTTTTAGGGATGAGCTCTTGCTGGTCTCAAACCTATGAGCTCAGGCAATCCACCCACCTGGGCCTTGTGGGATTACAAGTGTGAGCACCATATCTTCACTGACGCTTAAAAAACTAAAAGCACTCATCAAAACTTAAAGAACTAGTCACAAAAAAAGGTCGAATTTTACTTTATAAAAATTATACCTTCAAGTATGCACACATATATACACCTTAAACTTGGGTCATTCCAAGGACACCTGGATACCAATACTAATACCATTACAGTATATTTAAATGATTGAGTACATACCTCTTTATCATCTTCAGATTTCCTATCATCCTCTTCTTCTTCTTCTTTTTCGGATTTCTCTAATTCCTTCTGTTCTTCTTTTTGTTCTTCTACTTTAAGCTGCTTTGTCAATCGGGCTATTAACTGAGATTTTAATCCTTTCAAACTAAGAGCTCGACTTTCTAACTCTTTTCGGAGATCATTTACCTAAATATATAGAGTATAAAAACAGAAAAAGAAAATGGGACATTGAAAAAGAGAACTAAAATTATCTTTTGTCTGATTTTGTAAAATCTGGTGAAAGAGAACTTGCACAACTATGTAATATTTGTGAAAGTGCAAAATGATTGAATATTTTTGAAAAATAATTTTTTTTTTTCTGAGACAGAGTCTCACTTTGTTGTTCTCGGCAGAGTGCTGTGATGTCATAGCTCACAGCAATCTCAAAGTCTTTGGTTTGGGCTCAAGGTGATTCTCTTGCCTCAGCCTCCCAAGTAGCTGGGACTACACCACCTACCACAATGCCTGGCTATTTTTAGAAATGAGGTCTCGGCTCGGCGCCTATAGCTCAACCGGCTAAGGCGCCAGCCACATACACCTAAGATCCTATGTTAGGGTGTAGGGAAAGGTACACATCA
>NW_003852403.1:16664480-16672371 GCF_000181295.1 Otolemur garnettii
TGCCCAGGGGGACAGCTTGAGGCTCTGTCTCAAAAAAAAAAAAAAAGAAATGAGGTCTCACTCTGGCTTAGGCTGGTCTCAAACCTGTGAGCTCAGTCAATCCACTCATCTTTGCCTCCCAGAGTGCTAGGATTATAGGTGTAAGCCACCCCAAGCAGCCCACAAACTACAGATTTGTGTATAGTACTGTATCAGTAAGAATGTAAATATCTGGCCCAGTGCCCATAGCATGGTGGTTACAGCATTAGCCACATACATCAAGGCTGGTGGGTTCAAACCCAGCCCAGGCCAGCTAAGCAACAATGACAACTGCAACAGAAAAATAGCTGGGGGCGGCACCTGTGGCTCAGTGAGTAGGGCACCGCCCTATGAACTGAGGGTGGCAGGTTCAAACCTGATTTCAGACAAACTGCAACAACAACAACAACAAAAATAAATAAATAGCCAGGCGTTGTGGTAGGCGCCTGTAGTCCCAGCTACTGGGAGGCTGAGGCCAGAGAATCGGGTAAACCCAAGAGTTTGAGGTTGCTGTGGGCGATGACGCCACAGGACTCTACCGAGGGAACATAAAGAGACTCTGTCTCAAAAAAATAAATTAAATTAAATTAAAAAATCAAAACTCTAAATATTTTATACCAGTACAGTAATACCCCAAAAATACTGGTACATCTTATCAGATGGAATAGTATAGAACATTCAAAAATAACTACACAGAAAATCTTAACTCAAAAGGATGAGATATTAAGTTTAATATACAACAATCAACCAACTAATCACTAAGCTTGTAGTCAGAAAAAGAGAATGGAATACATAAAAAATTTAAGAATGGTTATAATTGAGAGGTTGAGTAATTCTCTCTTCTATTTCTGCATGTAACCCACTTATGAAAATAAGCATGTATTATATTTATAATAAAAAGAAATGCAAGCTTTAAAACAGGAACTCAATAGCAAAGACATTAGATGTAAGAAAATTCCTGAGACACAGGACTGAATACGAAACCTGATGTTGCTGAAGTAAACTTGAAAATAATACGAAAATACCAAATGTTCCTTTTTTTTTTTTTTTGAGACAATAGTCTCACTTTGTTGCCCTCGGTAGAATACCACACCATCATAGCTCACAGCAACCTCAAATTCTTAGGCTTAAGCAATCCTCTTGCCTCTGCCTCCCAAGTAGCTGGGACTGTAGGTGCCCACCACAACATCCAGCTATTCTTAGAGATGGGGGTCTCACTCTGACCCAGACTGGTATCAAACCCATGAACTCAGGAAATCCAACCACCTTGGATCTTGGTCTTGGTCTTGAGTTCTTAACCTGCTGATTAACATTAACCTCCAGGTAGATGGTGTTGGAATTAAACTAGAGCAGTGGTTCTCAACCTTCCTAATGCTGCAATGTATTTTCATTGTTACAAAGGGGTCATGACCCACAGGATGAGAGCCAATGAACTAGAGGATAGTATGTAATGAGAACTGTACTCATTATAGGCCTGAGCCACCACGCTTGGCCTCCAAATTTTCTTTTTTTTGGGGGGGGGAGTGGGGGAGGGTCAGAATCTAAAGCTATTGCCTTGGGTAGAATGCTGTGCATCAAGCTCACAGCAACCTCAAAATTCTTAGGTTTGGGTGGTGCCTGTGGCTCAAAGTAGTGCGCCAGCCCCATGTGCCAGAGGTGGCGGGTTCAAACCCATCCCTGGCCAAAAAAAAAAAAAAAAAAATTCTTAGGTTTAAGTGATTCTCTTGCCTCAGCCTCCCAAGTAGCTGGGACTGTAAGCGCCTGTCACAACTCCTGGCTATTTTTTGTTGCAGTTGTCATTGTTTAGTTAGCCCAGGCCGGGTTCAAACCAGACAGCCTCAGTGTATGTGGCTGGCACCGTAACCACTGTGCTATGGGCACCAAGCCCATCCAAATATTCTTTTTCTTTTTTTTTTTGAGACTTGAGTCTCACTTTATCACCCTTGGTAGAATGTTGTGGTGGCACAGCTCACAGCAACCTCCAACTCCTAGGCTTAGGTGATTCTCTGGCCTCAACCTCCCGAGTAACTGGGACTACAGGCACCTGCCACAATGCCTGGCTATTTTTTTGTTGCAGTTCGGCCAGGGGGCCAGGTTTGAACCCACCACCCTCGGTATATGGGGCCGGCGCCCTACTCACTGAGCCACAGGTACCGCCCATCCAAATATTCTTAAGATAAACATTCTATACTTATTAAAAAAGTGATACGGGTTAAAGAACCAAAGGTCCATTACAAAGAAGAAAAACTACCTTCAGGTAAGAAGGAAAGTTAATCAAAGAGTTACATAAACTACAAAAGCAAGGGATGATCATCTTCTGACCTTCTGACCATAGATCTATAGTCACATTACAGTCCGAGAAATGCAAAATGACAAAAAGATAACGCATCAAAAGATACTGGAAAGGAAAACTAGTACAGGTTAACCAAAGATATTCAAAAGAGGCTTGTAAATAATTTTTTCCTTTGCAGTTTATATGTATATCAATCTATATTTTACTTTAGAATTTGTTTTAAAAACCAGATCACAGTCTTCATGTTTCTGTCCCTTCCTTTTGAAGTTTCCTTTTTTGAACCTGCCACCTCCACTATATGGGGCCAGTGCCCTATTCCTTGAGCCATAGGTACCACCCTTTTTTTCTTTTTTTGAGACAGAGAGTTGCTTTCTCACCCTTGGTAGACTGCCATGGCTTCTCAGCTCACAGCAACCTCAAATTCTTGGGCACAGGCTAGGTGCAGTGGTTCACGCATAAAATCCCAGCACTCTGGGAGGCTGAGGCAGGCGGATCTCCTGAGCTCAAGCCAGACCCCACCTCTAAAAATAGCCAGGTGGGCATTGTGGTGGGTACCTGTAGAGAATGGCTTGAGACTGAGAGTTTGAGAATGTGATGAGCTATGCTGCCAGGGCACTCTACCGAGGGCAACAAAGTAAAACTCTGTCTCCAAAAAAAAAACCTCTTGGGCATTAACCTCTTGTCTCAGCCTCCCAAGTAGCTGTGACTACAGGCACCCACCACAACACCCGGTTTGTTCTTTTTTTTTTTTAGAGCCGGGTCTCACTTTGTCTTAAACTAGTCTCAAACTACCGAGCTCAAGCAATCCACCTGCCTCCACCTCTCAAGAGTGGTAGGATTACTGGAGTCAGGCACCACACCCACTACCCCACAAGTTTCTCAAGTGCAAACACTCAACTTTCTTTGTCAGTTCCCAAACCAGAACATAATGTTGCTCACACCACAGGCCTATGTATAGTACAAGCATTCAGATACTGGCTAAAATGATTTTAAAAGTTGTCTTTTGTGGCTCGGCGCCTATAGCTCAACCGGCTAAGGCGCCAGCCACGTACACCTAGGGTGGCGGGTTCGAGTCCCCAGCCCGGACCCGCCAAACAACAATGACGGCTGCAACCAAAAGGATAGCCGGGTGTTGTGGCGGGCACCTGTGGTCCCAGCTACTTGGGAGGCGGAGGCAGGAGACTCGCTTGAGCCCAGGAGTTGGAGGTTGCTGTGAGCTGTAATGCCACGGCACTCTACCCAGGGGGACAGCTTGAGGCTCTGTCTCAAAAAAAAAAAAAAAAAAAAAAAGTTGTCTTTTGTTTAATTTATACATGCACAAATACACATGTATCAACATATTTTACATACACAGTAGAACCTCTTTAAGTTGACCACATAAGTAACTGTAACACACTGGTCAACATAAGGAACTATGTGTATGTGGTGCATGTCAGGTATTATTAAAATTAGGTCAACTGAAGGAGGTGGTCAATGTAGGGAGGTGGTCAACTATGTATATATTCTACTGTATATATAAAGTCAGTGGACTTCATTTTGAATGGCTTCAGAGACTACACATTAATCATCACTTTCAAAATTACCTGCATTGTCTTTGGATCAAGTTTAGACCAATGGGTTGGAGTAGAAATTTCTTTAGCTTCACCATCATCCTTCTCTTCTTCATCCTGATACACAAAGTTAAGAGTATAATTACTACCATGAAACCTTAAACTAAAGGTCATGTATTTTAAAAGTCTGTTGCTGATCTGTGCAAGGTCACAAATGTTTCAGATAGTCTTCTCCTAAAGTTATTGTTTAGGCAAGTCCACGTACATACACTCTACCACTTTTAACTGATCACAAAGACACTCACCAGCCAATCAAAGCCAGATCTGTGAAACACAAAAGGGTGATAAATTACAGCACAAGGATATCGGGATGCACAGACACTGCCGGTCTCCACTAACCACACAGTGTGTGATCTTGCCTCAATTTTCAAGCCACCCAAAAATTGATTTAGTCAGACCTTTGAAATGTACCAAAGACGTTGCCACATAGCCTGAAATTTCAAAGCTCTCAGACTTGTGGTTGTCCAATTTCAAATATCCATGACTAGAACTGATGACCGTGAAAGAGAAAATTTTTTAAATTTTAGAAAATGGCAAAATGTTTAAAATGGCTTAAAATACTGAATCTTGTTCAACAACTGGTCCCAGATTCCAGCAACTAGACCTATGACAAAAACAAAATTCTGTGCAATTTAAGCACAACTTATTTTCCTTTGAGGTCTCAGCACTCTTTAAAGTTAACATAATGGACAGAATTATTTTTAAGAGAAAAGAACATATAACTATACTGCTGAAAGCTGGATTACCAGTCGCTGTTACCAGTATGTTCCTCCATGTGTGTTTGTTATGTAGTGTGTGGTGTGCATTTGTGCCTGTGTTCCTGTGCCTGTGAGAAGCGGAAATAGAAAAAGGGATTAGCGTTCAGTGCCTGTTCTCCATCAGCCTCCTTGCGTTCACCCTGAAGCTTCTCGACCAGCTGCTGCTTGTATCCTCGGGAGAGGGTTTCCCACTCTGAGCGGGTGGGAAGGCAATGCCAAACATCCGGGAAAAATAAAACCACTGTCTCCACATGAGCTGGAACTGTACGCCCCTTGTGGGTCTCCTCAGGGCGATGGTAGCGAATCTCTGCAAAACGGTACCTGTTGCAAGGGAAGAAGCATGTTGGAAAAAAAATTCTAAAATACATTTTAAAGACCCTAGTTCACTTGTAGCACATCAAGTAAAGAAATTTTGCTGCAAGAACTTGAGGTTGGTCTAAAGAAAAAAAAATTATAGAAGCCATAGTTCCTCTTTTGGTACATTTGTACAATATTTTATTGGTTAAAAGAAGAGTAAGTTCCCCAAGGCATTTTCAAGTCTGTTTATAGAGCTACCCACATTTTAGAGAATACCTGAAGAAGCTGGATAGCTGTTCGGATTTCAAGTGCTAAAAAAGAATATTCTCAATTAAGTCACAAGAAATAATACTAAAATACACAGTGACAAATAAGCCTCAAGAGAAAATATGGCTGAACAAAAATCATCAGCAACTATATCATTTTATAACAAACAAATTATAATGAAATGAAGTTCTCTTGACGATCTTCTCCAGCTATGCATGAAATGAAAAGTATTTTCAACATACATCCAACTTCCAAAATACAGCATAACAAAACATTTAAATTTTCAGTTTAGTTTCATGAGTTCTTAATCCTTTTTTCCCCAAAACATTTTGGCACCAAATAAACTTTGCTACAAATGGGAATTCTCCTTTGAGATTACCTGCATGACCAGGGTGGCTAAAATAAGGGGGATAAAAAGGCTGATTGACAAGAACATCTACATAAACTATTAGGAAAATATTTCCAATCAAGAAATGAATTGATACTTACCATTGTGTGCATACACTTAGATCAATGCCTGTCAGAGCCTTACAACAACGAATAGCAGTCTTAATCAACACAGAGGGATCTTTTTCTGGGTCTGGTCCATCCAACGAAGGAGACCAGTGGCCTCCAATGGCCATAGCTTCATCCTTGCCTTTCATGCCCACTAAAAACTAATTCAAAACAAAGAATCATTTACATATATTACACAACCTATAAATTATAAATAAAATACTTGAAAAGGAAAGGTACAAACCTTTCCAATATCATTTTTACTACCTCTGGTATCTGTCAGTCAAGGAAGAGTTCAGTTCATCGTGTTCCACACTGCATTTCAGCAATGGAATAGGATTTACACATCATAACTCATCCTTCTAAAATATTTCTTCAGATAGCGTTCTTTTAAAGAAACAAGCTATAATTCAAACTTTAACAGCATCCAAAGACACCCTGAAGTCTGTTACCGCTAAGATTTTACTATGCTACAAATATAAAACATTATGATGATAGTTCAACTAGTAATGTACAAATAAGTTATAATCTGCAACAAGCAAAACTACATCAAGTTAGGTGCCTTAACAACACTGAAATTAAGTTACTAAACTTATCGACAAAATGAAAAACAAAGTGTTTTAAAGTTTTACAGTATATACAGTAAAAACTAAGTAAAGTGAATGTACTCCTAAAGTTAAAATAAATGTGTCACTTTACCTTAACAAGTCTAGCAGGATGTTGAAATCCATCTCGAAGTTCTTGTGGGTCTTCAGCAAGAGCACATGACTTATGATACAAATCTTCCATACTAGGGCTAGCCATCAGCATTACCTATTATAGTCAAATAATTCAATCCTGTCAAAAGTCTAAAGTAATGTAAAAAAATGAGAAGCACTACTAATTATCTTTACATATTACATATCTGAAATTTTGTACAATAATGGAAAAGTAAAAAAGTAAAAAGCTATAGCAGAAATGGTTTTAAGTACCTTATGATTAGTTTTAACTTTTCAAGTAATGTTTTCTTGATAAAATGTTTGAAACACAAAACTATTGACTATATGCAATATACTAAATATTATCCAAAAGATTAAAATTGAGTGCATTCACCCTAAGCCTACCCAATGTTGTATAACATTCCAAAAATGCTCAATAACATCAATTTCATCTTTACATTTTTATGAAGTTTAGAATGTCAAAATGATAATCATAATTTTACAGCTTAAGAGGTAAGGCAAAGAGAGAGGTTAAATTAAATAACTAAAACAGAATTAGACAGCCAAGAAAAAAACAAATATTTAAGTCTTATATCAAATAACCACTTTGTGAAGATTATCTCTAAGTATCACATTATAAATCATTGCTTTAAAACATTTAAGCTGTATATCACAGTGGAATACAAACCTTTGCACTGTATAAGTGGTCAGCATCTGGTGGATCAAGAATGGCCACATTTTTTTCTAAGGACTCTACTTCTCTGTGCATTACATAGAAATTGCAGTAATTTCCCAGCTGAAATGGTCTTGACAAAGGGAAAGCATCCACCCATGTAAACTGAGCATCGAAAAAGTCACTAGGTATATACAAATTCTGATAACGGCGCCTTAGTTCCATCATGTCACAACTAGGACTGAAAAACAGATACAAGTAGTGAATGTACAGTCTTAACACCAAAGGTTATGCAAACATTCACTCAATTCTGAAGTTACATATAATTCTACATAGTAAGAAGTTGAAAACAGTATAAAGAGCTGTAGATTTTGAGAGACATATGAAAATTTTTTATTAAGTGGGGTATGGTTAAAGCTTTGAATAAATCAGTAGTATCTATTACCTTTATTTCTCTTTTTGTGTGTAGTTTTTATAACTCATTACAGAAGACCCTCTGAAATAATTTCAACCCCAGCTCCAGAAAAGATAAGAATAAAAGCAGTTCTTCCTCAGTTGGAATTGTGCATTTGAGAGAATTATGAGTCATACAGAATATAAAAGAGAAAGTGCTACCAAATTAGTATTTTTGAGTGTCCTTCAATCAGGTTTATACAGTGTAGAAAAAAAATAATTTTTTTTTATTCTTTCTATACTTAACTCCCAGATCAAGTATACTTACATTCAAATTTTTTTTTTTTTTTTTTTTGAGACAGAGCCTCAAGCTGTCCCCCTGGGTAGAG
>NW_003852403.1:16673484-16676283 GCF_000181295.1 Otolemur garnettii
ATTGTTGTTTGGTGGGCCCGGGCTGGGGATTCAAACCCGCCACCTTAGGTGTATGTGGCTGGCGCCTTAGCTGCTTGAGCCACAGGCGCCGAGCCGATTTCCTTTTTCCTAAGAAACAATTTTTAAAGGAGCTAAACTTAAAGGTAAATCAATGTGGTAAAAGCCAAGAGGTCTATTAAAAGCACAATGAATTAAAGGAACACCACCAAAAACTTCTACAATGAAAAGATAACTACGTTGCCTTTTTAAAAGACAACTAAAGACAAGAGCATGAACAAAGAACTAATCTCTAGGTAAAGATGACTGTGTTTGAAGCCTAAAAAGAAATACAGACTGATAAAACTTGTCAGTTAGGGTTGCTGATATAATTATAATTTATTTGGAAAAGATTCTGCTATTAAAATAATAAAAATGTGAAAAGCAAGTATTTCAATTTTTCTATTTTTGAGACAGAATCTTACTGTGTTGCCCTAGACTAGAATGCCATGGTGTCAGCCTAGCTCCCACCAACATGAAACTACTGGGTTCAAGTGTTCTCCCTGTCTCAGCCTCCCAATTGACTGGGACTATGGGCATCTGCCAGGCTAACTTCTCCTTTTCTCTTTATTCTTTTTTCTTCTTTGAGACACTGTCTTACTTTGTCACCCACAGTAGAGTACTATGGTGTCACAGCTCACAGCAACCTCAAACTCTTGGGCTTAAGCAATTTTTCTTGCCTCAGCCTCCTCAGCTGCAAGGACTACAGGTGCCCACCACAACATCTGGCTATTTTTATTTATCATTATTATATATATATATTTTTAGAGACAGTCTTTGCTGCACTTGGTAGAGTGCTGTAGTGTCATAGCTCACAGTAACCTCTGGCTCTTGGGCTTAGGCGATTCTCTTGCCTCAGCCTCCAGAGTAGCTGGGACCACAGGCCCCAACCACAATGTGCCCAGCTATTTTTTGTTGCAGTTTGGCTGGGACCGGCACTATACTCACTGAGCAACAGGCGCCATCCAATTTTTATTTCTTTATTTTTTTTGAGACAGATTTTCACTATGTCACCCTCAGTAGAGTGTCATGGTGTCACAGCTCACAGCAACCTCCAACTCTTGAGCTTAGGTAATTCTCTTGCCTCAGCCTCCGGAGTAGCTGGGAGTACAGGCACCCACCACAACACCCAGCTTTTTTTTGTTGCAGTTTGTGCAGGGCTGTGTTTGAACCTACCACCCTCTGTATATGGGGCCAGCGCCCTACCCATTGAGCCACAGGCACCACCCTGAATTTCCTTTCTTAAGTAAGCGTTACAAATAGTTTCCCAATTTCCCATCACCAGAATTATTTTTTTTTTAATATTCTTTTTTTGTTGTTGTTGCAGTTTTTTTTTGACCAGGGCTGGGTTTGAACCCGCCACTTCTGGCATATGGGACTGGAGCCCTATCCTTTTGAGCACTGCCCTAGAACTTATTTTTGAAGAGACAGGGCCACAGTACCTAGTTCCCATCACCTAAACCTTTGAAGTTACATTTTACCCATACAAATAAAAAATATATAATAGGCTTGGCACCTGTGCCTCAAACGGCTAAGGCACCAGCCACAGACACCTGAGCTGGCAGGTTCGAATCCAGCCCAGGCCCACCAAACAACAATGATGGCTGCAACCAAAAAAATGCTGGGCATTGTGGCAGGCGCCTGTACTCCCAGCTACCTTGGGGTCAGAAGCAGGAGAATTGCTTGAGCCCAGGAGTGGAGGCTGCTGTGAGCTGTGATGCCACAGCATTCTATCCAGGGTGACAGCTGGACGCTTTGTCTCAAAAAAAGAAAAAAATACACACACACACACACATATATAAAATAAATATATAGAACAAAAGTCCAGGCAATCCCACCAAATTTTTATTTTTAGTCACCCTTAGTATTGTGCCATGGTGGAATAACTCATACCAACCTCAAACTCCTGGGCTTAAGCGATTCTCTCGCTTCAGTCTTCCAAGTAGCCAGTACTATAGGCGCGTACCACAATGCCCAGCTATTTTCAGAGATAGGGGCTCTGGGGCTCAGGCTGGTCTTGAACTTCTGAGCTCAGACAATCCACCCACCTTGGCCTCCCAGAGGACTGGAATTACAGGTGTGAACCACTGCACCCAACCTAATCCCACCAATTTTTGAGGCTTGAGAGGATCACTCTCCCCTTTAGCCTATAATAACAACAACAGCAACAGCAACAAAAGAAAATAGCCAGACTGCCTTGGCACCTGTAGCACAATGGTTACAGCACCAGCCACATATACCAGGCTGCCAGGTTTGAACCCAGCCCGGGCCAGCTAAATGACGACAACTGCAACAAAAAAATAGCCAGGCATTGTGGTGGGCGCCTACAGTCCCAGCTACTTGGGAGGCTGAAGCAAGAGAATCACTTAAGCCCAAGACTTTGAGGTTGCTGTGAGCTGTGATGCCATAGCACTCTACTGAGGGCAACACAGTGAGATTCTGTCTCAAAACAAACAAACAAAAAACCGAGCCAGGCATGGTGGCATTCACCCATAGTCCTACTCAATCCCAAGCTTTCTAGGCTACTGTAATTCATGATCATGCCACTATACTCCACCCTGAGCAAAGACTGAGACACCATCTCTATTTTAAAATAAATAAATAGGCTCGGTGCCTGTGGCTCAAAGTGGCTAAAGTGCCAGCCCCATATACCTAAGGTGGCGGGTTTGAATCCAGCCCGGGCCCGCCAAAACAACAACGACAGCTGCAAACAAAAAATAGCCGGATGTTGTGGCGGGCGCCCGTGGTCCCAGCTACTTGGGA
>NW_003852403.1:16677390-16679995 GCF_000181295.1 Otolemur garnettii
ACTTGGGAGGCAGAGGCCGGAGAATCACTTGAGCCCAGGAGCTGGAGGTTGCTGTGAGCTATTATGTTACAGCATTCTACCCAGGGTGACAGCTTGAGGCTCTGTCTAAAAAAAAAAAAATAAAAGGAAAAAAAAAAAGTATCTGGCTTGGTGCCTGTAGCTCAAGCAGGTAAGGAGCCAGCCACATACACCAGAGCTGGCGGGTTCAAATCCGGCCCAGGCCTGCCAAACAATGACAACTGCAACCAAAAAATAGCCAAGCAATGTGGTGGGCACCTGTACTCCCAGGTACTTGGGAGGCTGAGGCAAGAGAATTGCTTAAGCCCAGGAATTGGAGGTTCCTGTGAGCTGTGATGCCACAGTACTCTACCCAGGGCAACAGCTTGAGGCTCTGTCTCAAAAAAGGAAGTATCTTAAATGAAATACACTGGTTTAGAACTAGAACTGAATATACATAAACTTTAACTTTCATAGGCTACTATTATGAATATTAAGTATTATACTTTGCTGAAATGTAGCAATATCATCTTAGGCTACCAAACTACATATAGTTATTTGCTCCTATGCTTAAGAGCTTTGAACATGCTTTTAACGATTTTCCTATTTTATCGTCAATTTGTTTTTACAATCTGTTAATCTATTAGCTAGTCGCTACCACAACACATAAAAAAGTATTGAACCTGTACATCTGCCATACAGTGGGTTAAGTACTTTAGATACATGAACTCACCCTCACAATTTTGCTAGTTGATAATATCTGTTTTGCAGGTGAAGCTCATAAATGTGTGTGTGTTATGTAGGGGAGTGTATATGTAGGTCTATATTTCTATTATACTGACAGCTGAACTTTAAATAATTGTTTCACGGTTAGACTATGACTCTTACACTAAGACTTCAAGTTATCAATAAATATTAAATAATTAACTTTTTTTTACAGTAGCTTTTTTTTCCGAGACAGAGTCTCACTTTGTTACTCTAGGTAGAGTGCCATGGCGTCACAGCTCACAGCAACCTCCAGCTCTTGGGCTTCAGCGATTCTCTTGCCTCAACCTCCCAAGTAGCTGGGACTACAAGTGCCCACTATGTCACCTGGATATTTTTTTGTTGTTGTAGTTTGGCCAAGGATCAGTTTGAACCCGCCACCCCCCTTGACATATGAGGTCGTTGCCCTATTCACTGAGGCACGGGCACCGCCCTTTACAGTAGCTTTTCCATTTTTTATACCTATTATGCCTTGAATTCACAGGGAATAGGTTCCAGCAGCTCCGAGTCCTCTCCATTGGCTGTCACAAAGCATGCTATACAAACTGTGCCACAAATTCATAGGAAATAGGTTCTGGCAGCTCAGGCCTCTTTCCACTGGTTCTCACAAGTGTGCTTATCTGGATGGAGCAGACTGCAGCTTCAGCTGAACCCAGGTACCTTTCTCTTTGCCTTCCTTTCTGTTCTGATCATTTTCTGTGAAGCTTCACATTTCAGGAAGCTACCTTGGCTCTCATTGTGCTTAATATGCTTAGTAGGAACATTAACCTTCTCAGCAAGTCTCTTGCCCTTGTTCGTTTACAATGATGTAAGCAACATTCTGGATAACACTGGAGATATTCCAGTTTTGACATCGTATATGGCATGCCTTTTGAACAGTGCCCCTTCCCTTGATGTTTACAATAGCACCTTTCTTCTAGATTAGCATGTATATGGCCAAAGAAACAATTCCATGTTTTCTTTCATAATTAATTTTTTTTTTGTAGAGTACCATGGCATCACAGCTCACAGCAACCTCAAATCTTGGACTTAAACGATTCTCTTGCCTCACGTCCCAAGTAGGTGGGACTACAGGTACCTGCCACAACGCCCGGCTATTTTTGTTGTTGTTTTTGTTCAGCAGTCCTGGGCTGGGTTCGAACCTGCCAGCCCCCAGGTATGTGGCTGGCACCCCAACCACTGAGATACAGGCGCCCAGCCCAATTCCATGTTTTCTAAAAGGCCCAGAGAGCATGTATTGGATACCTCTCTTTTCCTTTGTGTTCATCATTTTGGTGAATCATTGCAAGATGGTATCTCCACTGAAAAGTAACAATTCTAACCTTAAGGAACAACTTCATCTCCTTTTCAATACTGGCTGATATCGTTAACAAAAGTATAAAAATAACAAGCCATTGAAGAAAACTACCACTTTAAATTGCATTTCTGCCCTTATATGAAGAACACTAAATGTCAGTAAATGTTGCAAAACAACTATTCCTATAACTATTTTATAACACATGCCATCAATTTACACAACATTACAGAATCAGTAAATTCAATGAAATAAAGAGGGATAAAAAGGAACATACCAATCTAAAGAAAACTTTGAAAACTGAACTGTATAACGTGGGACAACACGTCGAACTCTACGAGGTGATCGTTCTCTCTCTCTCCGTGGAGATCTTTCCCGGGAGCGTTTCCTCTGAGGTGATCGTTCTCTGGATCTACGCCTTTCTCTCTCCCTTTCACGACTTAAAGCAAATTTTTCTAAAATTACTATTATTTCTGGCATTATGAAATAGCTTTATAATGAAATATAACAGGTAAGATAAACCAGATTTCACTGTACATTTATTTATTT
>NW_003852403.1:16681004-16682476 GCF_000181295.1 Otolemur garnettii
AAAAAAAAAAAAAAACACCTTCGTGGGCAGTGCCTGTGGCTCAAGGAGTAGGGTGTCAGTCCCATATGCCGGAGGTGGCGAGTTCAAATCCAGCCCTGGCCAAAAACTGCAAAAAAAAAAATTGACTCAGTGCCTGTGGCTCAAGTGGCTAAGGTGCCAGCCACATACACCTAAGGTGGCAGGTTCGAATCCAGCCCAGGCCCACCAAAAACAATGATGGCTACAGCAAAAAAGCTGGGCATTGTAACAGGTGTCTGTGGTCCCAGCTACTTGGGAGGCTGAGGCAGGAGACTCGCTTGGGCCCAGTAGTTGGAGATTGCTGTGAGCTGTGATGTCACAGCACTCTACTCAGGGGGATAGCTTGAGGCCCTATCTCAAAAAAAATACAATAAAATACTTCATTGCCAAAATAAACTATACCTTCAGTATACTGGGTTTATTAAAAAAAAAAAAAAAGAAAAGAAAAGAGAAAAAAACATACCTTCGGTCATCTTTTCTGTTAGGCACTTGATCTCCTCTATCATTCCTTCCTGAAAACCTGGATGGTGGATCTAATCTTCGTGCAGGTTGCGGCTGTGAAACTATACGAACAGGAGGCTGCAATAAACCAGCTTTAAAAGATAAAGAAGAAAAAAATTTTTTTTCATTTCTTAAATTTGATTAAAGAAAGTTCAAAAGCACAGTGAATTAGATGAACATAGACAAAAAATTGGGAGTCTCTAAAATTACTCAATGAAGCATAATTTATAATTTTTAAAGGAATAGATATTGTCTTGATGAATTCTTCCCATTACTTAAAGTCAGCCATTTCATTTACTTATTTTATTTCCAGATAAAACAAACCTACCTTCCTAGGTACAATGCAAACTTAATCCATGGACAAATACAAGTATTTGATAAAAAGTAACTAGGCTAGTACAATGGTTATGCCCTTTGGAGGGCTCAGGTGAGAAGCTGGCATGAAGCCAGTTGGAGATCAGCCTAAACAACTGGTGAGACCCCATATCTAAAAAAAATAAATAAATAAGAAGAAGCTGGGGCTGGGCAAGGTGGCTTTCACCTGTAAACATAGCACTCTGGGAGACTGAGGCAGAGGATCAACTTGAGGTCAGGAGTTTTAGACGAGCCTAAGCAAAGTGAGACCCCATTTCTACTAAAAATAGAAAAAAATCAGCCACATGTGGTGGCATATATCTGTAGTCCCAGCTACACAGAAAACTGAGGCAGAAGAATTGCCTGACCCCTTGAGTTTAAGCTTGCTGTGAGGTAATCTAACGCCATGGCACAGGTGACAGAACAAGATTTTCTTTTTTGGCTCGGCTCCTGTGGCTCAAGTGGCTAAGGTGCCAGCCATGTACACCCAAGGTGGCGGGTTCGAATCCGGCCCAGGCCCGCCAAACAACAATGACGGCTGCAACCGAAAAATAGCCGGGCGTTGTGGCGGGCGCCTGTGGTCCCAGCTACTTGGGAGG
>NW_003852403.1:16682606-16683719 GCF_000181295.1 Otolemur garnettii
ACTCAAAAAAAAAAAAAAGATTTTCTTTTTCTTTTTTTGAGACTGAGTCTTCACTTTGCTGCCCTCAGTAGAATACCATGGTATCACAGCTCACAGCAACTTCAAACTCTCAGGCTTAAGCAACTCTCTTGTCTCAGTCTTCCAAGTAGCTGGGACTATAGGCACCTGCCACAAGGCCCAGCCTTCTGGAGCAAGACCTTAAAAAACAAAAAAGAAGAAAGAATTAGCTGGGGGTACTGGCAAGTGCATATAGTCCCAATTACTTGGGAAGCTAAAACACAGGTCTCCTGAGCCCAGGAATTGGAGGCTGCTGTAATCTACAATTATACCACTGCACTTTAGCCTGGGCAATAATACAACATTCTGTTACTTAAAAATTTAAAATACACAAAATTTAAAAATTAAAGGCCTCTGCAGTACATAAAACTATTATTCACCATAGGAAAAAAGGTAGATAAGAATACAAGACAAGTAATTTTATTGTTCCTAGATGAGCATGGTGGCTCATGCCTGTAATCCTAGCACATTGGGAACCTGAAGTAGGTAGGACTGCTTGAACTCAGGAGTTCAACACCAGCCTCACCAAGAACGAGACCCTATCTTCAGGAATCTCAAAGACTCTTTCCCCAAACAATTTTTGTTTCATTTTACTTTGAGACAGAGTCTCACTATGTCCCCACGGTAGAGTGCCATGGCGTCACAGCTCACAGCAACCTCAAACTCAGGCTCAAGCGATTCTCTTGCCTGAGACTCCCAAGTAGCTGAGACTACAGGCACCCACCACAATGCCCAGCTATATTTTTTGTTCTTCTTGTTTAGTTGTCATTGTTCTTTGGCAGGACCGGGCCAGGTTCCAACTTACGAGCTCTGGTGTATGTGGCTGGCACCCTAAACACTGAGCAAAAGGGGCCAAGTCAAATTTTTTGTGTGTGAATTATTACTACCAACTATTGCCAGAAAATAATAATGATAATAATTTTATGGCTCGGTGCCTGTAGCACAGTGGTTAGGGCGCCAGCAACACACACCCAGGATAGTGGGCTTGAACCCAGTGTGGGCCTGCTGAAACAGCAATTACAAGAGCAACAAAAACAACAACAACAAAAAAAAAAA
>NW_003852403.1:16684434-16687042 GCF_000181295.1 Otolemur garnettii
GACTCGCTTGAGCCCAGGAGTTGGAGGTTGCTGTGAGCGTGATGCCATGGCACTCTACCCAGGGGGATAGCTTGAGGCTCCATCTCAAAATAAATAAATAAATAAATAAAAAATAACCCTTCCAGCGGCACCTGTGGCTCAGTGAGTAGGGCACCAGCTCCATATACTGAAGGTGGTGGGCTAGAACCCAGCCCTGGCCAAACTGCAACCAAAAAATAGCCAGGCATTATGGCAGGCGCCTGTAGTGCCCGCTTCTCAGGAGTCTGAGTCAAGAGAATCACTTAAGCCCAAGAGCTAGAAGTTGCTATGAGCAGTGATGGCACAGTACTCTACCGAGGGCAACAATGTGAGACTCTGTCTCTAAAAAAATAAATAAATAAAATAAAATAAATAGGGCAGCGCCTGTGGCTCAGTGGGTAGGGCACCAGCCCCATATACCAAGGGCTGGCAGGTTCAAACCAGGCCTGGCCAAACTGCAACAAAAAAATTGTTGGGCATTCTGGTGGGCACCTGTAATCCCAGCTACTCCAGAGGCTGAGGCAAGTGAATTGCCTAAGCTCAGGAGTTGGAGGTTGCTGTGAGCTGTGACACCATTGCACTCTACCGAGGGCCACAAAATAAAACTCTGTCTCTAAAAAAAAAAAAAATTTGACTGGAGATGGCCGGGCTTGGTGGCTTACACCTGTAATCCTAGCACTCTGGGAGGCAGAGACAGATGGATTGCCTGAGCTCACAGGAGTTTGAGGTTGCTGTGAACTGTGACACCATGGTACTCTACTGAGGGCCACAAAGTAAGACTCTGTCTCTAAAACAAAAAAAAACTTTAACTGGAGATAGCCAGGCGTGGTGGTTTACACCTGTAATCCTAGCACTCTGGGAGGCAGAGGCAGGTGGACTGCGTGAGCTCACAGGTTCAACCAGCTTTCGAAAGAGCGAGACCTTGCCTCTAAAAATAGGTGGGCATTGTGGCAGGCATCTATAGTCCCAGCTACACCGGAAACTGAGGCAAGAGATCACTTAAGCCTAAGAGTTTGAGGTTGCTGTGAGCTATGATACCACAGCAACCTACTGAGGGGAAAAAAAGTGACTCTGCCTCAAAAAATAAAATAAAATAAAATAAAAAAATTTTTTTTGATTAGGGGCTTGGCGCCTATAGCTTAGTAACTAGGGCACCAGCCACATACATGGGAGGTAGTAGGTTCAAATCCAGCCCAGGCCTGTCAAACAACAATGACAACTACAACCAAAAAATAACCAGGCGGTGTGGCAGGCACCTATAGTACCAGTTACTTGGGAGGCTGAGGCAAGAGAATCACTTAAGCCCAAGAGTTTGAGGTTATTATGAGCTGTGATGCCACAGCACTCTATCAAGGGCAACATAGACTATCTTTGATTGGGGAAAGCAGCAATTGACTTATGAATGCTTCATACTATAAATTATATAATACCATCTAAGGAGTTATGGGTTAACATCCTAAAAGTATCACCTAACCCCAGTGAGAATGGCCCACATCACAAAATATTAAAGCTGAAGATGCTAGCATGGATATGGAGAGAACAGAACACTTTAACACTACTAGTGAGACTACAAACTAATACACCCTTTTTTTTTTTTTAAATTGAGACAGAGTTGTATTTCGTCATCCTTGGTAGAGTGCCATGGAGTCACAAGCTCATGGCAACCTCAAACTCTTGGGCTCAAGTAATTCTCCTGCCTCAGCCTCCCTACTAGCTAGGACTATAGGCGCCCACCATAACGCCTGGCTATTTTTTTGTTTGTTTAACAGGCCTGGGCTGGGTTTGAACCCACCAGCCCCAGAGCATGTGGCTGGTCCTCTAACCACTAAGGTACGGGTGCCCAGCCTAATATAACCTTTCTGGATGGAAGTATGGAGACCCTCAAAGAACTCATATGAGAACTGCCCATTTGATCCTACATTCTGATTACTGGGTACCTACCCCCCCCCCAAAAAAAATCCTTTAATTATAAGGACATTTGCACTAGACTGTTTATCGAAGCTTATTTTATAATCACCAAACTGTGGAAACAACCTAAATGCCCATGAGGAATGAATTAACAAGCTATGGTATACCATAGAATACTATTCAACCACTAAAAAAAGATGGAGACTTCACATCTTTGATATTAACCTGGATAGAGTTGAAACACATTCTTCTTAGTAAAGTATCACAAGAATGGATCCTATGTACTCAATTCTGATATGAGAACAATCAATTACCTAGTACATCGTAGGGGAATGGACAGAGGAAAGGAGGAAACCAGTTGGCGGGTGAGGGTGTGTAACACAACTCTTGACAAAAATAAAAGAAATTTAGAAAAAAAGAGTTATGGGCCAGTGAGGTGGCTCACACCTATAATCCTAGGACTCTGGGAAGTAAAGGTGGATGGAATGCCTGAGCTGTTTGAGACCAGCCTGAAAACAGGGCAAGACCTCCTCTCTAAAAATAGCTGGGCCTTGTGGCCAACACCTGTCCTCACAGCTACTTGGGAGGCGGAGGCAAGGGAAACACTTGAGCCCAAGAGTTTAACGTTGCTATTAAATTTTAAGCCTTTTGGCTCGGCGCCTATAGCTCAACCGGCTAAGGC
>NW_003852403.1:16689783-16695581 GCF_000181295.1 Otolemur garnettii
GAGCCCAGGAGTTGGAGGTTGCTGTGAGCTGTGATGTCACAGCACTCTACCCAGGGGGACAGCTTGAGGCTCTGCCTCAAAAAAATAAATAAATAATTCATTAATGCCAGGCAAGGTGGCTCATGCCTGTAGGCCCAGGCAGGTGGATTGCTCAAGCTCACGAGTTTGATACCAGTCTGAGCAAGAGAACCCATCTTCACTAAAAATAGAAAAAAACTAGTTAGGTGTCGTGATGGGCACCTCTAAGTCCCAGCTATCTGGGAGGCTGAGGCAAAAGGATTGCCTGAGCCAGAGTCATGACACCAGGCACTCTACCCAGGACGACACAATGAGACTCTGTCTCAAAAACTAGAACACAAACTGGGTGCGGTGAGCCAGCTTGTTTCCTACCATTTGGGACCCCGAGGCCAGTGGATTGCCTGAGCTCATGAGTTCAAGACCAACCTGAGCAAGATTAAGACCCTATCTCTAAAAAATAACTGGGCGCTGTGGTGGGCGCCTGTAATCCCAGCTACTTAGGAGGCTGAAGCAAGAGGATCACTTGAACCCCAAAAGTTCAAAAAAAAATTTACCAAAAATGGGAAAAGGAATTAATAGATTTGATAGTTGTCTTTTTCTTCCCCCCAGACTTCTCACTATGTCACCCAAAGTAAAGTAGAGTGCTATGGCGTCACAGCTCACAGCAACCTCAAATTCTTGGGTTTAAGTGATTCTCTTGCCTCAGCCTCCCAAATAGGTGGGACTATAGGTGCCCACCACAACACCTATTTTTTTGTTGCACTTGTCATTTTTTTTTTTTAGCTAGCCTAGGCTGGGCTTGAACCCACCATCCTCAGTGCATATGGCCAGTACCATAACCACTTTGCTATAGGTGCCAAGCCAATTTGATACTTGTCTTAAGTGCACATGAAACACATCATTAAATTTGTTATTTGCATTAAGGGAAATACAATATACTCCCACACAGCTTTGGAAGTAGAGGTTTTCTATTAAGGAATACCTCTTTTAAGTTTCAAGGTAAGTTTTCTGGAAGTTCCTGCCATTTTTGTCATTAAGAGAATATCATTATTATTTTAACAAGTAAAGATTTATATATTAGTCTAAAACAGAAGCAAAGATACCTTTCTGTTGTGGCTGCTGTAATAAGGGCTGTGGCTGAGTCTGCAATAGCGGTGTAATAGAAGCTGCTGAAATCTGTGCTTGCAGAAGTGACTGGGGCTGAGGCTGAGCCTGAACACCAAATGTTGTCTGTGGTGCAATGGGCTGAAGTACAGCAGGAGGAGTCTTTAGCAAAGGTTGGGTTTGGGACTGATTCTTAATGAAAATAAAGAAATAAAATAAAATTTTAAAAACAAGAAGAAAGAAAAATCTCTGTGCATCATAAGACCCAGTCACCAGGCTGCTGAAATATCTGAATATTTTATGTACCTGATTTGGTAGTGTTTGAATTCTTTGTGCATTCCATTTAAAAGGCATATTAGGATTATAAGTAGCTTCAACCAATACCCTGTCACCCACTTGGGGAGTTTTCCCTTTGACAGCACTGCAAAAAAGAAAAAAAAGTAGGTTAAACAAACAGAATAAGAAATGATTCCCTCAAAAAGTATACACTCCTGGGCGGCGCTAGTGGCTCAGTGAGTAGGGTGCCAGCCCCATATACCAAGGGTGGCGGGTTCAAATCCGGCCCCAGCCAAACTGCAACAAAAAATAGCCAGGCATTGTAGTCTCAGCTACTTGGGAAGCTCAGGCAAGAGAATTGCCTAAGCCCAGGAGTTGGAGGCTGCTGTGAGATGTGACTCCACGGCACTCTACCGAGGGTGATAAAGTGAGACTCTGTCTCTAAAAAAAAAAAAAAGTATACACTTATGCTCAGTGCCTGTAGCTCAGGCAGCTAGGGTCCCACCCACATACACTGGAGCTGGTGGGTTCGAATCTAGCCTAGGCCCACCAAACAACAATGATGACAACTACAACCAAAAAAAAAAAAATAATAACTGGGTGCTGTGGCAGGCAACTGTAGTCCCAGCTACTTGGGAGGCTCAGGGAAGAAAATCACTTAAGCCCAAGAGCTGGAGGGTGCTGTGAGCTGTGACTACCAAGGGCAACAGCTTGAGACTCTGTCTCAAAAAAGAAAAAAAAAAAAAAAGTATACACTTAGTATTTAAACTTTTTTTTTTTGAGACAGTCTCACTTGGTCACCCTTAGTAGAGTGCTGTGGCGTTATAGCTCATAGCAACCTCAAACTTCTGGATTTAAGTGATTCTGTTGCCTCAGCCCCTCCATGTACCTGGGACGACTGGCATCTAGCCACAATGCCTGGCTAGATTTGTTACTTTTTTTTTTTTTTTTTTTTTAGAGACATGATCTTGCTCTTCTTGCTCAGGTTGCTCTCAAACTCCTGTGCTCAAGCAATTTCCCTGCCTCAGCCTCCCGGAGTGCTAGGATTACAAGCATGAGCCACTACACCCAGCTGAAAGTAAACTATAATTGGACAGCTGTGGTGGTGCACACCTATAATCCCAACTACTTGGGAGGATCATGTAAAAGGACAACTTGACCCTAGGAGTTTGAGACCAGCCTGCACAGTATGTTGAGATGTACTCTCAAATATAAAATATTAGGGCCGGGCACAGTAGCTCACACCTATAATTCCAGCACTTGGGAGTCCAAGGCAAGTATAGTGTCTGAGCGCATGAGTTCGAGACCAGCCTAAGCCAGAGAGAGACTCTGTTTCTAAAAATAGCAGGGCACTGTGGCAGGCACCTATAGTCCCAGCTATTTAGGAAGCTGAGGCAAGAGGATCACCTGAACCCAAGAGTTTGAGGTTGTTGTGAGCTAAGACATCACAGCACTCTATCAAAGGTGACCAAGTGAGACTCTGTCTCAAAATAAATAAATACATAAAAATTAAATACTAAACCGTATCCAAAATGAAAGCCTAGAAATCTTTTAATTTTTTTTGGAAAGAGTCTCACTCTTGTTGGCCTACACTAAGTGCAGTGATATCACAGCTCAAAGCAACCTCAAAACACCTGGGCTCAAGAGATCCTCTTGCCTCAACTTCCAGAGTAACTGGGACTATAGTGCTTGCCACAATGCCCAGCAAATTTTTTAGAGATGGAGACTCACTCACTCTAATTCAGCCTCATCTCCAACTTCTGTGCTCAAGCAATCTACCTGCGTCTGCCTCCCACAGTGCTGAGATTTCAGGCATGAGCAACCGCACTCAGCCCTAAAAATCTCTTAAAAAGTAGATAGTCCTCTCAGCTACTTGGGAGGCTGAAACAAGAGAATCGCTTAAGTCCAAGAGACTGAGGTTGCTTTGAGCTGTGACAACATGGCACTCTACCCAAGACAACATAGTGAGATTCTTGTCCCCCCCCTCCCAAAAAAAAGGCTCGGTGACTGCAACACAACAGTTACAAAGCGAGCCACATACACCGAGAGTGGTGGGTTTGAACCCGGCCCAGGCCATCTAAACAACTGCAACAAAAAAATAGCCAGGTGTTGAGGCAAGTGCCTGTAGTACCAGCTACTCGGGAGGCTGAGGCAAGAAAATAGGATAAGCCCAAGAGTTTGGGGTTGCTGTGAGCTGTGATACCACAGCACTCTACCCAGGGCAACACAGTGAGACTCAGTCTCAAAAAAAAAAAAAAAAAAGTAGATATTCTTCCTAGACTCTTTTGGGAAAGGATCATGTTTCAATCTCTGAATATAAATAAACACAATGTTTTAAGTCAAAAAACATTACTAGTTCAACTTCTAAACTTTGCCCAAGAATATAATTAGAAATGCCACATAATTCCTATAAATATATAAAGATTTTCCCTATCCTGAGCAAGAGACCCTCATCTCTAAAAATAGCTGGGCACTAGGCCAGCGAGGGGATGCCACTACAAAGGGCAACAAAGTGAAACTCAGTCTCAAAAAAAAAAGAAAAAAGCTGGGCATTGTGGCAGGTGCTTGTAGTCAAAGCAACTTGAGAGACTGAGGCAAGAAGATCACGTGAGTCCAAGAATTTGAGGACGCTGTGAGCTATGACGACCTGGCACTCTACCAAAGGCATCAAAGTGAGACTCTATTTAGAAAAAAAAAAAAAAAAAGAAGTTTCCATAAACTAGTTTGTTCAATAATTGTACGATATCTCTAATTATGTTTCCGTCAAAAAAGGTGGCAAGTGGCTCAGCACCTGTAGTACAGTGGTTATGGTGCTGGCCACATGCACGGAGGCTGGCGCCTTTAAACATGGCCTGAGCCAGCTAAAACAACAACTGCAATAAAAAAACAGGCAGTGTAGCAGGCACCTGTAGTCACAGCTACTTGGGAGGCTGAAGCAAGAAAATTTTTCTTCAGCACAAGAGTTGCTGTGAGCTATGACACCACCACACTCTACCGAGGGCAACATAATGAGACTCTCTCTCAAAAAAAAAAAAAAAATTGAAAAAAAAATTGAAAAAAAAAGTTGCAAATATACATACAAGCTAAATAATTTTTTTTTTTAGAGACAGAGTCTCACTTTGTCACCCTCACTCGAATGCCACGGTGTCACTGCTCACAACAACCTCTTTTTTTTTTTAAGAAACAAGAGTCTCACTTTATAGCCCTTGGTAGAGTGCTGTGGCATCACAGCTCACTGCAACCTCCAATTCCTGGGCTTAGGCGATTCTCTTGCCTCAGCCTCCTGAGTAGCTGGGACTACAGGCACCCGCTACAATGCCCAGCTATTTGTTGTTGCTGTTGCAGTTTGGCCAGGGCCAGGTTTGAATCCGCCACCCTCGGTATAGGGGCTGGCACCCTACCCACTGAGCCAAAGGCGACGCCCAAGCTAAATAATTAAAATAGAAAATTCTTTATGCCTTTTTGGATCTCACCAAAAAAAAAAGAAAATTATAACTATGCTACAATCTTTGCCACAATTACGCAGATGTTTTATGCTAAATACAAGTAGCCATCTTACAAAACACCATAAAAGTTTACCTAAGCTGAAAGAATACATCTTCATCCACAAATCCAAATGTATCGTGCAGCTTTGTAACAACTCCTGTAAAAACACGCTGTTTTTGAGGCTGTGTTTGTTGCTGACTGGACCGTGGTGTTGGATATGACACAGTTATCTGTGCCGCAGGCTGAGGAGTAGAGAGGCTAAGGCTTGTAGGCAGCGCAACAGCTGGCTATAAAACAAAATCGATATCAAATTAAGGTAATAATTTAAAATTGTCAAAAGAATTTTAAAATGACTTAAAATTAACTCAGAATAAAAATATTTACATAAAGTTAAAAGACAAAAGTGTAATCTTGAAATTAAGAATCAAGTCTGAATTATTTTCAACCAAAGGGAATCACAAAATTCCCTTAGATAAATTATTTTTTTTGGGTTGCTCTAAGAAAAAAAGGTATCATAGTACAACGAGCTTAAGAAACATTTCCTGTATTAATCCCCTGTTAGAACTTCAAAATCCACACTAGCATAATAAGGGATCAGGCAATTCCCAAATATAGCAAAGAAACTCAACCCTTCTTAAGCTTTGACCACAAAATTATTTTCTCACAAAATTTCTTTAACATCTTAAGATAGTAATCCTTTATAGGTATACTTTGGGAAATGCGTTCTAAAAACAGAAATTTCTATGGCTTTTCAACTTTATTTGGAAATTCTGTTGGAGACTGAAAATGAGATAGGTGTTAGTCACTTTTAGTTCTTTAATAAAAATGGAGTAAGGTTTATTTCTCAATTTAAGTAAACTTTAAAAAGAATAAGAGAGATAGGGCGGCACCTGTGGCTCAAAGGAGTAGGGCAC
>NW_003852403.1:16697573-16702322 GCF_000181295.1 Otolemur garnettii
AGGAGACTCGCTTGAGCCCAGGAGTTGGAGATTGCTGTGAGTGATGCCACAGCACTCTACCCAGGGGGACAGCTTGAGGCTCTGTCTCAAAAAAAATAAAATACAATAAACAATGATGATCCCAGCCAAAAGAAGAAGATCTATTCTCAAAAGAAGAAGGGAAAAGAAGTTCAAAACTTTTTTTCTTGACACAGAAAAAAAGTCTCCCTCAGTAGAGTCCCATGGCATCACAACTCACAGCAACCTCAAACTCTTGAGCTCAAGCAATTCTCTTGCCTCAGCCTTCTGAGTAGGTGAGACTACAGGAGCCCATCACAGTACCTGGGTATTTTTAAAGATGGGTCTAACACTTGCTCAGGCTGGTCTTAAGCCCATGCGATCAGACAATCCACCCACCTTGGCCTCCCAGAGTCCTAGAATTATGCACGAGCAACCACACCTGGCCTAAATTCTAAGTGCTATGGCCTTACAGCTCACAACAACCTCAAACTCTTGGGCTGCAGTGATTCTCTTGCCTCGGCCTCCCAAGTAGCTGGGACTACAAGTGCCTGCCACATGGCCTGGCTATTTTTTTATTGTAGTTGTCATTGTTCAACTGGCCCAGGACAGATTCAAACCCACCAGACTGTGGTGTATATGGCTGGCACCCTACCCACTGAAATACAAGCGCTGCCCTAAATTCTAAACTTTTTAACACACAGACTGCCACACTAAAAAAAAAAAAAAAAAAAAAAAAGATTTTTTTTTTTTTTGAGACAATAGTCTCACTATGTTCCCCTCAGTAAAGTGTCCTGGCACCACAGCCCACAGCAACCTTAAACTCTGGGGCTTATCCGATTCTCTTGCCTCAGCCTCCCAAGTAGCTGGGACTACAAGCGCTCACCACAGTGCCTGGCTACTTTTTGTTATAGTTGTCAATGTTGTTTTGAGCAGACCTGGGCCAGGTTTGAACCTGCCAACCCTGGTGTATTTGGCTGGTGCCCGAGCCATTGAACTACAGGCGCTGAGTGGACAGTTAATGTGTTAATGCTGCTAAAATAGCAAGATCATAACATATACAATAATTTCACCTGCTAAGGCAAAGGAAAAAAGTAATATGCAGAAGAAATCCAAAAATAACAGTTCCATAAAAGTATAAGAAGGCTTGGCGCAAGTAGCTCAGCAGCAAGGGCGCCAGCCACATATGCCAGAGCTGACAGGTTCGAATCCAGCCCAGGCCTGCCAAACAACGACAACTCCAACCAGAAAATAGCCAGGCATTGTGGCAGGCCCCTATAGTCCCAGCTACTTGGGAGGCTGAGGCAGGAGAATCATTTAAGCCCTAGAGTTTGAGGTTGCTGTAACCTATGACACCATAGCACTCTACTGAAGGTTAACATAGTGAGACTCTTGTCTCAAAAAAAAAAAAAGCAGAAAGAAAAAAATAATACAACTTCCATATTTATTTAGCATATTTCCAACATATTACATAAATCCAATAAGTATCTTTTAACCCTTAAAAAAAAACTAGAGTAGGAATAAAACTTTACAGTTCAGTCACGTATCCAAGAAGAGAGACAGTAATGCCAAACTGACCTGTGTTAAGAGGGTCTGCTGGGGTTGCTGTAACTGAAAATAATAAAATAAAATACATTAAAAAAGAAGATCAGAGTCCTTTCACAGATACTTTATAAAAGGCAAAATGCCAATTAGTTACTTTATTTTTAAGTAAAACGTAAAAAGTAAAAAAGGTCATAAGGTTTTCTACAACGTTTTTTTGAAACAGAGCCTCAAGCTGTCACCCTTGGTAGAGTGCTGTGGCATCACAGCTCACAGTAACCTCCAACTCCTAGGCTCAAGTGATTCTCCTGCCTCCACCTCCCAAGTAGCTGGGACTATAGGCACCCGCCACAACGCACAACGCCCAGCTATTTTTTGGTTGCAGCCGTCGTTGTTTGGTGGCCTAGGCTGGATTCAAATCTTCCAGCTCAGGTGTATGTGGCTGGCGCCTTAGCCTCTTGAGCCACAGGTGCCAAGCCTCTACAACTATTTCTAACAACTGCAGATCATGTATGTATGTCACTCATTCACTAACAGCTACTTAGCTACACTGAATAAAAATTGGAAAACTGGGGTGGTGCCTGTGGCTCAGTCGATAGGGGGCCAGCCCCATATACCAAAATGCAACTAAAAAATAGCTGGGCATTATGGCAGGCACCTGTAATCCCAGCTACTCAGGAGGCTGAGGCAAGTGAATCGCCTAAGCCCAGGAGCTGAAGGTTGCTGTGAGCTGTGTGACACCACAGGACTCTAAGGGCAATAAAGTGAGACTCTGTCTCTACAAAAAAAAAAAAAAATGGGAAAACTGATTTTTTTATTGTTATTTCATAGGACTAATGCTCACAATAAAACCCCACAAGTATCCAAAGGTGAAGATTTCTAGTTCCACATGTGATTACCATGCTACTGAAATGATTCAATACCATCACTATGCTTCTTGCATCAAATATCACTGGTCATCCAATTTCATATGTATCCCTACATAAGCAGGACTCCTAATGGTAAGATTTGCTACAAGCACAGGGACTATGAAGGACCACACACTTTGACACACAGTTTTCCTGGCAATAGGAAAGTGTGCCATTCCAAGAAAGTAAAAGGAACTGGTGTGAAGAAAATTTTAAAAATCTGGAATACAAACTTGACTTAGGCTAAGATAAGTTCTTTTTTCTTTTTGTAGAGAAGAGGTCTTACTATGTTGCCCCAACAAGGCTCAAACTTCTGGCCTCAAGCAATCCTTCTGCCTGAGCCTCCCAAAGTTCTGGGATTACAGGTGTAAGCCACTGGCAAAAACAATTTTATATAAGCACCTCTCCTATAATGAGGTTCTAATTCAAAACACTCAGGTTACCTGGAATAACCACATATTAGAGGTAAAAATCAGATCAGAATGCACAGTTAAAAGCACAGTAAATATGTGCTATGGTGACAGACATAAGCCTCCTCACCTGGCCTATACATTTTTTTTTGTTTTGACCAACATAATTTAAGTGTGCCACAGAAGTTTAACTATGGGTTCAAGTGTGCCACGAGATAAAAACGGTTCAAAAACACTGGCCTAGAAGTTCCAGGCAGGAGTATAATAGGGCCAGAGGGTTAGTAATAGCGTAGTGTTTTTTTTTGTTTTTTTTTTGTTTTTTTTTTTTTGAGAGAGTCACTATGTTGCCATCGGTAGAGTGCCACACCTCAGCTCACAGCAACTTCAAACTCCTGAGCTTATGCAATTCTCTTGTCTCAGCCTCCCAACTAGCTGGGTCTACAGGCCCCTGCCAAAATCCCCGGCTATTTTTTCAGTGTACTTCTCATTATTGTTTGGCATGCCCAGGCTGGATTTGAACCTGCCAACTCTGGTGCATGTGGTTGGCACCATAGCCCCTGAGCTACAGGCGCTGAGCCAATAGCATAGTTCATCCACCATCTTTGAACCCAGCCTGGACCAGCCTAAAAAATGACAACTGCAACAACAACAACAACAAAAAAAGCTGGGCATTGTGGCAGGCACTGTAGTCCCAGCTACTTGGGAGGCTGAGGCAAGAACATCGCTTTGGCCCAAGATTTTGAGGTTGCTGTGAGCTGTGACCCCATGGCACTCTACCCAGGGCAACGAGCTTGAAATTGTCTCAAAAATAAATAAATAAAAAATAAAGAACATCTTCTGCATATCTCATAAAGACACATGTGACTAAGACTGGATGCTAGTTGAGAATCTGAGTTTTTAGGCCCATCCCCATTATCTCTATTGCCCTTGCAGACATTCCATTTTTCCTACCTCATTTCCCCCATGCCCTCCCCCCCCCCAAATCACATCACACCTTAAGGTAGCTAAAAAGAATAAAAATCTGTATCAACTGAACTTTGGAACAAATGGCTATTTTAAATCAGTTTTTAATATGGAAAATATAAACTAACCTGTTGCTGCACACTATACAAGGCCTGCTGAGGTTGTGAATATTGCTGAAAGATTAAAAAAAAAGATTTTTCAAAAAAAAATCTTTATTCATTCTCAAAAAGTGGTATATATACACAGAAACACATAGAAGTTCACTAAACAGACATTTTCTATTAAAAGAAACTTCACCTACAAGAAAATGATAATTATAATACTCTGGGATCCACGTAGAACTGAATTTTGTACAAATAATTAAGGTGTTAAGGACTACTCAATTTAAGAATTTAATAGTTTTGATTATTCCACTACACTTCTCTGTATGTGCTAGGCATCTGTAATTTTTCTCATCTAAAAACAAAAAAAAAAAACCAGCATAAAACACCACAGTTTCTCATTCTTTCTAAAAAGAAGGTAGTAATCCTTGCTACTCAAACAGATTTTATAACATTTTCTGCAACAAAAAATGATACATACTAAGCACTCACCTGTTGCAATGCAGCCGCTGCAGCTGCAGCTTGTTGCTGCAATGCTGCAGTTTGAGTTAACTGATAGTTTGCTGGGGTTTGTGTGGTAAGACCTGCTGCTGCCAATGCAGTTTGCTGTGTATAAATGGTAGGAGATGCTCCAAGGAGTGATGGCTGCTGAACACCCAGTGCAGCTATTTAAAAAAGAGAGAAAACAAGATCATTAAAGATAAAAATATATAATCAGCATACTAATGAGATACCTTCACTTCCATAGTCATTTTAACATTCGCAATCGTTAAGACATGGAATCTTACAAAAATACAGTTAGGTAGGAGGAATAAGATCTAGTAGGTT
>NW_003852403.1:16702349-16703418 GCF_000181295.1 Otolemur garnettii
CCTTCACTTCCATAGTCATTTTAACATTCGCAATCGTTAAGACATGGAATCTTACAAAAATACAGTTAGGTAGGAGGAATAAGATCTAGTAGGTTATGGCAGGCACCTGTAATCCCAGCTACTCAGGAGGCTGAGGCAAGTGAATCGCCTAAGCCCAGGAGCTGAAGGTTGCTGTGAGCTGTGAAGCCATGACACTCTACCCAGGGGGACAGCTTGAGGCTCTGTCTCAAAAAAAAAAAAAAAAAGATCTAGTAGGTAGCACAATTGGGCAACTACAGTTAACTATAATTTACTGTACACTTCAAAGTAACTAAACCAGTAGAGCTCGGTGGCACACCCCTATAACCCAAGCACTTTGGGAAGCCAGGTGGTGGACTGCCTAAGCTCAGGGTCGGAGACCAGTCTGAGCAAGAGAGAGATCCCACCTCTAAATATAGCCAGGTGTGTGGCAGGCACCTGTAATCCCAGCTACTCAGGAAGCTGAAACAAGAGAACTGCTTGGGCCCAAGAGTTTGAAAGTGCTGTGAGCTATGATGCCATAGCACTCTACTAAGAATGACAAAGTCACCATCTATCTCAAAAAATTAAATTAAATTTAAAAAGGGCTGGTCACCATGGCTCACACCTATAATCCTAACACTCTGGGAGATCAAGGTGGTGGACTGACTGAGCTCATGGCTTAAAGACCAGCCTGAGCCAGAGCATGAGACCTCGTCTCTAAAAATAGCTGGGCGTTGTGGTGGGCACCTATAGTCCTAGCTACTTGGGAGGATGAGACAAGAGAATTACTTAAGCTGGGAAGCACCTGTGGCTCCAAGGAGTAGGGCGCTGGCCCCATACGCCAGAGGTGGCAAGTTCAAACCCAGCCCCGGACAAAAACTGCAAAAAAAAAAACAAAAAAGAGAATTGCTTAAGCCAAAGTGTTGAGGTTGCTATGAGCTATGATGCCATAGCACTCTACAAGGATGACAAAATGAGACTCTGTCTCAAAAAAAGGAAAAAAAAAAGGCTTGGCGCCTGTGGCTCAAGCGGCTAAGGCGCCAGCCACATACACCTAAGGTGGCAGGTT
>NW_003852403.1:16708980-16714912 GCF_000181295.1 Otolemur garnettii
AGGCGCCCGCCACAACGCCCGGCTATTTTTTGGTTGCAGCTGTCATTGTTGTTTGGCGGGTCCGGGCTGGGGATTCGAACCCGCCACCTTAGGTGTACGTGGCTGGCGCCTTAGCCGGTTGAGCTATAGGCGAGCTATAGGCGTCGAGCCCTGAAATAGTTTCAATGACATTTTTTATTTTGAAAATGACATTGTGTGGACTTTATTTTGAAAATGTAGGGGTTCATTTACTGCTTTCTTGATTTCTTTGCCTGGTAATTACATTCTTTTTTTTGATAGAGACAGGGTCTCACTCTGGCTTACACTGGTCTCATGCTGGTCTCGAACCTCTGAACTCAGGCGATCCACCTGCCTCAGCCTCCCACAGCACTGGGGTAATTACATTCTTTAAATTTGATTTCTCTCAGGAGGCTGAGGCAAGAGAATTGCCTAAGCCCAGGAGTTGGAGGTTGCTGTGAGCTGTGACGCCACACCACTCTACCGAAGGCATAAAGTGAGACTCTATCTCTTAAAAAAAGAAGGGGGGGAACGGCACCTGTGGCTCAAAGGAGTAAGGTGCCAGCCCCATATGTGGAGGTGGCAGGTTCAAACCCAGCCATAGCCAAAAGCTGCAAAAAAAAAAAAAAAAAAAAATTTGTTTTTTCCACTTTAAATTAAAAATGAAAGCCACAGGCATGTAGTTTTCCATAAAATATGCCTTTCAAATACATATACTTTTAACCATAACTTGTAAGTAGGCAGCAGAGGCTCATACCTATAATCCTAGCACTCTGGAAGCCAAGGTGGGTGAAATGCTCGAGCTCAGGAGTTTGCCATCAGCTTGAGCGAAAGACCCCCATCTCTACTTAAAATACAAAAACTTAAAAAAAAAGTCATAATTTAGGCTCAACACCCATAGCACAGTGGTTATGGCACCAGCCACACACACCAAGGCTGGCGGGTTTGAACCCAGCCAGTGCCAGCTAAACAATGACAGCAGCAACAAAATAATAGCCAGGCATTGTGGCAGGTGCCTGTAGTCCCAGCTACCCTGGAGGCTAAGTCAAAAGAATCACTTAAGTCCAAGAGTTTGAGATTGCTGTGAGCTGTGATGCCACAGCACTCTACCCAAGGCGACATAGTGAGACTCTATCTCAAAGAAAAATAATAAAGAAAAACTAACCAGGCCTGTGGGCAAGTGCCTGTCGTTCCAGGTATTTGGGAAGCTAATGATCACTTAAACCCAGGAGTTTAAAGTTGCTATAAATTAGGCTCAAGCCAGGGCACTCTAGCCAGTGCAACAGAGAAGCTGTCTCAAAAAATAAATAAATAAAACTTGTAAATACTGTCACTTTACCATGCCAAATACAGTATACTCTATTTTTTTTGGGGGGGGGGACAGTTTTTGGCAGGGGCCAGGTTTGAACCCGCACCTCCGGGATATGGCACCTACTCCTGGCACCCTACTCCTTAGAGCCACAGGCACCACCCCAAATATAGTATGCTATATTTAATGAAAGACTAGCTGCTAACGGCTGGGTACCTATAGCTCAAGCAGCTAAGGTGCCAGCCACATACACCAGAGCTGGCAGGTTCAAGCCCAACCCTAGCCTGCCAAACAACAATGACAATGACAACTACAACCCAAAAATAGCCAGGTATTGTGGCAGGTGCCTGTAGTCCCAGCTACTTGGGAGGCTGAGGCAAGAGAATCGCTTAAGCCAGAGTTAGAGATTGCTATGAGCTGTGATGCCAAAGCACTCTACCCAGAGCAACGGCTTGAGGCTCTGTCTCAAAAAAAAAAAAAAAAAAAAAAAAAAAAAGAGTAGCTGCTAACCTCTAACACAATTAAATCAATTAAAAGTTAATCAACTTTGGCCAGGCACAGGGCGCCTATAGTCCCAGCAACTTGGGCGGTAGAGATAAGAGAATCGCTTAAAATCAAGAGTTTGAGATTGTTGTGAGCTGTGACACAATGGCACTCTACCGAGGGAGACAAAGTGAGACTGTCTCAATAAATAAATAGGGCGGCACCTGTGGCTCGGTGGGTAGGGCGCCAGCCCCATATACCGAGATTGGTGGATTCAAACCCAGTCTTGGCCAAACTGCAACAAAAAAATAGCCAGGCTTTGTGGCAGGCACCTGTAGTCCCAGCTACTTGGGAGGCTATGGCAAAAGAATCGCCTAAGCCCAGGAGTTGGAGGTTGCTGTAAGCTGTGATGCCACAGCACTCTACTGAGGGCAATAAAGTGAGACTCTGTCTCTACAAAAAATAATCAACTTAAGGTTTAAAAAGCAATAGTGTCCAAACTACTGGGTAAAACAGCCTTTTTTTACTAGATACCTGTGAATTTTTAAAAGGAGCCAAAGATAAAGGATACAGTATTTCCAAATATTTTTCCATACCACCCTAAGTGTAATTTACCATCCTACTATAAATGTGCAGATGTACTGTAAGTATGCCGTTCAGTGGCCCCACCTGGCTGCGACACTGCAGTGGCTGTAAACTGAGTAGCCCATGGTGGATTCTTCTGTCCTCCAAACTGAGCCATGATGTAAAAGGAAAAAAACCTTCGCTTGTTTGTCTTCTACAACAGCGATCTATTAAGAAAGGATCCACATTTTAAAGTCCAATCAAACTACAAATATCACAAAACGGTATTTGAAAATGTTTAATGTACAGTATCAAGGACAGTACAGTATCTTCGTAGATCTAAACAGAAAAAAACTAGGAGCAGAATAAAAGCAAAAGAACATCTGAAATGAAGCAAAAACATTTTACATCGAGATCACCCAAAGCACCTTAATTTAAAAGATGACCTAAAGAATGGACTTACAAGGCACTCCTGCGACTACAAATTGTCACCTTTTAACGAAAAACCATCTGCTATTTTAAACTGTTATCAAAAAAACTTCACAACTTTATATTCATCAGAAACCTAGCCCGCGGCGTGTTGTGTATGTAGCGCAAGAGGCTGAGGCCACAGTAGAGATAAAGCCAATAACGGAAATAGGAACAGACCCCCAAGAAAGGTTTTAAAGGACATCATTTAAATAACGAACATCTCCACACTTTCTCTAATACAGAATCCGCCGGATTCCTTTCCTTCCCCTCCCCTATAGAGAAAGGGCAGTTGAGATAACGGATGACCCTTCAGAATCGCCGCGAAGACCCCTCCCCCCAATTCAAACCAGAGAAAGCGAAATCCCCGCCCGCGCACCCCACCCCTCCCCACCGGCCGCCGCGACCGGGCCAACTCCAAAGGGTCAGAGCTCGGCCAACCATCTTCCTCCCGTCGCAGAACACGGAGGGCGGAATCTACCGACCCACGACAGTGGGTGAAGCGCTAGCCAAGGGATGCTAGAGCTGCGGTCTCCTGAACCCCTGGCCGGGACGGGAAAAGCCCCCATCCCTCAAACGCATGCTGCCGAGAGCCACCCCAATGCCCCGGGCGTGGAGGCCAGGAGTCTAAAACCGCAGCAGCGCGGGGGTGCCGGACGGCGAACGGCAGCCCAGCCAGGCCGAGGCTCGGGGGCGCTGAGGGCACCCGAAGAGACGCGGGGAAAGAGCGCGTTGGTGGGGGAGGGGCCGGCCGCGCGGGGCCTGCTCCGACCCGCACAAAAGGGACCGGGTCCCTTCCGTCCCAGTCCCCCAAGAGCCCCACCGTCGCCAGCCCGCGGCCGCTGTACTACCAAAACAGTCGCTCCTGGCTCTTCCACAGATCCGATAGGATGTTATAAAGCCCGGCTCGCCCGCGGGCCGCTCCAACCGCGCGGACCAGACCTTCACCTGAGTCCGGTCCCGGCTAACGCTGAAGCCATTTCAAACCCGTCAGGCTTAGGCGCATGCGCCAACTTCCCCCTCTTCCTCCACGCCGCTCTCCTCCTCCCATCTCCCGGAGGAGCAGCGCTTACGGGTTGACGCTGTACGTGCGCGCTCTCAGCGCGTCTCTAGACGCTGGCTCCTTTACGCGGCTGGAACTAGAGCGCGCTTTGGAAGGGTTACCTCGGCTTCGCCTAACAATGAGTAGTGCTACGTCTCGGGCCGACCCTGAGGAAGAGACTTTCTGGAAGGTGGGAAGGGAAGAAGTGGCGGTCACGTGGTCCGATTGGAGCCGCCGCCATTTTATGTTTTTTCCTCTCCCTAATTCAAATGCTTGGGAGAATGGATATGTCTTGTGACATCTTTTTAACATTTAGGAACAATTACGTAAAATTTACATGACATACAATTTCCTTTTTAAAATATGTTGAAATGAACAATTAAGTGGCTTTTTTCTATATTCATACTAAAACCACAGCCACCAGTGCTACCACCGCATTTTCATCACTGGAAGAAGCTCGAACAACTATTAAACAATCACACTAAGATCCCTGCACCCCGAAACCCCATCCCGCCCCCCGGTCTCTGGCAACCACTAATGTTGGTGGCTCCATGGAGTTGGCTGTGATAGTTCACGTCGGTACAATGACACAGCCTCATGTGTCTGGCTGCTTCAGGGTACGTCCTTGTCAGTGTTCATCTGTGTTGACCGTGGATTCGCACTTCATCCCATTGTATAGCCAACGTTGCTAATTCTCTCACTTTAGCGACCTCGGTGGAGTGCTGTGGTGTCACAGCTCACAGCAACCTCCAGCTCTTGGGAGACCGAGTCTCATTCTAGCTCAGGCTGGTATGGAACTTATAAGCTCAGGCAGTCCACCTGCCTCAGCCTCCCAAGTGCTGGGATTACAGGCGTGAGCCACCGCTCTAGCCCCTAACAATTTTTATTTTCATAATAGCATAATAATATGCATAAGTTCAATTAGAAACACTGGTTATGTGACCTAGGCTTTGACTGAAATGTCATATTTTCATATATGACCAGACAATCTTAAGGAACTGAACTTGACCTTATGGAGCCAATGAAGTGTCTTGGTAAAAACTGGCCTGGAATCCAGTACATATTGAAGTAAAAATAAAAATGTAGAGAAAAGTCTCTACATGAATGGTTTTTGTTTGTTTTGTTTTTGAGACAGAGTCTCCCTTTGTCGCCCTCCATAGAGTGCCTTGGTGAGGTGGCTCATGCCTATAACCCTAGCGCTCTGGGAGGCAGAGGTGGGTGAATTGCCTGAGCTCAAAGGTCTGTGACCAGCCTGAGCCAGAGTGAGACTGGGTCTATAAAAATAGCCAGGCTTTGTGGCAACCATGATCTCAGCTACTTGGGAGCCTGAAGCAAAAGAATGTCTTGAGCCCAAGAGTTTGAGATTGCTGTGAGCTGTGGCCCAAGAGTTTGAGATTGCTGTGAGCTGTGACACAATAGCACTCTACCAAGGCCTACAGAGTGAGACTCTGTCTCAAAAAAAAAAAACAAAAAAACTTTTGGACTCAAGTGATTCTAGCCTCCCGAGTAGCTGGGGCCCGCCACAGTACTGGGCTATTTTTTAGAGAGAAGGTCTGGCACTTGCTCAGGCTGGTCTCAAACCTATAAGCTTAGGCAGTCCATCCACCATAGCCTCCCAGAGTGCTAGGATTACAGGCGTGAACCATTGCACTCAGCCTTACATTTAATGTTTTATATGGGAAGGAGGAATTGCAATTCTGGGTATATGTGTAGATAGAGTGGTCTTTGGTATATTTGAAGAACAAACAGAAGGGCTCAGCGCCTGTGGCTCAAGTGGCTAAGGTGCCAGCCACATACACCTAAGGTGGCAGGTTCCAATCAAGCTCAGCCCGCCAAACAACAATGATGGCTGCAACCGGCTTGGCGCCTATGGCTCAACCGGCTAAGGCGCCAGCCACATACACCTCAGCTGGCTGGTTCAAATCCAGCCTGGACCCGACAAACAACAATGACAGCTGCAACCAAAAAATAGCCGGGCATTGTGGTGGGTGCCTGTAGTCCCAGCTACTTGGGAGGTAGAGGCAGGAGAATCGCTTGAGCCCAGGAGTTGGAGGTTGCTGTGAGCTGTG